>NW_025726104.1:0-309677 GCF_021461395.2 Schistocerca americana
AGAGGGATACAGTAAACCTGAAGTGAAGCATCGGAATCTATAACTAGTGTCACATGAATGGTTCAAACTTAGACAGTAAGAAGAGTCAGTTTTCTTGTACATAAGTCGGCATTGTGCCTTTTGTATTGATTTCCAAAGCAATTCTGTGTTTCATCGTCAATAAGAAGGTCAGAGGGATACAGTAAACCTGAAGTGAAGCATCGGAATCTATAACTAGTGTCAAATGAATGGTTCAAAACATAGACAGTAAGAAGAGTCAGTTTTCTTGTACTTAAGTCGGCATTGTGCCTTTTGTATTTAATTCCAATGCAATTTCTGTGTTTCATCGTCAATAAGAAGGTCAGAGGGATACAGTAAACCTGAAGTGAAGCATGGGAATCTATAACTAGTGTCACAGGAATGGTTCAAAACATAGACAGTAAGAAGAAGCAGTTTTCTTGTGCTTAAGTCGGCATTGTGCTTTTTTTGTGTTTTAATTCCGATGCAATTTCTGTGTTTCATCGTCAATAAGACGGTCAGAGGGATACTGTAAAGCTGAAGCTAAGCATCGGAATCTATAACTAGTGTCACAGGAATGATTCGAAGCTTAGACAGTAAGAAGAGTCAGTTTTCTTGTACTTAGTTCGCCATTGCGACTTTTGTATTAAATTCCGATGCATATTTCTGTGTTTCATCGTCAATACGAAGGTCAGAGGGATGCAGTAAACCTGAAGTGAAGCATCGGAATCTATAACTAGTGTCACAGGAATGGTTCAAACAATAGACAGTAAGAAGAGTCAGTATTCTTGTACTTAAGTTGGCATTGTGCCTTTTGTATTTAATTCCGATGCAATTTCTGTGTTTCATCGTCAATAAGAAGGTCAGAGAGATACAGTGAACCTGAAGTGAAGCATCGGAATCTATAACTAGTGTCAGAGGAATGGTTCAAATCATAGACAGTAAGAAGAGTCAGTTATTTTGTACTTAAGTCGGCATTGTGCCTTTTGTATTTAATTCCGATGCAATTTCTGTGTTTGATCGTCAATACGAAGGTCAGAGGGATACAGTAAACCTGAAGTAAAGCATCGGAATCTATAACTAGTGTCACAGGAATGGTTCAAAGCATAGACAGTAAGAAGAGTCAGTTTTCTTGTACTTAAGTCGGCATTGTGCCTTTTCTATTTAATTCCTATGCAATTTCTGTGTTTCATCGTCAATTAGAAGGTCAAAGGGATACAGTAATCCTGAACTGAAGCATCGGAATCTGTAACTAGTGTTACAGGAATGCCTCAAATCATTGACTGTAAGAAGAACAGGTTTCTTGTCCTTAAGTCGGCATTGTGCCTTTTGTATTTAACTCCGATGCAATATCTGTGTTTCATCGTCAATAAGAAGGTCAGAGGGATACAGTAAACCTGAAGTGTAGCATCGGAATCTATAACTAGTGTCACAGGAATGGTTCAAAACATAGACAGTAAGAAGAGTCAGTTTTCTTGTACTTCAGTCGGCATTGTGCCTTTTGTATTTAATTCCGATGCAATATCTGTGTTTCATCGTCAATAAAAAGGTCAGAGGGATACAGTAAACCTGAAGTGAAGCATCGGAATCTATAACTAGTGTCACATGAATGGTTCAAACTTAGACAGTAAGAAGAGTCAGTTTTCTTGTACATAAGTCGGCATTGTGCCTTTTGTATTGATTTCCAAAGCAATTTCTGTGTTTCATCGTCAATAAGAAGGTCAGAGGGATACAGTAAACCTGAAGTGAAGCATCGGAATCTATAACTAGTGTCAAATGAATGGTTCAAAACATAGACAGTAAGAAGAGTCAGTTTTCTTGTACATAAGTCGGCATTGTGCCTTTTGTATTTAATTCCAATGCAATTTCTGTGTTTCATCGTCAATAAGAAGGTCAGAGGGATACAGTAAACCTGAAGTGAAGCATCGGAATCTATAACTAGTGTCACAGGAATGGTTCAAAACATAGACAGTAAGAAGAGTCAGTTTTCTTGTACTTAAGTCGGCATTGTGCCTTTTCTATTTAATTCCGATGCAATTTCTGTGTTTCATCGTCAATAAGAAGGTCAGAGGGATACAGTAAACCTGAAGTGAAGCATCGGAATCTATAACTAGTGTCACAGGAATGGTTCAAACCATAGACAGTAAGAAGAGTCAGTATTCTTGTACTTAAGTTGGCATTGTGCCTTTTGTATTTAATTCCGATGCAATTTCTGTGTTTCATCGTCAATACGAAGGTCAGAGAGATACAGTGAACCTGAAGTGAAGCATCGGAATCTATAACTAGTGTCACAGGAATGGTTCAAATCATAGACAGTAAGAAGAGTCAGTTATTTTGTACTTAAGTCGGCATTGTGCCTTTTGTATTTAATTCCGATGCAATTTCTGTGTTTGATCGTCAATACGAAGGTCAGAGGGATACAGTAAACCTGAAGTAAAGCATCGGAATCTATAACTAGTGTCACAGGAATGGTTCAAAGCATAGACAGTAAAAAGAGTCAGTTTTCTTGTACTTAAGTCGGCATTGTGCCTTTTCTATTTAATTCCTATGCAATTTCTGTGTTTCATCGTCAATAAGAAGGTCAGAGGGATACAGTAAACCTGAAGTGAAGCATCGGAATCTATAACTAGTGTCACAGGAATGGTTCAAAACATAGACAGCAAGAAGAGTCAGTTTTCTTGTACTTAAGTCGGCGTTGTGCCTTTTGTATTTAATTCCGATGCAATATCTGTGTTTCATCGTCAATTAGAAGGTCAAAGGGATACAGTAATCCTGAACTGAAGCATCGGAATCTGTAACTAGTGTTACAGGAATGGCTCAAATCATTGACTGTAAGAAGAACAGGTTTCTTGTCCTTAAGTCGGCATTGTGCCTTTTGTATTTAACTCCGATGCAATATCTGTGTTTCATCGTCAATAAGAAGGTCAGAGGGATACAGTAAACCTGAAGTGTAGCATCGGAATCTATAACTAGTGTCACAGGAATGGTTCAAAACATAGACAGTAAGAAGAGTCAGTTTTCTTGTACTTCAGTCGGCATTGTGCCTTTTGTATTTAATTCCGATGCAATATCTGTGTTTCATCGTCAATAAAAAGGTCAGAGGGATACAGTAAACCTGAAGTGAAGCATCGGAATCTATAACTAGTGTCACATGAATGGTTCAAACTTAGACAGTAAGAAGAGTCAGTTTTCTTGTACATAAGTCGGCATTGTGCCTTTTGTATTGATTTCCAAAGCAATTTCTGTGTTTCATCGTCAATAAGAAGGTCAGAGGGATACAGTAAACCTGAAGTGAAGCATCGGAATCTATAACTAGTGTCAAATGAATGGTTCAAAACATAGACAGTAAGAAGAGTCAGTTTTCTTGTACTTAAGTCGGCATTGTGCCTTTTGTATTTAATTCCAATGCAATTTCTGTGTTTCATCGTCAATAAGAAGGTCAGAGGGATACAGTAAACCTGAAGTGAAGCATGGGAATCTATAACTAGTGTCACAGGAATGGTTCAAAACATAGACAGTAAGAAGAAGCAGTTTTCTTGTGCTTAAGTCGGCATTGTGCTTTTTTTGTGTTTTAATTCCGATGCAATTTCTGTGTTTCATCGTCAATAAGACGGTCAGAGGGATACTGTAAAGCTGAAGCTAAGCATCGGAATCTATAACTAGTGTCACAGGAATGATTCGAAGCTTAGACAGTAAGAAGAGTCAGTTTTCTTGTACTTAGTTCGCCATTGCGACTTTTGTATTAAATTCCGATGCATATTTCTGTGTTTCATCGTCAATACGAAGGTCAGAGGGATGCAGTAAACCTGAAGTGAAGCATCGGAATCTATAACTAGTGTCACAGGAATGGTTCAAACAATAGACAGTAAGAAGAGTCAGTATTCTTGTACTTAAGTTGGCATTGTGCCTTTTGTATTTAATTCCGATGCAATTTCTGTGTTTCATCGTCAATAAGAAGGTCAGAGAGATACAGTGAACCTGAAGTGAAGCATCGGAATCTATAACTAGTGTCAGAGGAATGGTTCAAATCATAGACAGTAAGAAGAGTCAGTTATTTTGTACTTAAGTCGGCATTGTGCCTTTTGTATTTAATTCCGATGCAATTTCTGTGTTTGATCGTCAATACGAAGGTCAGAGGGATACAGTAAACCTGAAGTAAAGCATCGGAATCTATAACTAGTGTCACAGGAATGGTTCAAAGCATAGACAGTAAGAAGAGTCAGTTTTCTTGTACTTAAGTCGGCATTGTGCCTTTTCTATTTAATTCCTATGCAATTTCTGTGTTTCATCGTCAATAAGAAGGTCAGAGGGATACAGTAAACCTGAAGTGAAGCATCGGAATCTATAACTAGTGTCACAGGAATGGTTCAAAACATAGACAGCAAGAAGAGTCAGTTTTCTTGTACTTAAGTCGGCATTGTGCCTTTTGTATTTAATTCCGATGCAATATCTGTGTTTCATCGTCAATTAGAAGGTCAAAGGGATACAGTAATCCTGAACTGAAGCATCGGAATCTGTAACTAGTGTTACAGGAATGCCTCAAATCATTGACTGTAAGAAGAACAGGTTTCTTGTCCTTAAGTCGGCATTGTGCCTTTTGTATTTAACTCCGATGCAATATCTGTGTTTCATCGTCAATAAGAAGGTCAGAGGGATACAGTAAACCTGAAGTGTAGCATCGGAATCTATAACTAGTGTCACAGGAATGGTTCAAAACATAGACAGTAAGAAGAGTCAGTTTTCTTGTACTTCAGTCGGCATTGTGCCTTTTGTATTTAATTCCGATGCAATATCTGTGTTTCATCGTCAATAAAAAGGTCAGAGGGATACAGTAAACCTGAAGTGAAGCATCGGAATCTATAACTAGTGTCACATGAATGGTTCAAACTTAGACAGTAAGAAGAGTCAGTTTTCTTGTACATAAGTCGGCATTGTGCCTTTTGTATTGATTTCCAAAGCAATTTCTGTGTTTCATCGTCAATAAGAAGGTCAGAGGGATACAGTAAACCTGAAGTGAAGCATCGGAATCTATAACTAGTGTCAAATGAATGGTTCAAAACATAGACAGTAAGAAGAGTCAGTTTTCTTGTACATAAGTCGGCATTGTGCCTTTTGTATTTAATTCCAATGCAATTTCTGTGTTTCATCGTCAATAAGAAGGTCAGAGGGATACAGTAAACCTGAAGTGAAGCATCGGAATCTATAACTAGTGTCACAGGAATGGTTCAAAACATAGACAGTAAGAAGAGTCAGTTTTCTTGTACTTAAGTCGGCATTGTGCCTTTTCTATTTAATTCCGATGCAATTTCTGTGTTTCATCGTCAATAAGAAGGTCAGAGGGATACAGTAAACCTGAAGTGAAGCATCGGAATCTATAACTAGTGTCACAGGAATGGTTCAAACCATAGACAGTAAGAAGAGTCAGTATTCTTGTACTTAAGTTGGCATTGTGCCTTTTGTATTTAATTCCGATGCAATTTCTGTGTTTCATCGTCAATACGAAGGTCAGAGAGATACAGTGAACCTGAAGTGAAGCATCGGAATCTATAACTAGTGTCACAGGAATGGTTCAAATCATAGACAGTAAGAAGAGTCAGTTATTTTGTACTTAAGTCGGCATTGTGCCTTTTGTATTTAATTCCGATGCAATTTCTGTGTTTGATCGTCAATACGAAGGTCAGAGGGATACAGTAAACCTGAAGTAAAGCATCGGAATCTATAACTAGTGTCACAGGAATGGTTCAAAGCATAGACAGTAAAAAGAGTCAGTTTTCTTGTACTTAAGTCGGCATTGTGCCTTTTCTATTTAATTCCTATGCAATTTCTGTGTTTCATCGTCAATAAGAAGGTCAGAGGGATACAGTAAACCTGAAGTGAAGCATCGGAATCTATAACTAGTGTCACAGGAATGGTTCAAAACATAGACAGCAAGAAGAGTTAGCTTTCTTGTACTTAAGTCGGCATTGTGCCTTTTGTATTTAATTCCGATGCAATATCTGTGTTTCATCGTCAATTAGAAGGTCAAAGGGATACAGTAATCCTGAACTGAAGCATCGGAATCTGTAACTAGTGTTACAGGAATGGCTCAAATCATTGACTGTAAGAAGAACAGGTTTCTTGTCCTTAAGTCGGCATTGTGCCTTTTGTATTTAACTCCGATGCAATATCTGTGTTTCATCGTCAATAAGAAGGTCAGAGGGATACAGTAAACCTGAAGTGAAGCATCGGAATCTATAACTAGTGTCACAGGAATGGTTCAAAACATAGACAGTAAGAAGAGTCAGTTTTCTTGTACTTCAGTCGGCATTGTGCCTTTTGTATTTAATTCCGATGCAATTTCTGTGTTTCATCGTCAATAAGAAGGTCAGAGGGATACAGTAAACCTGAAGTGAAACATCGGAATCTATAACTAGTGTCAAATGAATGGTTCAAAACATAGACAGTAAGAAGAGTCAGTTTTCTTGTACTTAAGTCGGCATTGTGCCTTTTGTATTTAATTCCAATGCAATTTCTGTGTTTCATCGTCAATAAGAAGGTCAGAGGGATACAGTAAACCTGAAGTGAAGCATCGGAATCTATAACTAGTGTCACAGGAATGGTTCAAAACATAGACAGTAAGAAGAGTCAGTTTTCTTGTACTTAAGTCGGCATTGTGCCTTTTCTATTTAATTCCGATGCAATTTCTGTGTTTCTTCGTCAATAAGAAGGTCAGAGGGATACAGTAAACCTGAAGTGAAGCATCGGATTCTATAACTAGTGTCACATGAATGGTTCAAAACATAGACAGTAAGAAGAGTCAGTTTTCTTGTACATAAGTCGGCATTGTGCCTTTTGTACTTAATTCCGATGCAATTTCTGTGTTTCATCGTCAATAATAAGGTCGGAGGGATACAGTAAACCTGAAGTGAAGCATCGGAATCTATAACTAATGTCACATGAATGGTTCAAATCATAGACAGTAAGAAGAGTCAGTTATTTTGTACTTAAGTCGGCATTGTGCCTTTTGTATTTAAATCCGATGCAATCTCTGTGTTTGATCGTGAATAAGAAGGTCAGAGGGATACAGTAAACCTGAAGTGAAGCATCGGAATCTATAACTAGTGTCACAGGAATGGTTCAAAACATAGACAGTAAGAAGAATCAGTTTTCTTGTACTTAAGTCGTCATTGTGACTTTTGTATTTAATTCCAATGCAATTTCTGTGTTTCATCGTCCATAAGAAGGTCAGAGGGATACAGTAAACCTGAAGTGAAGCATCGGAATCTATAACTAGTGTCACAGGAATGGTTCAAAACATAGACAATAAGAAGAGTCAGTTTTCTTGTACTGACTCCGGCATTGTGCCTTTTGTATTTCATTCCGTTGCAATTTCTGTGTTTCATCGTCAAGAAAAAGGTCAGAGGGATACAGTAAACCTGAAGTGAAGCATCGGAATCTATAACTAGTGTCACAGGAATGGTTCAAACCATAGACAGTAAGAAGAGTCAGTTTTCTTGTACTTAAATCGGCATTGTGACTTTTGTATTTAATTCCGATGCAATATCTGTGTTTCATCGTCAATAAGAAGGTCAGAGAGATACAGTGAACCTGAAGTGAAGCATCGGAATCTATAACTAGTGTCACAGGTATGGTTCAAAACATAGACAGTAAGAAGAGTCAGTTTTCTTGTACTTAAGTCGGCATTGTGCCTTTTGTATTTATTTCCGATGCAATTTCAGTGTTTCATCGTCAATAAGAAGGTCAGAGGGATACGGTGAACCTGAAGTGAAGCATCGGAATCTGTAACTAGTGTCACAGGAATGGTTCAAAACATAGACAGAAAGAAGAGTCAGTTTTCTTGTACTTAAGTCGGCATTGCGCCTTTTGTATTTAATTCCGATGCAATTTCTGTGTTTGATCGTCAATACGAAGGTCAGAGGGATACAGTAAACCTGAAGTAAAGCATCGGAATCTATAACTAGTGTCACATCAATGGTTCAAATCATAGACAGTAAGAAGAGTCAGTTATTTTGTACTTAAGTCGGCATTGTGCCTTTTGTATTTAATTCCGGTGCAATTTCTGTGTTTCATCGTCAATAAGAAGGTCAGAGGGATACAGAAAACCTGAAGTGAAGCATCGGAATCTATAACTAGTGTCACAGGAATGGTTCAAAACATAGAGAGTAAGAAGAATCAGTTTTCTTGTGCTTAAGTCGGCATTGTGCTTTTTTTGTGTTTTAATTCCGATGCAATTTCTGTGTTTCATCGTCAATAAATAGGTCAGAGGGATACTGTGAAGCTGAAGCTAAGCATCGGAATCTATAACAAGTGTCACAGGAATGATTCGAAGCTTAGACAGTAAGAAGAGTCAGTTTTCTTGTACTTAGGTCGGCATTGTGACTTTTGTATTACATTCCGATGCATATTTCTGTGTTTCATCGTCAATACGAAGGTCAGAGGGATGCAGTAAAGCCGGCCGAAGTGGCCGTGCGGTTAAAGGCGCTGCAGTCTGGAACCGCAAGACCGCTACGGCCGCAGGTTCGAATCCTGCCTCGGGCATGGATGTTTGTGATGTCCTTAGGTTAGTTAGGTTTAACTAGTTCTAAGTTCTAGGGGACTAATGACCTCAGCAGTTGAGTCCCATAGTGCTCAGAGCCATTTGAACCATTTTTTTTGATGCAGTAAACCTGAAGTGAAGCATCGGAATCTATAACTAGTGTCACAGGAATGGTTCAATACATAGACAATAAGAAGAGTCAGTTTTCTTGTACTGAAGCCGGCATTGTGACTTTTGTATTTCATTCCGTTGCAATTTCTGTGTTTCATCGTCAAGAAAAAGGTCAGAGGGATACAGTAAACCTGAAGTGAAGCATCGGAATCTATAACTAGTGTCACAGGAATGGTTCAAACGATAGACAGTAAGAAGAGTCAGTATTCTTGTACTTAAGTTGGCATTGTGCCTTTTGTATTCAATTCCGATGCAATTTCTGTGTTTCATCGTCAATAAGAAGGTCAGAGAGATACAGTGAACCTGAAGTGAAGCATCGGAATCTATCACTAGTGTCACAGGAATGGTTCAAAACATAGACAGTAAGAAGAATCAGTTTTCTTGTACTTAAGTCGGCATTGTGCCTTTTGTATTTATTTCCGATGCAATTTCAGTGTTTCATCGTCAATAAGAAGGTTAGAGGGATACGGTGAACCTGAAGTGAAGCATCGGAATCTGTAACTAGTGTCACAGGAATGGTTCAAAACATAGACAGAAAGAAGAGTCAGTTTTCTTGTACTTAAGTCGGCATTGTGCCTTTTGTATTTAATTCCGATGCAATTTCTGTGTTTCATCGTCAATAAGAAGGTCGGAGGGATACAGTAAACCTGAAGTGAAGCATCGGAATCTATAACTAGTGTCACATGAATGGTTCATATCCTAGACGGTAAGAAGAATCAGTTTTCTTGTACTTAAGTCGTCATTGTGACTTTTGTATTTAATTCCGATGCAATTTCTGTGTTTCATCGTCCATAAGATAGTCAGAGGGATACAGTAAACCTGAAGTGAAGCATCGCAATCTATAACTAGTGTCACAGGAATAGTTCAAAACATATACAGTAAAAAGAGTCAGTTTTCTAGTACTTAAGACGGCATTGTGCCTTTTGTATTTAATTCCGATGCAATATCTGTGTTTCATCGTCAATAAGAAGGTCAGAGGGATACAGTAAACCTGAAGTGAAGCATCGGAATCTATAACTAGTGTCACAGGAATGGTTCAAAGCATAGACTGTAAGAAGAGTCAGCTTTCTTGTTCTTAAGTCGGCATTGTGCCTTTTGTTTTTAATTCCGATCCAATTTCTGTGTTTCATCGTCAATAAGAAGGTCAGAGGGATACAGTAATCCTGAAGTGAAGCATCGGAATCTATAACTAGCGTCACAGGAATGGTTCAAACATAGACATTAAGAAGAGTCAGTTTTCTTGTACTTAAGTCGGCATTGTGCCATTTGTATTTAATTCCGATGCCTTTTCTGTGTTTCATCGTCAATAAGAAGGTCAATGTTATACAGTAAACCTGAAGTGAAGCATCGGAATCTATAACTAGTGTCACATGAATGGTTCAAAACATAGACAGTAAGAAGAGTCAGTTTTCTTGCACTTAAGTCGGCATTGTGCCTTTTGTATTTAATTCCGATGCAATTTCTGTGTTTCATCGTCAATAAGAAGGTCGGAGGGATACAGTAAACCTGAAGTGAAGCATCGGAATCTATAACTAGTGTCACATCAATGGTTCAAATCATAGACAGTAAGAAGAGTCAGTTATTTTGTACTTAAGTCGGCATTGTGCCTTTTGTATTTAATTCCGATGCAATATCTGTGTTTCATCGTCAATAAGAAGGTCGGAGGGATACAGTAAACCTGAAGTGAAGCATCGGAATCTATAACTAGTGTCACATCAATGGTTCAAATCATAGACAGTAAGAAGAGTCAGTTATTTTGTACTTAAGTCGGCATTGTGCCTTTTGTATTTAATTCCGGTGCAATTTCTGTGTTTCATCGTCAATAAGAAGGTCAGAGGGATACAGTAAACCTGAAGTGAAGCATGGGAATCTATAACTAGTGTCACAGGAATGGTTCAAAACATAGACAGTAAGAAGAAGCAGTTTTCTTGTGCTTAAGTCGGCATTGTGCTTTTTTTGTGTTTTAATTCCGATGCAATTCCTGTGTTTCATCGTCAATAAGTCGGTCAGAGGGATACTGTAAAGCTGAAGCTAAGCATCGGAATCTATAACTAGTGTCACAGGAATGATTCGAAGCTTAGACAGTAAGAAGAGTCAGTTTTCTTGTACTTAGTTCGCCATTGTGACTTTTGTATTAAATTCCGATGCATATTTCTGTGTTTCATCGTCAATACGAAGGTCAGAGGGATGCAGTAAACCTGAAGTGAAGCATCGGAATCTATAACTAGTGTCACAGGAATGGTTCAAACCATAGACAGTAAGAAGAGTCAGTATTCTTGTACTTAAGTTGGCATTGTGCCTTTTGTATTTAATTCCGATGCAATTTCTGTGTTTCATCGTCAATAAGGTCAGAGAGATACAGTGAACCTGAAGTGAAGCATCGGAATCTATAACTAGTGTCACAGGAATGGTTCAAATCATAGACAGTAAGAAGAGTCAGTTATTTTGTACTTAAGACGGCATTGTGCCTTTTGTATTTAATTCCGATGCAATTTCTGTGTTTGATCGTCAATACGAAGGTCAGAGGGATACAGTAAACCTGAAGCAAAGCATCGGAATCTATAACTAGTGTCACAGGAATGGTTCAAAACATAGACAGTAAGAAGAGTCAGCTTTCTTGTACTTAAGTCGGCATTGTGCCTGTTCTATTTAATTCCTTTGCAATTTCTGTGTTTCATCGTCAATAAGAAGGTCAGAGGGATACAGTAAACCTGAAGTGAAGCATCGGAATCTGTAACTAGTGTCACAGGAATGGTTCAAAACATAGACAGCAAGAAGAGTCAGTTTTCTTGTACTTAAGTCGGCATTGTGCCTTTTGTATTTAATTCCGATGCAATATCTGTGTTTCATCGTCAATTAGAAGGTCAAAGGGATACAGTAATCCTGAACTGAAGCATCGGAATCTGTAACTAGTGTTACAGGAATGGCTCAAATCATTGACTGTAAGAAGAACAGGTTTCTTGTCCTTAAGTCGGCATTGTGCCTTTTGTATTTAACTCCGATGCAATATCTGTGTTTCATCGTCAATAAGAAGGTCAGAGGGATACAGTAAACCTGAAGTGAAGCATCGGAATCTATAACTAGTGTCACAGGAATGGTTCAAAACATAGACAGTAAGAAGAGTCAGTTTTCTTGTACTTCAGTCGGCATTGTGCCTTTTGTATTTAATTCCGATGCAATATCTGTGTTTCATCGTCAATAAAAAGGTCAGAGGGATACAGTAAACCTGAAGTGAAGCATCGGAATCTATAACTAGTGTCACATGAATGGTTCAAACTTAGACAGTAAGAAGAGTCAGTTTTCTTGTACATAAGTCGGCATTGTGCCTTTTGTATTGATTTCCAAAGCAATTTCTGTGTTTCATCGTCAATAAGAAGGTCAGAGGGATACAGTAAACCTGAAGTGAAGCATCGGAATCTATAACTAGTGTCAAATGAATGGTTCAAAACATAGACAGTAAGAAGAGTCAGTTTTCTTGTACTTAAGTCGGCATTGTGCCTTTTGTATTTAATTCCAATGCAATTTCTGTGTTTCATCGTCAATAAGAAGGTCAGAGGGATACAGTAAACCTGAAGTGAAGCATCGGAATCTATAACTAGTGTCACAGGAATGGTTCAAAACATAGACAGTAAGAAGAGTCAGTTTTCTTGTACTTAAGTGGGCATTGTTTCTTTTGTATTTAATTCCGATGCAATTTCTGTGTTTCATCGTCAATAAGAAGGTCAGAGGGATACAGTAAACCTGAAGTGAAGCATGGGATTCTATAACTAGTGTCACATGAATGGTTCAAAACATAGACAGTAAGAAGAGTCAGTTTTCTTGTACATAAGTCGGCATTGTGCCTTTTGTACTTAATTCCGATGCAATTTCTGTGTTTCATCGTCAATAATAAGGTCGGAGGGATACAGTAAACCTGAAGTGAAGCATCGGAATCTATAACTAATGTCACATGAATGGTTCAAATCATAGACAGTAAGAAGAGTCAGTTATTTTGTACTTAAGTCGGCATTGTGCCTTTTGTATTTAAATCCGATGCAATCTCTGTGTTTGATCGTGAATAAGAAGGTCAGAGGGATACAGTAAACCTGAAGTGAAGCATCGGAATCTATAACTAGTGTCACAGGAATGGTTCAAAACATAGACAGTAAGAAGAATCAGTTTTCTTGTACTTAAGTCGTCACTGTGACTTTTGTATTTAATTCCAATGCAATTTCTGTGTTTCATCGTCCATAAGAAGGTCAGAGGGATACAGTAAACCTGAAGTGAAGCATCGGAATCTATAACTAGTGTCACAGGAATGGTTCAAAGCATAGACTGTAAGAAGAGTCATTTTCCTTGTACTTAAGTCGGCATTGTGCCTTTTGTATTTAATTCCGGTGCAATTTCTGTGTTTCATCGTCAATAAGAAGGTCAGAGGGATACAGTAAACCTGAAGTGAAGCATCGGAATCTATAACTAGTATCACAGGAATGGTTCAAAACATAGACAATAAGAAGAGTCAGTTTTCTTGTACTGACTCCGGCATTGTGCCTTTTGTATTTCATTCCGTTGCAATTTCTGTGTTTCATCGTCAAGAAAAAGGTCAGAGGGATACAGTAAACCTGAAGTGAAGCATCGGAATCTATAACCAGTGTCACAGGAATGGTTCAAACCATAGTCAGTAAGAAGAGTCAGTTTTCTTGTACTTAAATCGGCATTGTGACTTTTGTATTTAATTCCGATGCAATTTCAGTGTTTCATCGTCAATAAGAAGGTCAGAGAGATACAGTGAACCTGAAGTGAAGCATCGGAATCTATAACTAGTGTCACAGGAATGGTTCAAAACATAGACAGAAAGAAGAGTCAGTTTTCTTGTACTTAAGTCGGCATTGTGCCTTTTGTATTTATTTCCGATGCAATTTCAGTGTTTCATCGTCAATAAGAAGGTCAGAGGGATACGGTGAACCTGAAGTGAAGCATCGGAATCTGTAACTAGTGTCACAGGAATGGTTCAAAACATAGACAGAAAGAAGAGTCAGTTTTCTTGTACTTAAGTCGGCATTGTGCCAATTGTATTTAATTCCGATGCAATTTCTGTGTTTGATCGTCAATACGAAGGTCAGAGGGATACAGCAAACCTGAAGTAAAGCATCGGAATCTATAACTAGTGTCACAGGAATGGTTCAAACATAGACATTAAGAAGAGTCAGTTTTCTTGTACTTAAGTCGGCATTGTGCCATTTGTATTTAATTCCGATGTATTTTCTGTGTTTCATCGTCAATAAGAAGGTCAATGGGATACAGTAAACCTGAAGTGAAGCATCGGAATCTATAACTAGTGTCACATGAATGGTTCAAAACATAGACAGTGAGAAGAGTCAGTTTTCTTGTACTTAAGTCGGCATTGTGCCTTTTGTATTTAATTCCTATGCAATTTCTGTGTTTCATCGTCAATAAGAAGGTCGGAGGGATACAGTAAACCTGAAGTGAAGCATCGGAATCTATAACTAGTGTCACATCAATGGTTCAAATCATAGACAGTAAGAAGAGTCAGTTATTTTGTACTTAAGTCGGCATTGTGCTTTTTTTGTGTTTTAATTCCGATGCATATTTCTGTGTTTCATCGTCAATAAGAAGGTCAGAGGGTTACTGTAAAGCTGAAGCTAAGCATCGGAATCTATAACTAGTGTCACAGGAATGATTCGAAGCTTAGACAGTAAGAAGAGTCAGTTTTCTCGTACTTAGGTCGGCATTGTGACTTTTGTATTAAATTCCAATGCATATTTCTGTGTTTCATCGTCAATACGAAGGTCAGAGGGATACAGTAAACCTGAAGTAAAGCATCGGAATCTATAACTAGTGTCACAGGAATGGTTCAAAGCATAGACAGTAAGAAGAGTCAGTTTTCTTGTACTTAAGTCGGCATTGTGCCTTTTCTATTTAATTCCTATGCAATTTCTGTGTTTCATCGTCAATAAGAAGGTCAGAGGGATACAGTAAACCTGAAGTGAAGCATCGGAATCTATAACTAGTGTCACAGGAATGGTTCAAAACATAGACAGCAAGAAGAGTCAGTTTTCTTGTACTTAAGTCGGCATTGTGCCTTTTGTATTTAATTCCGATGCAATATCTGTGTTTCATCGTCAATTAGAAGGTCAAAGGGATACAGTAATCCTGAACTGAAGCATCGGAATCTGTAACTAGTGTTACAGGAATGGCTCAAATCATTGAGTGTAAGAAGAACAGGTTTCTTGTCCTTAAGTCGTCATTGTGCCTTTTGTATTTAACTCCGATGCAATATCTGTGTTTCATCGTCAATAAGAAGGTCAGAGGGATACAGTAAACCTGAAGTGAAGCATCGGAATCTATAACTAGTGTCACAGGAATGGTTCAAAACATAGACAGTAAGAAGAGTCAGTTTTCTTGTACTTCAGTCGGCATTGTGCCTTTTGTATTTAATTCCGATGCAATATCTGTGTTTCATCGTCAATAAAAAAAAACAGAGGGATACAGTAAACCTGAAGTGAAGCATCGGAATCTATAACTAGTGTCACATCAATGGTTCAAACTTAGACAGTAAGAAGAGTCAGTTTTCTTGTACATAAGTCGGCATTGAGCCTTTTGTATTGATTTTCAAAGCAATTTCTGTGTTTCATCGTCAATAAGAAGGTCAGAGGGATACAGTAAACCTGAAGTGAAGCATCGGAATCTATAACTAGTGTCAAATGAATGGTTCAAAACATAGACAGTAAGAAGAGTCAGTTTTCTTGTACTTAAGTCGGCATTGTGCCTTTTGTATTTAATTCCAATGCAATTTCTGTGTTTCATCGTCAATAAGAAGGTCAGAGGGATACAGTAAACCTGAAGTGAAGCATCGGAATCTATAACTAGTGTCACAGGAATGGTTCAAAACATAGACAGTAAGAAGAGTCAGTTTTCTTGTACTTAAGTCGGCATTGTGCCTTTTCTATTTAATTCCGATGCAATTTCTGTGTTTCATCGTCAATAAGAAGGTCAGAGGGATACAGTAAACCTGAAGTGAAGCATCGGATTCTATAACTAGTGTCACATGAATGGTTCAAAACATAGACAGTAAGAAGAGTCAGTTTTCTTGTACATAAGTCGGCATTGTGCCTTTTGTACTTAATTCCGATGCAATTTCTGTGTTTCATCGTCAATAATAAGGTCGGAGGGATACAGTAAACCTGAAGTGAAGCATCGGAATCTATAACTAGTGTCACAGGAATGGTTCAAAACATAGACAATAAGAAGAGTCAGTTTTCTTGTACTGACTCCGGCATTGTGCCTTTTGTATTTCATTCCGTTGCAATTTCTGTGTTTCATCGTCAAGAAAAAGGTCAGAGGGATACAGTAAACCTGAAGTGAAGCATCGGAATCTATAACTAGTGTCACAGGAATGGTTCAAACCATAGTCAGTAAGAAGAGTCAGTTTTCTTGAACTTAAATCGGCATTGTGACTTTTGTATTTAATTCCGATGCAATTTCAGTGTTTCATCGTCAATAAGAAGGTCAGAGAGATACAGTGAACCTGAAGTGAAGCATCGCAATCTATAACTAGTGTCACAGGTATGGTTCAAAACATAGACGGAAAGAAGAGTCAGTTTTCTTGTACTTAAGTCGGCATTGTGCCTTTTGTATTTAATTCCGATGCAATTTCTGTGTTTGATCGTCAATACGAAGGTCAGAGGGATACAGTAAACCTGAAGTAAAGCATCGGAATCTATAACTAGTGTCACAGGAATGGTTCAAACCATAGTCAGTAAGAAGAGTCAGTTTTCTTGAACTTAAATCGGCATTGTGACTTTTGTATTTAATTCCGATGCAATTTCAGTGTTTCATCGTCAATAAGAAGGTCAGAGAGATACAGTGAACCTGAAGTGAAGCATCGCAATCTATAACTAGTGTCACAGGTATGGTTCAAAACATAGACAGAAAGAAGAGTCAGTTTTCTTGTACTTAAGTCGGCATTGTGCCTTTTGTATTTATTTCCGATGCAATTTCAGTGTTTCATCGTCAATAAGAAGGTCAGAGGGATACGGTGAACCTGAAGTGAAGCATCGGAATCTGTAACTAGTGTCACAGGAATGGTTCAAAACATAGACGGAAAGAAGAGTCAGTTTTCTTGTACTTAAGTCGGCATTGTGCCTTTTGTATTTAATTCCGATGCAATTTCTGTGTTTGATCGTCAATACGAAGGTCAGAGGGATACAGTAAACCTGAAGTAAAGCATCGGAATCTGTAACTAGTGTCACAGGAATGGTTCAAACATAGACATTAAGAAGAGTCAGTTTTCTTGTACTTAAGTCGGCATTGTGCCATTTGTATTTAATTCCGATGTATTTTCTGTGTTTCATCGTCAATAAGAAGGTCAATGGGATACAGTAAACCTGAAGTGAAGCATCGGAATCTATAACTAGTGTCACATGAATGGTTCAAAACATAGACAGTAAGAAGAGTCAGTTTTCTTGTACTTAAGTCGGCATTGTGCCTTTTGTATTTAATTCCTATGCAATTTCTGTGTTTCATCGTCAATAAGAAGGTCGGAGGGATACAGTAAACCTGAAGTGAAGCATCGGAATCTGTAACTAGTGTCACAGGAATGGTTCAAAACATAGACAGAAAGAAGAGTCAGTTTTCTTGTACTTAAGTCGGCATTGTGCCTTTTGTATTTAATTCCGATGCAATTTCTGTGTTTGATCGTCAATACGAAGGTCAGAGGGATACAGTAAACCTGAAGTAAAGCATCGGAATCTATAACTAGTGTCACAGGAATGGTTCAAACATAGACATTAAGAAGAGTCAGTTTTCTTGTACTTAAGTCGGCATTGTGCCATTTGTATTTAATTCCGATGTATTTTCTGTGTTTCATCGTCAATAAGAAGGACAATGGGATACAGTAAACCTGAAGTGAAGCATCGGAATCTATAACTAGTGTCACATCAATGGTTCAAATCATAGACAGTAAGAAGAGTCAGTTATTTTGTACTTAAGTCGGCATTGTGCTTTTTTTGTGTTTTAATTCCGATGCATATTTCTGTGTTTCATCGTCAATAAGAAGGTCAGAGGGTTACTGTAAAGCTGAAGCTAAGCATCGGAATCTATAACTAGTGTCACAGGAATGATTCGAAGCTTAGACAGTAAGAAGAGTCAGTTTTCTTGTACTTAGGTCGGCATTGTGACTTTTGTATTAAATTCCAATGCATATTTCTGTGTTTCATCGTCAATACGAAGGTCAGAGGGATACAGTAAACCTGAAGTAAAGCATCGGAATCTATAACTAGTGTCACAGGAATGGTTCAAAGCATAGACAGTAAGAAGAGTCAGTTTTCTTGTACTTAAGTCGGCATTGTGCCTTTTCTATTTAATTCCTATGCAATTTCTGTGTTTCATCGTCAATAAGAAGGTCAGAGGGATACAGTAAACCTGAAGTGAAGCATCGGAATCTATAACTAGTGTCACAGGAATGGTTCAAAACATAGACAGCAAGAAGAGTCAGTTTTCTTGTACTTAAGTCGGCATTGTGCCTTTTGTATTTAATTCCGATGCAATATCTGTGTTTCATCGTCAATTAGAAGGTCAAAGGGATACAGTAATCCTGAACTGAAGCATCGGAATCTGTAACTAGTGTTACAGGAATGGCTCAAATCATTGAGTGTAAGAAGAACAGGTTTCTTGTCCTTAAGTCGGCATTGTGCCTTTTGTATTTAACTCCGATGCAATATCTGTGTTTCATCGTCAATAAGAAGGTCAGAGGGATACAGTAAACCTGAAGTGAAGCATCGGAATCTATAACTAGTGTCACAGGAATGGTTCAAAACATAGACAGTAAGAAGAGTCAGTTTTCTTGTACTTCAGTCGGCATTGTGCCTTTTGTATTTAATTCCGATGCAATATCTGTGTTTCATCGTCAATAAAAAAAAACAGAGGGATACAGTAAACCTGAAGTGAAGCATCGGAATCTATAACTAGTGTCACATGAATGGTTCAAACTTAGACAGTAAGAAGAGTCAGTTTTCTTGTACATAAGTCGGCATTGAGCCTTTTGTATTGATTTTCAAAGCAATTTCTGTGTTTCATCGTCAATAAGAAGGTCAGAGGGATACAGTAAACCTGAAGTGAAGCATCGGAATCTATAACTAGTGTCAAATGAATGGTTCAAAACATAGACAGTAAGAAGAATCAGTTTTCTTGTACTTAAGTCGGCATTGTGCCTTTTGTATTTAATTCCAATGCAATTTCTGTGTTTCATCGTCAATAAGAAGGTCAGAGGGATACAGTAAACCTGAAGTGAAGCATCGGAATCTATAACTAGTGTCACAGGAATGGTTCAAAACATAGACAGTAAGAAGAGTCAGTTTTCTTGTACTTAAGTCGGCATTGTGCCTTTTCTATTTAATTCCGATGCAATTTCTGTGTTTCATCGTCAATAAGAAGGTCAGAGGGATACAGTAAACCTGAAGTGAAGCATCGGATTCTATAACTAGTGTCACATGAATGGTTCAAAACATAGACAGTAAGAAGAGTCAGTTTTCTTGTACATAAGTCGGCATTGTGCCTTTTGTACTTAATTCCGATGCAATTTCTGTGTTTCATCGTCAATAATAAGGTCGGAGGGATACAGTAAACCTGAAGTGAAGCATCGGAATCTATAACTAATGTCACATGAATGGTTCAAATCATAGACAGTAAGAAGAGTCAGTTATTTTGTACTTAAGTCGGCATTGTGCCTTTTGTATTTAAATCCGATGCAATCTCTGTGTTTGATCGTGAATAAGAAGGTCAGAGGGATACAGTAAACCTGAAGTGAAGCATCGGAATCTATAACTAGTGTCACAGGAATGGTTCAAAACATAGACAGTAAGAAGAATCAGTTTTCTTGTACTTAAGTCGTCATTGTGACTTTTGTATTTAATTCCAATGCAATTTCTGTGTTTCATCGTCCATAAGAAGGTCAGAGGGATACAGTAAACCTGAAGTGAAGCATCGGAATCTATAACTAGTGTCACAGGAATGGTTCAAAACATATACAGTAAGAAGAGTCAGTTTTCTTGTACTTAAGTCGGCATTGTGCCTTTTGTATTTAACTCCGATGCAATTTCTGTGTTTCATCGTCAATAAGAAGGTCAGAGGGGTACAGTAAACCTGAAATGAAGCATCGGAATCTATAACTAGTGTCACAGGAATGGTTCAAAGCATAGACTGTAAGAAGAGTCAATTTCCTTGTACTTAAGTCGGCATTGTGCCTTTTGTATTTAATTCCGGTGCAATTTCTGTGTTTCATCGTCAATAAGAAGGTCAGAGGGATACAGTAAACCTGAAGTGAAGCATCGGAATCTATAACTAGTGTCACAGGAATGGTTAAAAACATAGACAATAAGAAGAGTCAGTTTTCTTGTACTGACTCCGGCATTGTGCCTTTTGTATTTCATTCCGTTGCAATTTCTGTGTTTCATCGTCAAGAAAAAGGTCAGAGGGATACAGTAAACCTGAAGTGAAGCATCGGAATCTATAACTAGTGTCACAGGAATGGTTCAAACCATAGACAGTAAGAAGAGTCAGTTTTCTTGTACTTAAATCGGCATTGTGACTTTTGTATTTAATTCCGATGCAATTTCAGTGTTTCATCGTCAATAAGAAGGTCAGAGAGATACAGTGAACCTGAAGTGAAGCATCGCAATCTATAACTAGTGTCACAGGAATGGTTCAAATCATAGACAGTAAGAAGAGTCAGTTATTTTGTACTTAAGACGGCATTGTGCCTTTTGTATTTAATTCCGATGCAATTTCTGTGTTTGATCGTCAATACGAAGGTCAGAGGGATACAGTAAACCTGAAGCAAAGCATCGGAATCTATAACTAGTGTCACAGGAATGGTTCAAAACATAGACAGTGAGAAGAGTCAGTTTTCTTGTACTTAAGTCGGCATTGTGCCTTTTGTATTTAATTCCTATGCAATTTCTGTGTTTCATCGTCAATAAGAAGGTCGGAGGGATACAGTAAACCTGAAGTGAAGCATCGGAATCTATAACTAGTGTCACATCAATGGTTCAAATCATAGACAGTAAGAAGAGTCAGTTTTCTTGTACTTAAGTCGGCATTGTGCCTTTTGTATTTAATTCCGATGCAATATCTGTGTTTCATCGTCAATAAAAAGGTCAGAGGGATACAGTAAACCTGAAGTGAAGCATCGGAATCTATAACTAGTGTCACATGAATGGTTCAAACTTAGACAGTAAGAAGAGTCAGTTTTCTTGTACATAAGTCGGCATTGTGCCTTTTGTATTGATTTCCAAAGCAATTTCTGTGTTTCATCGTCAATAAGAAGGTCAGAGGGATACAGTAAACCTGAAGTGAAGCATCGGAATCTATAACTAGTGTCAAATGAATGGTTCAAAACATAGACAGTAAGAAGAGTCAGTTTTCTTGTACTTAAGTCGGCATTGTGCCTTTTGTATTTAATTCCAATGCAATTTCTGTGTTTCATCGTCAATAAGAAGGTCAGAGGGATACAGTAAACCTGAAGTGAAGCATCGGAATCTATAACTAGTGTCACAGGAATGGTTCAAAACATAGACAGTAAGAAGAGTCAGTTTTCTTGTACTTAAGTGGGCATTGTTTCTTTTGTATTTAATTCCGATGCAATTTCTGTGTTTCATCGTCAATAAGAAGGTCAGAGGGATACAGTAAACCTGAAGTGAAGCATGGGATTCTATAACTAGTGTCACATGAATGGTTCAAAACATAGACAGTAAGAAGAGTCAGTTTTCTTGTACATAAGTCGGCATTGTGCCTTTTGTACTTAATTCCGATGCAATTTCTGTGTTTCATCGTCAATAATAAGGTCGGAGGGATACAGTAAACCTGAAGTGAAGCATCGGAATCTATAACTAGTGTCACAGGAATGGTTCAAACCATAGACAGTAAGAAGAGTCAGTATTCTTGTACTTAAGTTGGCATTGTGCCTTTTGTATTTAATTGCGATGCAATTTCTGTGTTTCATCGTCAATAAGGTCAGAGAGATACAGTGAACCTGAAGTGAAGCATCGGAATCTATAACTAGTGTCACAGGAATGGTTCAAATCATAGACAGTAAGAAGAGTCAGTTATTTTGTACTTAAGACGGCATTGTGCCTTTTGTATTTAATTCCGATGCAATTTCTGTGTTTGATCGTCAATACGAAGGTCAGAGGGATACAGTAAACCTGAAGCAAAGCATCGGAATCTATAACTAGTGTCACAGGAATGGTTCAAAACATAGACAGTAAGAAGAGTCAGCTTTCTTGTACTTAAGTCGGCATTGTGCCTGTTCTATTTAATTCCTTTGCAATTTCTGTGTTTCATCGTCAATAAGAAGGTCAGAGGGATACAGTAAACCTGAAGTGAAGCATCGGAATCTGTAACTAGTGTCACAGGAATGGTTCAAAACATAGACAGCAAGAAGAGTCAGTTTTCTTGTACTTAAGTCGGCATTGTGCCTTTTGTATTTAATTCCGATGCAATATCTGTGTTTCATCGTCAATTAGAAGGTCAAAGGGATACAGTAATCCTGAACTGAAGCATCGGAATCTGTAACTAGTGTTACAGGAATGGCTCAAATCATTGACTGTAAGAAGAACAGGTTTCTTGTCCTTAAGTCGGCATTGTGCCTTTTGTATTTAACTCCGATGCAATATCTGTGTTTCATCGTCAATAAGAAGGTCAGAGGGATACAGTAAACCTGAAGTGAAGCATCGGAATCTATAACTAGTGTCACAGGAATGGTTCAAAACATAGACAGTAAGAAGAGTCAGTTTTCTTGTACTTCAGTCGGCATTGTGCCTTTTGTATTTAATTCCGATGCAATATCTGTGTTTCATCGTCAATAAAAAGGTCAGAGGGATACAGTAAACCTGAAGTGAAGCATCGGAATCTATAACTAGTGTCACATGAATGGTTCAAACTTAGACAGTAAGAAGAGTCAGTTTTCTTGTACATAAGTCGGCATTGTGCCTTTTGTATTGATTTCCAAAGCAATTTCTGTGTTTCATCGTCAATAAGAAGGTCAGAGGGATACAGTAAACCTGAAGTGAAGCATCGGAATCTATAACTAGTGTCAAATGAATGGTTCAAAACATAGACAGTAAGAAGAGTCAGTTTTCTTGTACTTAAGTCGGCATTGTGCCTTTTGTATTTAATTCCAATGCAATTTCTGTGTTTCATCGTCAATAAGAAGGTCAGAGGGATACAGTAAACCTGAAGTGAAGCATCGGAATCTATAACTAGTGTCACAGGAATGGTTCAAAACATAGACAGTAAGAAGAGTCAGTTTTCTTGTACTTAAGTGGGCATTGTTTCTTTTGTATTTAATTCCGATGCAATTTCTGTGTTTCATCGTCAATAAGAAGGTCAGAGGGATACAGTAAACCTGAAGTGAAGCATGGGATTCTATAACTAGTGTCACATGAATGGTTCAAAACATAGACAGTAAGAAGAGTCAGTTTTCTTGTACATAAGTCGGCATTGTGCCTTTTGTACTTAATTCCGATGCAATTTCTGTGTTTCATCGTCAATAATAAGGTCGGAGGGATACAGTAAACCTGAAGTGAAGCATCGGAATCTATAACTAATGTCACATGAATGGTTCAAATCATAGACAGTAAGAAGAGTCAGTTATTTTGTACTTAAGTCGGCATTGTGCCTTTTGTATTTAAATCCGATGCAATCTCTGTGTTTGATCGTGAATAAGAAGGTCAGAGGGATACAGTAAACCTGAAGTGAAGCATCGGAATCTATAACTAGTGTCACAGGAATGGTTCAAAACATAGACAGTAAGAAGAATCAGTTTTCTTGTACTTAAGTCGTCACTGTGACTTTTGTATTTAATTCCAATGCAATTTCTGTGTTTCATCGTCCATAAGAAGGTCAGAGGGATACAGTAAACCTGAAGTGAAGCATCGGAATCTATAACTAGTGTCACAGGAATGGTTCAAAGCATAGACTGTAAGAAGAGTCATTTTCCTTGTACTTAAGTCGGCATTGTGCCTTTTGTATTTAATTCCGGTGCAATTTCTGTGTTTCATCGTCAATAAGAAGGTCAGAGGGATACAGTAAACCTGAAGTGAAGCATCGGAATCTATAACTAGTATCACAGGAATGGTTCAAAACATAGACAATAAGAAGAGTCAGTTTTCTTGTACTGACTCCGGCATTGTGCCTTTTGTATTTCATTCCGTTGCAATTTCTGTGTTTCATCGTCAAGAAAAAGGTCAGAGGGATACAGTAAACCTGAAGTGAAGCATCGGAATCTATAACTAGTGTCACAGGAATGGTTCAAACCATAGTCAGTAAGAAGAGTCAGTTTTCTTGTACTTAAATCGGCATTGTGACTTTTGTATTTAATTCCGATGCAATTTCAGTGTTTCATCGTCAATAAGAAGGTCAGAGAGATACAGTGAACCTGAAGTGAAGCATCGGAATCTATAACTAGTGTCACAGGAATGGTTCAAAACATAGACAGAAAGAAGAGTCAGTTTTCTTGTACTTAAGTCGGCATTGTGCCTTTTGTATTTATTTCCGATGCAATTTCAGTGTTTCATCGTCAATAAGAAGGTCAGAGGGATACGGTGAACCTGAAGTGAAGCATCGGAATCTGTAACTAGTGTCACAGGAATGGTTCAAAACATAGACAGAAAGAAGAGTCAGTTTTCTTGTACTTAAGTCGGCATTGTGCCAATTGTATTTAATTCCGATGCAATTTCTGTGTTTGATCGTCAATACGAAGGTCAGAGGGATACAGCAAACCTGAAGTAAAGCATCGGAATCTATAACTAGTGTCACAGGAATGGTTCAAACATAGACATTAAGAAGAGTCAGTTTTCTTGTACTTAAGTCGGCATTGTGCCATTTGTATTTAATTCCGATGTATTTTCTGTGTTTCATCGTCAATAAGAAGGTCAATGGGATACAGTAAACCTGAAGTGAAGCATCGGAATCTATAACTAGTGTCACATGAATGGTTCAAAACATAGACAGTGAGAAGAGTCAGTTTTCTTGTAGTTAAGTCGGCATTGTGCCTTTTGTATTTAATTCCTATGCAATTTCTGTGTTTCATCGTCAATAAGAAGGTCGGAGGGATACAGTAAACCTGAAGTGAAGCATCGGAATCTATAACTAGTGTCACATCAATGGTTCAAATCATAGACAGTAAGAAGAGTCAGTTATTTTGTACTTAAGTCGGCATTGTGCTTTTTTTGTGTTTTAATTCCGATGCATATTTCTGTGTTTCATCGTCAATAAGAAGGTCAGAGGGTTACTGTAAAGCTGAAGCTAAGCATCGGAATCTATAACTAGTGTCACAGGAATGATTCGAAGCTTAGACAGTAAGAAGAGTCAGTTTTCTCGTACTTAGGTCGGCATTGTGACTTTTGTATTAAATTCCAATGCATATTTCTGTGTTTCATCGTCAATACGAAGGTCAGAGGGATACAGTAAACCTGAAGTAAAGCATCGGAATCTATAACTAGTGTCACAGGAATGGTTCAAAGCATAGACAGTAAGAAGAGTCAGTTTTCTTGTACTTAAGTCGGCATTGTGCCTTTTCTATTTAATTCCTATGCAATTTCTGTGTTTCATCGTCAATAAGAAGGTCAGAGGGATACAGTAAACCTGAAGTGAAGCATCGGAATCTATAACTAGTGTCACAGGAATGGTTCAAAACATAGACAGCAAGAAGAGTCAGTTTTCTTGTACTTAAGTCGGCATTGTGCCTTTTGTATTTAATTCCGATGCAATATCTGTGTTTCATCGTCAATTAGAAGGTCAAAGGGATACAGTAATCCTGAACTGAAGCATCGGAATCTGTAACTAGTGTTACAGGAATGGCTCAAATCATTGAGTGTAAGAAGAACAGGTTTCTTGTCCTTAAGTCGTCATTGTGCCTTTTGTATTTAACTCCGATGCAATATCTGTGTTTCATCGTCAATAAGAAGGTCAGAGGGATACAGTAAACCTGAAGTGAAGCATCGGAATCTATAACTAGTGTCACAGGAATGGTTCAAAACATAGACAGTAAGAAGAGTCAGTTTTCTTGTACTTCAGTCGGCATTGTGCCTTTTGTATTTAATTCCGATGCAATATCTGTGTTTCATCGTCAATAAAAAAAAACAGAGGGATACAGTAAACCTGAAGTGAAGCATCGGAATCTATAACTAGTGTCACATCAATGGTTCAAACTTAGACAGTAAGAAGAGTCAGTTTTCTTGTACATAAGTCGGCATTGAGCCTTTTGTATTGATTTTCAAAGCAATTTCTGTGTTTCATCGTCAATAAGAAGGTCAGAGGGATACAGTAAACCTGAAGTGAAGCATCGGAATCTATAACTAGTGTCAAATGAATGGTTCAAAACATAGACAGTAAGAAGAGTCAGTTTTCTTGTACTTAAGTCGGCATTGTGCCTTTTGTATTTAATTCC
Source organism: Schistocerca americana (assembly GCF_021461395.2). Taxonomy (NCBI): domain Eukaryota; kingdom Metazoa; phylum Arthropoda; class Insecta; order Orthoptera; family Acrididae; genus Schistocerca; species Schistocerca americana. The sequence goes on from NW_025726104.1 coordinate 26,154, forward strand.
AATGCAATTTCTGTGTTTCATCGTCAATAAGAAGGTCAGAGGGATACAGTAAACCTGAAGTGAAGCATCGGAATCTATAACTAGTGTCACAGGAATGGTTCAAAACATAGACAGTAAGAAGAGTCAGTTTTCTTGTACTTAAGTCGGCATTGTGCCTTTTCTATTTAATTCCGATGCAATTTCTGTGTTTCATCGTCAATAAGAAGGTCAGAGGGATACAGTAAACCTGAAGTGAAGCATCGGATTCTATAACTAGTGTCACATGAATGGTTCAAAACATAGACAGTAAGAAGAGTCAGTTTTCTTGTACATAAGTCGGCATTGTGCCTTTTGTACTTAATTCCGATGCAATTTCTGTGTTTCATCGTCAATAATAAGGTCGGAGGGATACAGTAAACCTGAAGTGAAGCATCGGAATCTATAACTAGTGTCACAGGAATGGTTCAAAACATAGACAATAAGAAGAGTCAGTTTTCTTGTACTGACTCCGGCATTGTGCCTTTTGTATTTCATTCCGTTGCAATTTCTGTGTTTCATCGTCAAGAAAAAGGTCAGAGGGATACAGTAAACCTGAAGTGAAGCATCGGAATCTATAACTAGTGTCACAGGAATGGTTCAAACCATAGTCAGTAAGAAGAGTCAGTTTTCTTGAACTTAAATCGGCATTGTGACTTTTGTATTTAATTCCGATGCAATTTCAGTGTTTCATCGTCAATAAGAAGGTCAGAGAGATACAGTGAACCTGAAGTGAAGCATCGCAATCTATAACTAGTGTCACAGGTATGGTTCAAAACATAGACGGAAAGAAGAGTCAGTTTTCTTGTACTTAAGTCGGCATTGTGCCTTTTGTATTTAATTCCGATGCAATTTCTGTGTTTGATCGTCAATACGAAGGTCAGAGGGATACAGTAAACCTGAAGTAAAGCATCGGAATCTATAACTAGTGTCACAGGAATGGTTCAAACCATAGTCAGTAAGAAGAGTCAGTTTTCTTGAACTTAAATCGGCATTGTGACTTTTGTATTTAATTCCGATGCAATTTCAGTGTTTCATCGTCAATAAGAAGGTCAGAGAGATACAGTGAACCTGAAGTGAAGCATCGCAATCTATAACTAGTGTCACAGGTATGGTTCAAAACATAGACAGAAAGAAGAGTCAGTTTTCTTGTACTTAAGTCGGCATTGTGCCTTTTGTATTTATTTCCGATGCAATTTCAGTGTTTCATCGTCAATAAGAAGGTCAGAGGGATACGGTGAACCTGAAGTGAAGCATCGGAATCTGTAACTAGTGTCACAGGAATGGTTCAAAACATAGACGGAAAGAAGAGTCAGTTTTCTTGTACTTAAGTCGGCATTGTGCCTTTTGTATTTAATTCCGATGCAATTTCTGTGTTTGATCGTCAATACGAAGGTCAGAGGGATACAGTAAACCTGAAGTAAAGCATCGGAATCTGTAACTAGTGTCACAGGAATGGTTCAAACATAGACATTAAGAAGAGTCAGTTTTCTTGTACTTAAGTCGGCATTGTGCCATTTGTATTTAATTCCGATGTATTTTCTGTGTTTCATCGTCAATAAGAAGGTCAATGGGATACAGTAAACCTGAAGTGAAGCATCGGAATCTATAACTAGTGTCACATGAATGGTTCAAAACATAGACAGTAAGAAGAGTCAGTTTTCTTGTACTTAAGTCGGCATTGTGCCTTTTGTATTTAATTCCTATGCAATTTCTGTGTTTCATCGTCAATAAGAAGGTCGGAGGGATACAGTAAACCTGAAGTGAAGCATCGGAATCTGTAACTAGTGTCACAGGAATGGTTCAAAACATAGACAGAAAGAAGAGTCAGTTTTCTTGTACTTAAGTCGGCATTGTGCCTTTTGTATTTAATTCCGATGCAATTTCTGTGTTTGATCGTCAATACGAAGGTCAGAGGGATACAGTAAACCTGAAGTAAAGCATCGGAATCTATAACTAGTGTCACAGGAATGGTTCAAACATAGACATTAAGAAGAGTCAGTTTTCTTGTACTTAAGTCGGCATTGTGCCATTTGTATTTAATTCCGATGTATTTTCTGTGTTTCATCGTCAATAAGAAGGACAATGGGATACAGTAAACCTGAAGTGAAGCATCGGAATCTATAACTAGTGTCACATCAATGGTTCAAATCATAGACAGTAAGAAGAGTCAGTTATTTTGTACTTAAGTCGGCATTGTGCTTTTTTTGTGTTTTAATTCCGATGCATATTTCTGTGTTTCATCGTCAATAAGAAGGTCAGAGGGTTACTGTAAAGCTGAAGCTAAGCATCGGAATCTATAACTAGTGTCACAGGAATGATTCGAAGCTTAGACAGTAAGAAGAGTCAGTTTTCTTGTACTTAGGTCGGCATTGTGACTTTTGTATTAAATTCCAATGCATATTTCTGTGTTTCATCGTCAATACGAAGGTCAGAGGGATACAGTAAACCTGAAGTAAAGCATCGGAATCTATAACTAGTGTCACAGGAATGGTTCAAAGCATAGACAGTAAGAAGAGTCAGTTTTCTTGTACTTAAGTCGGCATTGTGCCTTTTCTATTTAATTCCTATGCAATTTCTGTGTTTCATCGTCAATAAGAAGGTCAGAGGGATACAGTAAACCTGAAGTGAAGCATCGGAATCTATAACTAGTGTCACAGGAATGGTTCAAAACATAGACAGCAAGAAGAGTCAGTTTTCTTGTACTTAAGTCGGCATTGTGCCTTTTGTATTTAATTCCGATGCAATATCTGTGTTTCATCGTCAATTAGAAGGTCAAAGGGATACAGTAATCCTGAACTGAAGCATCGGAATCTGTAACTAGTGTTACAGGAATGGCTCAAATCATTGAGTGTAAGAAGAACAGGTTTCTTGTCCTTAAGTCGGCATTGTGCCTTTTGTATTTAACTCCGATGCAATATCTGTGTTTCATCGTCAATAAGAAGGTCAGAGGGATACAGTAAACCTGAAGTGAAGCATCGGAATCTATAACTAGTGTCACAGGAATGGTTCAAAACATAGACAGTAAGAAGAGTCAGTTTTCTTGTACTTCAGTCGGCATTGTGCCTTTTGTATTTAATTCCGATGCAATATCTGTGTTTCATCGTCAATAAAAAAAAACAGAGGGATACAGTAAACCTGAAGTGAAGCATCGGAATCTATAACTAGTGTCACATGAATGGTTCAAACTTAGACAGTAAGAAGAGTCAGTTTTCTTGTACATAAGTCGGCATTGAGCCTTTTGTATTGATTTTCAAAGCAATTTCTGTGTTTCATCGTCAATAAGAAGGTCAGAGGGATACAGTAAACCTGAAGTGAAGCATCGGAATCTATAACTAGTGTCAAATGAATGGTTCAAAACATAGACAGTAAGAAGAATCAGTTTTCTTGTACTTAAGTCGGCATTGTGCCTTTTGTATTTAATTCCAATGCAATTTCTGTGTTTCATCGTCAATAAGAAGGTCAGAGGGATACAGTAAACCTGAAGTGAAGCATCGGAATCTATAACTAGTGTCACAGGAATGGTTCAAAACATAGACAGTAAGAAGAGTCAGTTTTCTTGTACTTAAGTCGGCATTGTGCCTTTTCTATTTAATTCCGATGCAATTTCTGTGTTTCATCGTCAATAAGAAGGTCAGAGGGATACAGTAAACCTGAAGTGAAGCATCGGATTCTATAACTAGTGTCACATGAATGGTTCAAAACATAGACAGTAAGAAGAGTCAGTTTTCTTGTACATAAGTCGGCATTGTGCCTTTTGTACTTAATTCCGATGCAATTTCTGTGTTTCATCGTCAATAATAAGGTCGGAGGGATACAGTAAACCTGAAGTGAAGCATCGGAATCTATAACTAATGTCACATGAATGGTTCAAATCATAGACAGTAAGAAGAGTCAGTTATTTTGTACTTAAGTCGGCATTGTGCCTTTTGTATTTAAATTCGATGCAATCTCTGTGTTTGATCGTGAATAAGAAGGTCAGAGGGATACAGTAAACCTGAAGTGAAGCATCGGAATCTATAACTAGTGTCACAGGAATGGTTCAAAACATAGACAGTAAGAAGAATCAGTTTTCTTGTACTTAAGTCGTCATTGTGACTTTTGTATTTAATTCCAATGCAATTTCTGTGTTTCATCGTCCATAAGAAGGTCAGAGGGATACAGTAAACCTGAAGTGAAGCATCGGAATCTATAACTAGTGTCACAGGAATGGTTCAAAACATATACAGTAAGAAGAGTCAGTTTTCTTGTACTTAAGTCGGCATTGTGCCTTTTGTATTTAACTCCGATGCAATTTCTGTGTTTCATCGTCAATAAGAAGGTCAGAGGGGTACAGTAAACCTGAAATGAAGCATCGGAATCTATAACTAGTGTCACAGGAATGGTTCAAAGCATAGACTGTAAGAAGAGTCAATTTCCTTGTACTTAAGTCGGCATTGTGCCTTTTGTATTTAATTCCGGTGCAATTTCTGTGTTTCATCGTCAATAAGAAGGTCAGAGGGATACAGTAAACCTGAAGTGAAGCATCGGAATCTATAACTAGTGTCACAGGAATGGTTAAAAACATAGACAATAAGAAGAGTCAGTTTTCTTGTACTGACTCCGGCATTGTGCCTTTTGTATTTCATTCCGTTGCAATTTCTGTGTTTCATCGTCAAGAAAAAGGTCAGAGGGATACAGTAAACCTGAAGTGAAGCATCGGAATCTATAACTAGTGTCACAGGAATGGTTCAAACCATAGACAGTAAGAAGAGTCAGTTTTCTTGTACTTAAATCGGCATTGTGACTTTTGTATTTAATTCCGATGCAATTTCAGTGTTTCATCGTCAATAAGAAGGTCAGAGAGATACAGTGAACCTGAAGTGAAGCATCGGAATCTATAACTAGTGTCACGGGTATGGTTCAAAACATAGACAGTAAGAAGAGTCAGTTTTCTTGTACTTAAGTCGGCATTGTGCCTTTTGTATTTATTTCCGATGCAATTTCAGTGTTTCATCGTCAATAAGAAGGTCAGAGGGATACGGTGAACCTGAAGTGAAGCATCGGAATCTGTAACTAGTGTCACAGGAATGGTTCAAAACATAGACAGAAAGAAGAGTCAGTTTTCTTGTACTTAAGTCGGCATTGCGCCTTTTGTATTTAATTCCGATGCAATTTCTGTGTTTGATCGTCAATACGAAGGTCAGAGGGATACAGTAAACCTGAAGTAAAGCATCGGAATCTATAACTAGTGTCACATCAATGGTTCAAATCATAGACAGTAAGAAGAGTCAGTTATTTTGTACTTAAGTCGGCATTGTGCCTTTTGTATTTAATTCCGGTGCAATTTCTGTGTTTCATCGTCAATAAAAAGGTCAGAGGGATACAGAAAACCTGAAGTGAAGCATCGGAATCTATAACTAGTGTCACAGGAATGGTTCAAAACATAGAGAGTAAGAAGAATCAGTTTTCTTGTGCTTAAGTCGGCATTGTGCTTTTTTTGTGTTTTAATTCCGATGCAATTTCTGTGTTTCATCGTCAATAAATAGGTCAGAGGGATACTGTGAAGCTGAAGCTAAGCATCGGAATCTATAACTAGTGTCACATCAATGGTTCAAATCATAGACAGTAAGAAGAGTCAGTTATTTTGTACTTAAGTCGGGATTGTACTTTTTTTGTGTTTTAATTCCGATGCATATTTCTGTGTTTCATCGTCAATAAGAAGGTCAGAGGGTTACTGTAAAGCTGAAGCTAAGCATCGGAATCTATAACTAGTGTCACAGGAATGATTCGAAGCTTAGACAGTAAGAAGAGTCAGTTTTCTTGTACTTAGGTCGGCATTGTGACTTTTGTATTAAATTCCAATGAATATTTCTGTGTTTCATCGTCAATACGAAGGTCAGAGGGATACAGTAAACCTGAAGTAAAGCATCGGAATCTATAACTAGTGTCACAGGAATGGTTCAAAGCATAGACAGTAAGAAGAGTCAGTTTTCTGGTACTTAAGTCGGCATTGTGCCTTTTCTATTTAATTCCTATGCAATTTCTGTGTTTCATCGTCAATAAGAAGGTCAGAGGGATACAGTAAACCTGAAGTGAAGCATCGGAATCTATAACTAGTGTCACAGGAATGGTTCAAAACATAGACAGCAAGAAGAGTCAGTTTTCTTGTACTTAAGTCGGCATTGTGCCTTTTGTATTTAATTCCGATGCAATATCCGTGTTTCATCGTCAATTAGAAGGTCAAAGGGATACAGTAATCCTGAACTGAAGCATCGGAATCTGTAACTAGTGTTACAGGAATGGCTCAAATCATTGAGTGTAAGAAGAACAGGTTTCTTGTCCTTAAGTCGGCATTGTGCCTTTTGTATTTAACTCCGATGCAATATCTGTGTTTCATCGTCAATAAGAAGGTCAGAGGGATACAGTAAACCTGAAGTGAAGCATCGGAATCTATAACTAGTGTCACAGGAATGGTTCAAAACATAGACAGCAAGAAGAGTCAGTTTTCTTTTACTTAAGTCGGCATTGTGCCTTTTCTATTTAATTCCGATGCAATTTCTGTGTTTCATCGTCAAAAGGAAGGTCAGATGTATACAGTAAACCTGAAGTGAAGCATCGGAATCTATAACTAGTGTCACATGAATGGTTCAAAACATAGACAGTAAGAAGAGTCAGTTTTCTTGTACATAAGTCGGCATTGTGCCTTTTGTATTTAATTCCGATGCAATTTCTGTGTTTCATCGTCAATAAGAAGGTCGGAGGGATACAGTAAACCTGAAGTGAAGCATCGGAATTTATAACTAGTGTCACATGAATGAATCAAATCATCGACAGTAAGAAGAGTCAGTTATTTTGTACTTATGTCGGCATTGTGCCTTTTGTATTTAAATCCAATGCAATTTCTGTGTTTGATCGTGAATAAGAAGGTCAGAAGGATACAGTAAACCTGAAGTGAAGCATCGGAATCTATAACTAGTGTCACAGGAATGGTTCAAAACATATACAGTAAAAAGAGTCACTTTTCTTGTACTTAAGTCGGCATTGTGCCTTTTGTATTTAATTCCGATGCAATATCTGTGTTTCATCGTCAATAAGAAGGTCAGAGGGATACAGTAAACCTAAAGTGAAGCATCGGAATCTATAACTAGTGTCACAGGAATGGTTCAAAGCATAGACTGAAAGAAGAGTCAGTTTTCTTGTACTTAAGTCGGCATTGTGCCTTTTGTATTTAATTCCGATGCAATTTCTGTGTTTCGTCGTCAATTAGAAGGTCAGAGGGCTACAGTAATCCTGAACTGAAGCATCGGAATCTGTAACTAGTGTTACAGGAATGGCTCAAATCATTGACTGTAAGAAGAGTCAGGTTTCTTGTCCTTAAGTCGGCATTGTGCCTTTTGTATTTAACTCCGATGCAATTTCTGTGTTTCATCGTCCATAAGAAGGTCAGAGGGATACAGTAAACCTGAAGTGAAGCATCGGAATCTATAACTAGTGTCACAGAAATGGTTCAAAACATAGACAGTAAGAAGAGTCAGTTTTCTTGTACTTCAGTCGGCATTGTGCCTTCTGTATTTAATTCCGATGCAATTTCTGTGTTTCATCGTCAATAAGAAGGTCAGAGGGATACCGTAAACCTGAAGTGAAGCATCGGAATCTATAACTAGTGTCACATGAATGGTTCAAACTTAGACAGTAAGAAGAGTCAGTTTTCTTGTACATAAGTCGGCATTGTGCCTTTTGTATTTAATTTCAAAGCAATTTCTGTGTTTCATCGTCAATAAGAATGTCAGAGGGATATAGTAAACCTGAAGTGAAGCATCGGAATCTATAACTAGTGTCAAATGAATGGTTAAAACATAGACAGTAAGAAGAGTCAGTTTTCTTGTACTTAAGTCGGCATTGTGCCTTTTGTATTTAATTCCAATGCAATTTCTGTGTTTCATCGTCAATAAGAAGGTCAGAGGGATACAGTAAACCTGAAGTGAAGCATCGGAATCTATAACTAGTGTCACAGGAATGGTTCAAAACATAGACAGTAAGAAGAGTCAGTTTTCTTGTACTTAAGTCGGCATTGTGCCTTTTCTATTTAATTCCGATGCAATTTCTGTGTTTCATCGTCAATAAGAAGGTCAGATGGATACAGTAAACCTGAAGTGAAGCATCGGAATCTATAACTAGTGTCACATGAATGGTTCAAAACATAGACAGTAAGAAGAGTCAGTTTTCTTGTACATAAGTCGGCATTGAGCCTTTTGTATTTAATTCCGATGCAATTTCTGTGTTTCATCGTCAATAAGAAGGTCGGAGGGATACAGTAAACCGGAAGTGAAGCATCGGAATCTATAACTAGTGTCACATGAATGGTTCAAATCATCGACAGTAAGAAGAGTCAGTTATTTTGTACTTAAGTCGGCATTGTGCCTTTTGTATTTAAATCCGATGCAATTTCTGTGTTTGATCGTGAATAAGAAGGTCAGAGGGATACAGTAAACCTGAAGTGAAGCATCGGAATCTATAACTAGTGTCACAGGAATGGTTCAAAACATAGACAGTAAGAAGAAACAGTTTCCTAGTACTTAAGTCGTCATTGTGACTTTTGTATTTAATTCCGATGCAATTTCTGTGTTTCATCGACCATAAGAAGGTCAGAGGGATACAGTAAACCTGAACTGAAGCATCGGAATCTATAAGTAGTGTCACAGGAATGGTTCAAAACATATACAATAAGAAGAGTCAGTTTTCTTGTACTTAAGTTGGCATTGTGCCTTTTGTATTTAATTCCGATGCAATATCTGTGTTTCATCGTCAACAAGAAGGTCAGAGGGATGCAGTAAAGCTGAAGTGAAGCATCGGAATCTATAACTAGTGTCACAGGAGTGGTTCAAAACATAGACTGTAAGAAGAGTCAGTTTTCTTGTACTTAAGTCGGCATTGTGCCTTTTGTATTTAACTCCGATGCAATTTCTGTGTTTCATCGTCAATAAGATGGTCAGAGGGATACAGTAATCCTGAAGTGAAGCATCGGAATCTATAACTAGCGTCACAGGAATGGTTCAAACATAGACATTAAGAAGAGTCAGTTTTCTTGTACTTAAGTCGGCATTGTGCCATCTGTATTTAATTCCGATGCATTTTCTGTGTTTCATCGTCAATAAGAAGGTCAATGGCATACAGTAAACCTGAAGTGAAGCATCGGAATCTATAACTAGTGTCACAGGTATGGTTCAAAACGTAGACAGTAAGAAGAGTCAGTATTCGTGTACTTAAGTCGGCATTGTGCCTTTTGTGTTTAATTCCGATGCAATTTCAGTGTTTCATCGTCAATAAGAAGGTCAGAGAGATACAGTGAACTTGAAGTGAAGCATCGGAATCTATAACTAGTGTCACAGGAATGGTTCAAAACATAGACAGTAAGAAGAGTCAGTTTTCTAGTACTTAAGTTGGCATTGTGCCTTTTGTATTTAATTCCGATGCAATTTCTGTGTTTGATCGTCAATAAGAAGGTCAGAAGGATACAGTAAACCTTAAGTGAAACATCGAAATCTATAACTAGAGTCACATGAATGGTTCAAAACATAGACAGTAAGAACAGTCAGTTATTTTGTACTTAAGTCGGCATTGTGCCTTTTGTATTTAATTCCGATGCAATTTCTGTGTTTCATCGTCAATAAGAAGGTCAGAGGGATACAGTAAACCTGAAGTGAAGCATCGGAATCTATAACTAGTGTCACAGGAATGGTTCAAACATAGACAGTAAGAAGAATCACTTATCTTGTACTTAAGTCGGTATTGTGCCTTTTGTGTTTATTTCCAATGCAATTTCTGTGTTTCATCGTCAATAAGAAGGTGAGAGGGATACTGTAAAGCTAAAGCTAAGCGACGGAATCTATAACTAGTGTCACAGGAATGGTTCAAACCTTAGACAGTAAGAAGAGTCAGTTTTCTTGTACTTAGGTCGGCATTGTGCCTTTTGTATTTAACTCCGATGCAATTTCTGTGTTTCATCGTCAATAAGAATGTCAGGGGGATACAGTAAACCTGAAGTGAAGCATCGGAATCTATAACTAGTGTCAAAGGAATGGTTCAAAGCATAGACAGTAAGAAGAGTCAGTTTTCTTGTACTTAGGTCGGCATTGTGCCTTTTGTATTTAATTCCGATGCAATTTCTGTGTTTGATCGTCAATACGAATGTCAGAGGGATACAGTAAACCTGAAGTGAAGCATCGGAATCTATAACTAGTGTCACAGGAATGGTTCAAAACATAGACAAAAAGAAGAGTCCGTTTTCTTCTACTTAAGTCGACATAGTGCCTTTTCTATTTAATTCCGATGCAATTTCTGTGTTTCATCGTCAATAAGAAGGTCAGAGGGATACAGTAAACCTGAAGTGAAGCATCGGAATCTATAACTAGTGTCACAGGAATGGTTCAAATCATAGACAGTAAGAAGAGTCAGTTTTCATGTATTTAAGTCGGCATTGTGCATTTTGTATTTAATTCCGATGCAATATCTGTGTTTCATCGTCAATAAGAAGGTCAGAGGGATACAGTAAACCTGAACTGAAGCATCGGAATCTATAACTAGTGTCGGGGGAATGGTTCAAAACATTGACTGTAAGAAGAGTCAGTTTTCTTGTACTTAAGTCGGCATTGTGCCTTTTGTATTTAACTCCGATGCAATTTCTGTGTTTCATCGTCAATAAGAATGTCAGGGGGATACAGTAAACCTGAAGTGAAGCATCGGAATCTATAACTAGTGTCAAAGGAATGGTTCAAAGCATAGACAGTAAGAAGAGTCAGTTTTCTTGTACTTAAGTCGGCATTGTGCCTTTTGTATTTAATTCCGATACAATTTCTGTGTTTCATCGTCGATAAGAAGGTCAGAGGGATACAGTAAACCTGAAGTGAAGCATCGGAATCTATAACTAATGTCAGAGGAATGGTTCAGTCATAGACAGTAAGAAGAGTCAGTTTTCTTGTACTTACGTCGGCATTGTGCATTTTCTATTTAATTCCGATGCAATTTCTGTGTTTCATCGTCAATAAGAAGGTCAGAGGGATACAGGAAGCCTGAAGTGAAGCATCGTAATCTATAATTAGTGTCACATGAATGGTTCAAAACATAGCCAGTAAGAAGAGTCAGTTTTCTTGTACTTAAGTCGGCATTGTGCCTTTTGTATTTAATTCCGATGCAATTTCTGTGTTTCGTCGTCAATAAGAAGGTTGGAGGGATACAGTAAACCTGATGTGAAGCATCGGAATCTACAACTAGTGTCACATGAATGTTTCAAATCATAGACAGTAAGAAGAGTCAGTTACTTTGTACTTAAGTCGGCATTGTGCCTTTTGTATTTAATTCCGATGCAATCTCTGTGTTTCATCGTCAATACGAAGGTCAGAGGGATACAGTAAACCTGAAGTGAAGCATCGGAATCTATAACTAGTGTCACAGGAATGGTTCAAAACATAGACAGTAAGAAGAATCAGTTTTCGTGTACTTAAGTTGGCATTGTGCCTTCTGTGTTTAATTCCGATGCAATTTCTGTGTTTCATCGTCAATAAGAAGGTCAGAGGGATACTGTAAAGCTGAAGCTAAGCATCGAAATCTATAACTAGTGTCACAGGAATGGTTCAAAACATAGACAGTAAGAAGAGTCAGTTTTCTTGTACTTAAGTCGGCATTGTGCATTTTCTATTTAATTCCGATGCAATTTCTGTGTTTCATCGTCAATAAGAAGGTCGGAGGGATACAGTAAACCAAAAGTGAAGCATCGGAAACTATAACTAGTGTCACTGGAATGGTTCAAAACATAGACAGTAAGAAGAGTCAGTTTTCTTGTACTTAAGTCGGCATTTGACTTTTGTATTTAATTCCGATGACATTTCTGTGTTTCATCGACAATAAGATGGTCAGAGGGATACAGTAAAGCTGGTGTGAAGCATCGGTATCTATAACTAGTGTCACAGGAATGGTTCAAAGCATAGACAGTAAGAAGAATCAGTTTTCTTGTACTTAAGTTGGCATTGTGCCTTTTGTATTTAATTCCAATGCAATTTCTGTGTTTCACCGTCAATAAGAAGGTCAGAGGGATACTGTAAAGCTGAACTAAGAATCGGAATCTATAACTAGTGTCACAGGAATGGTTCAAATCTTAGACAGTAAGAAGAGTCAGTTATCTTGTACCTAGGTCGGCATTGTGTCTTTTGTATTTCATTCCGATGCATATTTCTGTGTTTCATCGTCAATAAGAAGGACAGAGGGATACAGTAAAGATGAAGTGAAGCATCGGAATCTATAACTAATGTCACAGGAATGGTTCAAAGTATAGACAGTAAGAAGAGTCAGTTTTCTTGAACTTAAGTCGGCATTGTGCCGTTTCTATTCAATTCCAATGCAATTTCTGTGTTTCATCGTCAATAAGAAGGTCAGAGGGATACAATAAAAATGAAGTGAAGCATCGGAATCTATAACTAGTGTCACATGAACGGTTCAAAACATAGACAGTAGGAAGAGTCAGTTTCCTTGTACTTAAGTCGGCATTGTGCCTTTTGTATTTAATTCCGATGCAATTTCTGTGTTTCATCGTCAATAAGATGGTCAGAGGGATACAGTAATCCTGAAGTGAAGCATCGGAATCTATAACTAGCGTCACAGGAATGGTTCAAACATAGACATTAAGAAGAGTCAGTTTTCTTGTACTTAAGTCGGCATTGTGCCATTTGTATTTAATTCCGATGCATTTTCTGTGTTTCATCGTCAATAAGAAGGTCAATGGCATACAGTAAACCTGAAGTGAAGCATCGGAATCTATAACTAGTGTCACAGGTATGGTTCAAAACATAGACAGTAAGAAGAGTCAGTATTCGTGTACTTAAGTCGGCATTGTGCCTTTTGTGTTTAATTCCGATGCAATTTCAGTGTTTCATCGTCAATAAGAAGGTCAGAGAGATACAGTGAACTTGAAGTGAAGCATCGGAATCTATAACTAGTGTCACAGGAATGGTTCAAAACATAGACAGTAAGAAGAGTCAGTTTTCTAGTACTTAAGTCGGCATTGTGCCTTTTGTATTTAATTCCGATGCAATTTCTGTGCTTCATCGTCAATAAGAAGGTCAGACGGATACAGTAAACCTGAAGTGAAGCATCGAAACCTATAACTAATGTCACAGGAATGGTTCATACCATAGACAGTAAGAAGAGTAAGTTTTCTTGTACTTAAGTCGGCATTGTGCCTTTTCAATATGATTCCGATGCAATTTCTGTGTTTGATCGTCAATAAGAAGGTCAGAAAGATACAGTAAACCTTAAGTGAAACATCGAAATCTATAACTAGTGTCACATGAATGGTTCAAAACATAGACAGTAAGAAGAGTCAGTTTTCTTGTACTTAAGTCGGCATTGTGCCTTTTGTATTTAATTCCGATGCAATTTCTGTGTTTCATCGTCTATAAGAAGGTCGGAGGGAAACAGTAAACCTGAAGTGAAGCATCGGAATCTATAACTAGTGTCACATGAATGACTAAAATCATAGACAGTAAGAACAGTCAGTTATTTTGTACTTAAGACGGCATTGTGCATTTTGTATTTAATTCCGATGCAATTTCTGTGTTTCATCGTCAATAAGAAGGTCAGAGGGATACAGTAAACCTGAAGTGAAGCATCGGAATCTATAACTAGTGTCACAGGAATGGTTCAAAACATAGACAGTAAGAAGAATCACTTATCTTGTACTTAAGTCGGCATTGTGCCTTTTGTGTTTATTTCCAATGCAATTTCTGTGTTTCATCGTCAATAAGAAGGTGAGAGGGATACTGTAAAGCTAAAGCTAAGCGACGGAATCTATAACTAGTGTCACAGGAGTGGTTCAAACCTTAGACAGTAAGAAGAGTCAGTTTTCTTGTACTTAGGTCGGCATTGTGCCTTTTGTATTTAATTCCGATGCAATTTCAGTGTTTCATCGTCAATAAGAAGGTCAGAGAGATACAGTGAACCTGAAGTGAAGCATGGGAATCTATAACTAGTGTCACAGGAATGGTTCAAAACATAGACAGTTAGAAGAGTCAGTTTTCTTGTACTTAAGTCTTCATTGTGCCTTTTGTATTTAATTCCGATGCAATTTCAGTGTTTCATCGTCAATAAGAAGGTCGGATGTATACGGTGAACCTGAAGTGACGCATCGGAATCTGTAACCAGTGTCACAGGAATGGTTCAAAACATAGACAGTAAGAAGAGTCAGTTTTCTTGTACTTAGGTCGGCATTGTGCCTTTTGTATTTAATTCCGATGCAATTTCTGTGTTTGATCGTCAATACGAATGTCAGAGGGATACAGTAAACCTGAAGTGAAGCATCGGAATCTATAACTAGTGTCAAAGGAATGGTTCAAAGCATAGACAGTAAGAAGAGTCAGTTTTCTTGTACTTAAGTCGGCATTGGGCCTTTTGTATTTAATTCCGATACAATTTCTGTGTTTCATCGTCGATAAGAAGGTCAGAGGGATACAGTAAACCTGAAGTGAAGCATCGGAATCTATAACTAATGTCAGAGGAATGGTTCAGACATAGACAGTAAGAAGAGTCAGTTTTCTTGTACTTACGTCGGCATTGTGCATTTTCTATTTAATTCCGATGCAATTTCTGTGTTTCATCGTCAATAAGAAGGTCAGAGGGATACAGGAAGCCTGAAGTGAAGCATCGGAATCTATAACTAGTGTCACATGAATGGTTCAAAACATAGCCAGTAAGAAGAGTCAGTTTTCTTGTACTTAAGTCGGCATTGTGCCTTTTGTATTTAATTCCGATGCAATTTCTGTGTTTCATCGTCAATACGAAGGTCAGAGGGATACAGTAAACCTGAAGTGAAGCATCGGAATCTATAACTAGTGTCACAGGAATGGTTCAAAACATAGACAGTAAGAAGAATCAGTTTTCTTGTACTTAAGTTGGCATTGTGCCTTCTGTGTTTAATTCCGATGCAATTTCTTTGTTTCATCGTCAATAAGAAGGTCAGAGGGATACTGTAAAGCTGAAGCTAAGCATCGAAATCTATAACTAGTGTCACAGGAATGGTTCAAAACATAGACAGTAAGAAGAGTCAGTTTTCTTGTACTTAAGTCGGCATTGTGCCTTTTCTATTTAATTCCGATGCAATTTCTGTGTTTCATCGTCAATAAGAAGGTCGGAGGGATACAGTAAACCAAAAGTGAAGCATCGGAACCTATAACTAGTGTCACTGGAATGGTTCAAAACATAGACAGTAAGAAGAGTCAGTTTTCTTGTACTTAAGTCGGCATTTGACTTTTGTATTTAATTCCGATGACATTTCTGTGTTTCATCGACAATCAGATGGTCAGAGGGATACAGTAAAGCTGGTGTGAAGCATCGGTATCTATAACTAGTGTCACAGGAATGGTTCAAAGCATAGACAGTAAGAAGAATCAGTTTTCTTGTACTTAAGTTGGCATTGTGCCTTTTGTATTTAATTCCAATGCAATTTCTGTGTTTCACCGTCAATAAGAAGGTCAAAGGGATACTGTAAAGCTGAACTAAGAACCGGAATCTATAACTAGTGTCACAGGAATGGTTCAAATCTTAGACAGCAAGAAGAGTCAGTTTTCTTGTACCTAGGTCGGCATTGTGTCTTTTGTATTTCATTCCGATGCATATTTCTGTGTTTTATCGTCAATAAGAAGGACAGAGGGATACAGTAAAGATGAAGTGAAGCATCGGAATCTATAACTAGTGTCACAGGAATGGTTCAAAGTATAGACAGTAAGAAGAGTCAGTTTTCTTGAACTTAAGTCGGCATTGTGCCGTTTCTATTTAATTCCAATGCAATTTCTGTGTTTCATCGTCAATAAGAAGGTCAGAGGGATACAGTAAAAATGAAGTGAAGCATCGGAATCTATAACTAGTGTCACATGAACGGTTCAAAACATAGACAGTAGGAAGAGTCAGTTTCCTTGTACTTAAGTCGGCATTGTGCCTTTTGTATTTAATTCGGATGCAATTTCTGTGTTTCATCGTCAATAAGAAGGTCGGAGGGATACAGTAAACCTGAAGTGAAGCATCGGAATCTACAACTAGTGTCACATAAATGGATCAAATCAAAGACAGTAAGAAGAGTCAGTTATTTTGTACTTAAGTCGGCATTGTGCATTTGTATTTAATTCAATGCAATTTCTGTGTTTCATCGTCAATAAGAAGGTCAGAAGGATACAGTAAACTTGAAGTGAAGCATCGGAATCTATAACTTGTGTCACAGGAATGGTTCAAAACATAGACAGTAAGAAGAATCAGTTTTCTTGTACTTAAGTCGGCATTGTGCCATTTGTGTTTAATTCCGATGCAATTTCTGTGTTTCATCGTCAATAAGAAGGTCAGAGGGATACTGTAAAGCTGAAGCTAAGCATCGGAATCTATAACTAGTGTCACAGGAATGGTTCAAAACATAGACAGTAAGAAGAGTCAGTTTTCTTGTACTTAAGTCGGCATTGTGCCTTTTCTATTTCATTCCGATGCAATTTCTGTGTTTCATCGTCAATAAGAAGGCCAGAGGGATACAGTAAACATGAAGTGAAGCATCGGAATCTATAACTAATGTCACATGAATGGTTCAAAACATAGACAGTAAGATGAGTCAGTTTTCTAGTATTTAAGTCGGCATTGTGCCTTTTGTATTTAATTCCGATGCAATTTCTGTGTTTCATCGTCAATAAGAAGGTCGGAGGGATACAGTAAACCTGAAGTGAAGCATCGGAATCTATAACTAGTGTCACATGAATGGTTCAAATCATAGACAGTAAGAAGAGTCAGTTATTTTGTACTTAAGATGGCATTGTGCCTTTTATATTTAATTCCGATGTAATTCCTGTGTTTCTTCGTCAATAAGAAGGTCAGAGGGATACTGTAAAGCTGAAGCTAAGCATCGGAATCTATAACTAGTGTCACAGGAATGGTTCAAAACATAGACAGTAAGAAGAGTCAGTTTTCTTGTACTTAAGTCGGCATTGTGAATTTTCTATTTAATTCCGATGCAATTTCTGTCTTTCATCGTCAATGAGAAGGCCAGAGGGATACAGTAAACATGAAGTGAAGCATCGGAATCTATAACTAGTGTCAAATGAATGGTTCAAAACATAGACAGAAAGAAGAGTCAGCTTTCTTGTACTTAAGTCGGCATTGTGCCTTTTGTATTTAATTCCGATGCAATTTCTGTGTTTCTTCGTCAATAAGAACGTCAGAGGGATACAGTAAACCTGAAGTGAAGCTTCGGAATCTATAACTAGTGTCACAGGACTGGTTCAAAGCATAGACAGTAAGAAGAATCAGTTTTCTTGTACTTAAGTCGGCATTGTGCCTTTTGTGTTTAATTCCGATGCAATTTCTGTGTTTCATCGTCAATAAGAAGGTCAGAGGGATACCGTAAAGCTGAAGCTAAGCATCGGAATCTTTAACTAGTGGGACAGGAATGGTTCAAAGCTTAGACAGTAAGAAGAGTCAGTTTTCTTGTACTTAGGTCAGCATTGTGCCTCTTGTATTTATTCCGATGGATATTTCTATGTTTCATCGTCAATAAGAAGGTCAGAGGGATACAGTAAACCAAAAGTGAAGCATCGGAATCTATAACTAGTGTCACTGGAATGGTTCAAAACATAGACAGTAAGAAGAGTCAGTTTTCTTGTACTTAAGTCGGCATTTGGCTTTTGTATTCAATTCCGATGACATTTCTGTGTTTCATCGACAATAAGATGGTGAGAGGGATACAGTAAAGCTGGTGTGAAGCATCGGTATCTATAACTAGTGTCACAGGAATGGTTCAAAGTATAGACAGTAAGAAGAATCAGTTTTCTTGTACTTAAGTTGGCATTGTGCCTTTTGTATTTAATTCCGATGCAATTTCTGTGTTTCACCGTCAATAAGAAGGTCAGAGGGATACTGTAAAGCTGAACTAAGAATCGGAATCTATAACTAGTGTCACAGGAATGGTTCAAAGCTTAGACAGTAAGAAGAGTCAGTTTTCTTGTACCTAGGTCGGCATTGTGCCTTTTGTATTTCATTCCGATGCATATTTCTGTGTTTCATCGTCAATAAGAAGGACAGAGGGATACAGTAAAGATGAAGTGAAGCATCGGAATCTATAACTGGTGCCACAGGAATGGTTCAAAGTGTAGACAGTAAGAAGAGTCAGTTTTCTTGAACTTAAGTCGTCATTGTGCCGTTTCTACTTAATTCCAATGCAATTTCTGTGTTTTATCGTCAATAAGAAGGTCAGAGGGATACAGTAAAAATGAAGTGAAGCATCGGAATCTATAACTAGTGTCACATGAACGGTTCAAAATATAGACAGTAGGAAGAGTCAGTTTCCTTTTACTGAAGCCGGCATTGTGCCTTTTGTATTTAATTCCGATGCAATTTCTGTGTTTCATCGTCAATAAGAAGGTCAGAGGGATACCGTAAAGCTGAAGCTAAGCATCGGAATCTTTAAGTAGTGGGACAGGAATGGTTCAAAACTTCGACAGTAAGAAGAGTCAGTTTTCTTGTACTTAGGACAGCATTGTGCCTTTTGTATTTAATTCCGATGGATATTTCTGTGTTTCATCGTCAATAAGAAGGTCAGAGGGATACAGTAAACCTAAAGTGAAGCATCATAATCTATAACTAGTGTCACAGGAATGGTTCAAAACATAGGCTGTAAGAAGAGTCAGTTTTCTTGTACTGAAGCCGGCATTGTGCCTTTTGTATTTCATTCCGTTGCAATTTCTGTGTTTCATCGTCAATAAGAAGGTCAGAGGGATACAGTAAACCTGAAGGGAAGCATCGGAATCTATAACGAGTGTCACAGGAATGGTTCAAAATATAGACAGTAAGAAGAGTCAGTTTTCTTGTACTTAAGTCAGCATTTGGCTTTTGTATTTAATTCCGATGATATTTCTGTGCTTCATCGACAATAAGATGGTCAGAGGGATACAGTAAACCTGAAGTGAAGCATCGGTATCTATAACTAGTGTCACAGGAATGGTTCAAAGCATAGACAGTAAGAAGAATCAGTTTTCTTGTACTTATGTTGGCATTGTGCCTTTTGTATTTAATTCCGATGCAATTTCTGTGGTTCACCGTATATAAGAAGGTCAGAGGGATACTGTAAAGCTGAAGCTAAGAATCGGAATCTATAACTAGTGTCACAGGAATGGTTCAAAGCTTAGACAGTAAGATGAGTCAGTTTTCTTGTACCTAGGTCGGCATTGTGCCTTTTGTATTTCATTCCGATGCATATTTCTGTGTTTCATCTTCAATAAGAAGGTCAGAGGGATACAGTATACCTGAAGTGAAGCATCGGAATCTATAACTAGAGTCACAGGAATGGTTCAAAGCATAGAAAGTAAGAAGAGTCAGTTTTCTTGAACTTAAGTCGGCATTGTGCCTTTTCTATTTAATTCCAATGCAATTTCTGTGTTTCATCGTCAATAAGAAGGTCAAAGGGATACAGTAAAAATGAAGTGAAGCGTCGGAATCTATTACTAGTGTCACAGGAATGGTTCAAAACATAGACAGTAACAAGAGTCAGATTTCTTGTACTTAAGTCGGCATTGTGCCTTTTGTATTTAATTCCGATGCAATTTCTGTGTTTCATCGTCAATAAGAAGGTCCGAGGGATACAGTAAACCTGAAGTGAAGCATTGGAATCTATAACTACTGTCACAGGAATGGTTCATAACATAGACAGTAAGAAGAGTCTGTTTTCTTGTACTTAAATCGGCATTGTGCCTTTTGTATTTAATTCCGATGCAATATCTGTGTTTCATCGTCAATAAGAAGGTCAGAGGGATACAGTAAACCTGAAGTGAAGCATCGGAATCTATAACTAGTGTCACAGGAATGGTTCAAAACGTTGACTGTAAGAAGAGTCAGTTTTCTTGTACTTAGGTCGGCATTGTGCCTTTTGTATTTAACTCCGATGCAATTTCTGTGTTTCATCGTCAATAAGAAGGTCAGAGGGATATAGTAAACCTGAAGTGAAGCATCGAAATCTATAACTAGTGTCACATGAGTGGTTCAAAACATAGACAGTAAGAAGAGTCAGTTATTTTGTACTTAAGTCGGCATTGGGCCTTTTACATTTAATTCCGATGCAATTTCTGTGTTTCTTCGTCAATAAGAACGTCAGAGGGATACAGTAAACCTGAAGTGAAGCTTCGGAATCTATAACTAGTGTCACAGGACTGGTTCAAAACATAGACAGTAAGAAGAATCAGTTTTCATGTACTTAAGTCGGCATTGTGCCTTTTGTATTTAATTCCTATGCAATTTCTGTGTTTCATCGTCAATAAGAAGGTTAGAGGGATACTGTAAAGCTGAAGCTAAGCATCGGAATCTTTAACTAGTGGGACAGGAATGGTTCAAAGCTTAGACAGTAAGAAGAGTCAGTTTTCTTGTACTTAGGTCGGCATTGTGCCTTTTGTATTTAA
This sequence comes from Schistocerca americana, assembly GCF_021461395.2. Lineage (NCBI taxonomy): Eukaryota > Metazoa > Arthropoda > Insecta > Orthoptera > Acrididae > Schistocerca > Schistocerca americana. Next base: position 46,616 of record NW_025726104.1, read on the forward strand.
TTCCGATGGATATTTCTGTGTTTCATCGTCAATAAGAAGGTCAGAGGGATACAGTAAACCTGAAGTGAAGCATCGGAATCTATCACTAGTGTCACAGGAATTGTTCAAAACATAGACAGTAAGAAGAGTAAGATTTCTTGTACTGAAGCCGGCATTGTGCCTTTTGTATTTCATTCCGTTGCAATTTCTGTGATTCATCGTCAATAAGAAGGTCAGAGGGATACAGTAAACCTGAGGTGAAGCATCGGAATCTATAACTAGTGTCACAGGAATGGTTCAAATCATAGACAGTAAGAAGAGTCAGTTTTCTTGAACTTAAATCGGCATTGTGCCTTTTGTATTTAATTCCGATGCAATTTCTGTGTTTCATCGTCAATAAGAAGGTCAGAGGGATACAGTAAACCTGAAGTGAAGCATCGGAATCTATAACTAGTGTCACAGGAATGGTTAAAAACATAGACAGTAAGAACAGTCAGTTTTCTTCTACTTAAGTCAGCATTTGGCTTTTGTATTTAATTCCGATGATATTTCTATGTTTCATCGTCAATAAGATGGTCAGAGGGGTACAGTAAACCTGAAGTGAATCATCGGTATCTATAACTAGTGTCACAGGAATGGTTCAAAACATAGACAGTAAGAAGAGTCAGTTTTCTTGTACTTAAGTCAGCATTTGGCTTTTGTATTTAATTCCGATGATATTTCTGTGTTTCATCGACAATAAGATGGTCAGAGGGATACAGTAAACCTGAAGTGAAGCATCGGTATCTATAACTAGTGTCACAGGAATGGTTCAAAGCATAGACAGTAAGAAGAATCAGTTTTCTTGTACTTATGTTGGCATTGTGCCTTTTGTATTTAATTCCGATGCAATTTCTGTGGTTCACCGTATATAAGAAGGTCAGAGGGATACTGTAAAGCTGAAGCTAAGAATCGGAATCTATAACTAGTGTCACAGGAATGGTTCAAAGGTTAGACAGTAAGAAGAGTCAGTTTTCTTGTACCTAGGTCGGCATTGTGCCTTTTGTATTTCATTCCGATGCATATTTCTGTGTTTCATCTTCAATAAGCAGGTCAGAGGGATACAGTACACCTGAAGTGAAGCATCGGAATCTATAACTAGTGGCACAGGAATGGTTCAAAGCATAGAAAGTAAGAAGAGTCAGTTTTCTTGAACTTAAGTCGGCATTGTGCCTTTTCTATTTAATTCCAATGCAATTTCTGTGTTTCATCGTCAATAAGAAGGTCAGAGGGATACAGTAAAAATGAAGTGAAGCATTGGAATCTATAACTAGTGTCACAGGAATGGTTCATAACATAGACAGTAAGAAGAGTCAGTTTTCTTGTACTTAAATCGGCATTGTGCCTTTTGTATTTAATTCCGATGCAATATCTGTGTTTCATCGTCAATAAGAAGGTCAGAGGGATGCAGTAAACCTGAAGTGAAGCATCGGAATCTATAACTAGTGTCACAGGAATGGTTCAAAACATTGACTGTAAGAAGAGTCAGTTTCCTTGTACTTAGATCGGCATTGTGCCTTTTGTATTTAACTCCGATGCAATTTCTGTGTTTCATCGTCAATAAGAAGGTCAGAGGGATACAGTAAACCTGAAGTGAAGCATCGGAATCTATAACTAGTGTCACATGAATGGTTCAAAACATAGACAGTAAGAAGAGTCAGTTATTTTGTACTTAAGTCGGCATTGGGCCTTTTACATTTAATTCCGATGCAATTTCTGTGTTTCGTCTTCAATAGGAACGTCAGAGGGATACAGTAAACCTGAAGTGAAGCTTCGGAATCTATAACTAGTGTCACAGGACTGGTTCAAAACATAGACAGTAAGAAGAATCAGTTTTCTTGTACTTAAGTCGGCATTGTGCCTTTTGTACTTAATTCCGATGCAATTTCTGTGTTTCATCGTCAATAAGAAGGTTAGAGGGATACTGTAAAGCTGAAGCTAAGCATCGGAATCTTTAACTAGTGGGACAGGAATGGTTCAAAACATAGACAGTAAGAAGAGTAAGTTTTCTTGTACTGAAGCCGGCATTGTGCCTTTTGTATTTCATTCCGTTGCAATTTCTGTGATTCATCGTCAATAAGAAGGTCAGAGGGATACAGTAAACCTGAGGTGAAGCATCGGAATCTATAACTAGTGTCACAGGAATGGTTCAAATCATAGACAAAAAGAAGAGTCAGTTTTCTTGAACTTAAATCGGCATTGTGCCTTTTGTATTTAATTCCGATGCAATTTCTGTGATTCATCGTCAATAATAAGGTCAGAGGGATACAGTAAACCTGAAGTGAAGCATCGGAATCTATAACTAGTGTCACAGGAATGGTTCAAAACAGAGACAGTAAGAAGAGTCAGTTTTCTTCTACTTAAGTCAGCATTTGGCTTTTGTATTTAATTCCGATGATTTTTCTATGTTTCATGGACAATAAGATGGTCAGAGGGATACAGTAAACCTGAAGTGAAGCATCGGTATCTATAACTAGTGTCACAGGAATGGTTCAAAACATAGACAGTAAGAAGAATCAGTTTTCTTGTACTTAGGTCAGCATTGTGCCTTTTGTATTTAATTCCGATGGATATTTCTATGTTTCATCGTCAATAAGAAGGTCAGAGGGATACAGTAAACCTAAAGTGAAGCATCATAATCTGTAACTAGTGTCACAGGAATGGTTCAAAGCATAGACAGTAAGAAGAATCAGTTTTCTTGTACTTATGTTGGCATTGTGCCTTTTGTATTTAATTCCGATGCAATTTCTGTGGTTCACCGTATATAAGAAGGTCAGAGGGATACTGTAAAGCTGAAGCTAAGAATCGGAATCTATAACTAGTGTCACACGAATGGTTCAAAACTTAGACAGTAAGATGAGTCAGTTTTCTTGTACCTAGGTCGGCATTGTGCCTTTTGTATTTCATTCCGATGCATATTTCTGTGTTTCATCTTCAATAAGAAGGTCAGAGGGATACAGTATACCTGAAGTGAAGCATCATAATCTGTAACTAGTGTCACATGAATGGTTCAAAACATAGACAGTAAGAAGAGACAGTTATTTTGTACTTAAGTCGGCATTGGGCCTTTTACATTTAATTCCGATGCAATTTCTGTGTTTCTTCGTCAATAAGAACGTCAGAGGGATACAGTAAACATGAAGTGAAGCTTCGGAATCTATAACTAGTGTCACAGGACTGGTTCAAAACATAGACAGTAAGAAGATCAGTTTTCTTGTACTTAAGTCGGCATTGTGCCTTTTGTATTTAATTCCGATGCAATTTCTGTGTTTCATCGTCAATAAGAAGGTTAGAGGGATACTATAAAGCTGAAGCTAAGCATCGGAATCTTTAACTAGTGGGACAGGAATGGTTCAAAGCTTAGACAGTAAGAAGAGTCAGTTTTCTTGTACTTAGGTCGGCATTGTGCCTTTTGCATTTATTTCCGATGGATATTTCTGTGTTTCATCGTCAATAAGATGGTCAGAGGGATACAATAAACCTGAAGTGAAGCATCGGAATCTGTAACTAGTGTCACAGGAATTGTTCAAAACATAGACAGTAAGAAGAGTAAAATTTCTTGTACTGAAGCTGGCATTGTGCCTTTTGTATTTCATTCCGTTGCAATTTCTGTGATTCATCGTCAATAAGAAGGTCAGAGGGATAGAGTAAACCTGAGGTGAAGCATCGGAATCTATAACTAGTGTCACAGGAATGGTTCAAATCATAGACAGTAAGAAGAGTCAGTTTTCTTGAACTTAAATCGGCATTGTGCCTTTTGTATTTAATTCCGATGCAATTTCTGTGTTTCATCGTCAATAAGAAGGTCAGAGGGATACAGTAAACCTGAAGTGAAGCATCGGAATCTATAACTAGTGTCACAGGAATGGTTCAAAACATAGACAGTAAGAAGTGTCAGTTTTCTTCTACTTAAGTCAGCATTTGGCTTTTGTATTTAATTCCGATGATATTTCTATGTTTCATCGACAATAAGATGGTCAGAGGGATACAGTAAACCTGAAGTGAAGCATCGGTATCTGTAACTAGTGTCACAGGAACGGTCCAAAACATAGACAGTAAGAAGAATCAGTTTTCTTGTAGTTATGTTGGCATTGTGCCTTTTGTATTTAATTCCGATGCAATTTCTGTGTTTCACCGTATATAAGAAGGTCAGAGGGATACTGTAAAGCTGAAGCTAAGAATCGGAATCTATAACTAGTGTCACAGGAATGGGTCAAAGCTTAGACAGTAAGAAGAGTCAGTTTTCTTGTATCTAGGTCGGCATTGTGCCTTTTCTATTTCATTCCGATGCATATTTCTGTGTTTCATCGTCAATAAGAAGGTCAGAGGGATACAGTAAACCTGAAGTGAAGCATCGGAATCTATAACTAGTGTCACAGGAATGGTTCAAAGCATAGAAAGTAAGAAGAGTCAGTTTTCATTAACTTAAGTCGGCATTGTGCCTTTTCTATTTAATTCCAATGCAATTTCTGTGTTTCATCGTCAATAAGAAGGTCAGAGGGATACAGCAAAAATGAAGTGAAACATCGGAATCTATAACTAGTGTCACAGGAATGGTTCAAAACGTAGACAGTAAGAAGAGTCAGTTTTCTTGTACCTAAGCCGGCATTGTGCCTTTTGTATTTAACTCCGATGCAATTTCTGTGTTTCATCGTCAATAAAACGGTCAGAGGGATACTGTAAAGCTGAAGCTAAGAATCGGAATCTATTACTAGTGTCACAGGAATGGTTCTAAGCTAAGACAGTAAGAAGAGTCAGTTTTCTTGTACTTATGTCGGCATTGTGCCTTTTCTATTTAATTCCGATGCAATTTCTGTGTTTCATAGTCAATAAGAAGGTCTGAGGGATACAGTAAACCTGAAGTGAAGCATCGGAATCTATCACTAGTGTCACATGAAAGGTTCAAAACATAGACAGTAAGAAGAGTCCGTTTTCTTGTACTTAATTCGGCATTGTGCTTTTTGTATTTAATTCCGATGCAATTTCTGTGTTTCATCGTCAATAAGAAGGTCGGAGGGATACAGTAAACCTGAAGTGAAGCATCGGAATCTATAACTAGTGTCACATGAATGGTTCAAATCATAGAGAGTAAGAAGAGTCAGTTATTTTGTACTTAAGTCGGCATTGTGCCTTTTGTATTTAATTGCGATGATATTTCTGTGTTTCATCGACAATAAGATGGTCAGAGGGATACAGTAAACCTGAAGTGAAGCATCGGAATCTATAACTAGTATCACAGGAATGGTTCAAAGCATTGACAGTAAGAAGAATCAGTTTTCTTGTACTTAAGTTGGCATTGTGCCTTTGGTATTTAATTCCGATGCAATTTCTGTGTTTCATCGTTAATAAGAAGGTCAGAGGGATACTGTAAAGCTGAAGCTAAGAATCGGAATCTATAACTAGTGTCACAGGTATGGTTCATAGCTAAGACAGTAAGAAGAGTCAGTTTTCTTGGAGTTAGGTCGGCATTGTGCCTTTTGTATTTAATTCCGATGCATATTTCTGTGTTTCATCGTCAATAAGAAATTCAAAGGGATACAGTAAACCTGAAGTGAAGCATCGGAATCTATAACTAGTGTCACAAGAATGGTTCAAAACATAGACAGTAAGAAGAGTCAGTTTTCTTGAACTTAAGTCGGCATTGTGCCTTTTCAATTTAATTCCAATGCAATTTCTGTGTTTCATCGTCAATAAGAAGGTCAGAGGAATACAGTAAAAATGAAGTGAAGCGTCGGAATCTGTAACTAGTGTCACAGGAATGGTTCAAGACATAGACAGTAAGAAGAGTCAGTTTTCTTGTACTTAAGTCGGCATTGTGACTTTTGTATTTAATTCCGATACAAAAAAATGGCTCTGAGCACTATGGGACTCAACTGCTGAGGTCATTAGTCCCCTAGAACTTAGAACTAGTTAAACCTAACTAACCTAAGGACATCACAAACATCCATGCCCGAGGCAGGATTCGAACCTGCGACCGTAGCGGTCTTGCGGTTCCAGACTACAGCGCCTTTAACCGCACGGCCACTTCGGCCGGCAATTCCGATACAATTTCTGTGTTTCATCGTCGATAAGAAGGTCAGAGGGATACAGTAAACCTGAAGTGAAGCATCGGAATCTATAACTAATGTCAGAGGAATGGTTCAGACATAGACAGTAAGAAGAGTCAGTTTTCTTGTACTTAAGTCGGCATTGTGCCTTTTCTATTTAATTCCGATGCAATATCGGTGTTTCATCGTCAATAAGAAGGTCAGAGGGATACAGTAAACCTGAAGTGGAAGCATCGGAATCTATAACTAGTGTCACATGAATGGTTCAAAACATAGACAGTAAGAAGAGTCAGTTTTCTTGTACTTAAGTCGGCATTGTGCCTTTTGTATTTAATTCCGATGCAATTTCTGTGTTTCATCGTCAATAAGAAGGTTGGAGGGATACAGTAAACCTGAAGTGAAGCATCGGAATCTACAACTAGTGTCACATGAATGTTTCAAATCATAGACAGTAAGAAGAGTCAGTTATTTTGTACTTAAGTGGGCATTGTGCCTTTTGTATTTAATTCCGATGCAATTTCTGTGTTTCGTCGTCAATACGAAGGTCAGAGGGATACAGTAAACCTGAAGTGAAGCATCGGAATCTATAACTAGTGTCACAGGAATGGTCCAAAACATAGACAGTAAGAAGAATCAGTTTTCTTGTACTTAAGTTGGCATTGTGCCTTCTGTGTTTAATTCCGATGCAATTTCTGTGTTTCATCGTCAATAAGAAGGTCAGGGGGATACAGTAAAAATGAAGTGAAGCATCGGAATCTATTACTAGTGTCACAGGAATGGTTCAAAGCTTAGACAGTAAGAAGAGTCAGTTTTCTTGAATTTAAATCGGCATTGTGCCTTTTGTATTTAATTCCGACGCAATTTCTGTGTTTCCTCGTCAATATGACGGTCAGAAGGATACAGTAAACCTGAAGTGAAGCATCGGAATCTATAACTAGTGTCACAGGAATGGTTCAAAACATAGACAGTAAGAAGAGTCAGTTTTCTTCTACTTAAGTCAGCATTTGGCTTTTGTATTTAATTCCGATGATATTTCTGTGTTTCATCGACAATAAGATGGTCAGAGGGATACAGTAAACCTGAAGTGAAGCATCGGTATCTATAACTAGTGTCACAGGAATGGTTCAAAACATAGACAGTAAGAAGAATCAGTTTTCTTGTACTTATGTTGGCATTGTGCCTTTTGTATTTAATTCCGATGCAATTTCTGTGTTTCACCGTATATAAGAAGGTCAGAGGGATACTTTAAAGCTGAAGCTAAGAATCGGAATCTATAACTAGTGTCACAGGAATGGTTCAAAGCTTAGACAGTAAGAAGAGTCAGTTTTCTTGTACCTAGGTCGGCATTGTGCCTTTTGTATTTCATTCCGATGCATATTTCTCTGTTTTATCGTCAATAAGAAGGTCAGAGGGATACTGTAAAGCTGAAGCTAAGAATCGGAATCTATAACTAGTGTCACAGGAATGGTTCAAAGCTAAGACAGTAAGAAGAGTCAGTTTTCTCGTACTTAAATCGGCATTGTGCCTTTTGTATTTAATTCCGATGCAATATCTGTGTTTCATCGTCAATAAGAAGGTCAGAGGGATGCAGTAAACCTGAAGTGAAGCATCGGAATCTATAACTAGTGTCACAGGAATGGTTCAAAGCATAGAAAGTAAGAAGAGTCAGTTTTCATGAACTTAAGTCGGCATTGTGCCTTTTCTATTTAATTCCAATGCAATTTCTGTGTTTCATCGTCAATAAGAAGGTCAGAGGGATACAGCAAAAATGAAGTGAAACATCGGAATCTATTACTAGATTCACAGGAATGGTTCAAAACATAGACAGTAACAAGAGTCAGTTTTCTTGTACTTAAGCCGGCATTGTGCCTTTTATATTTAACTCCGATGCAATTCCTGTGTTTCATCGTCAATATGAAGGTCAGAGGGATACTGTAAAGCTGAAGCTAAGAATCGGAATCTATAACTAGTGTCACAGGAATGGTTCAAAGCTAAGACAGTAAGAAGAGTCAGTTTTCTTGTACTTATGTCGGCATTGTGCCTTTTCTATTTAATTCCGATGCAATTTCTGTGTTTCATCGTCAATAAGAAGGTCTGAGGGATACAGTAAACCTGAAGTGAAGCATCGGAATCTATCACTAGTGTCACATGAAAGGTTCAAAACATAGACAGTAAGAAGAGTCAGTTTTCTTGTACTTAAGTCGGCATTGTGCCTTTTGTATTTAATTCCGATGCAATATCTGTGTTTCATCGTCAATAAGAACGTCGGAGGGATACAGTAAACCTAAAGTGAAGCATCGGAATCTATAACTAGTGTCACATGAATGGTTCAAATCATAGAGAGTAAGAAGAGTCAGTTATTTTGTACTTAAGTCGGCATTGTGCCTTTTGTATTTAATTGCGATGATATTTCTGTGTTTCATCGACAATAAGATGGTCAGAGGGATACAGTAAACCTGAAGTGAAGCATCGGAATCTATAACTAGTATCACAGGAATGGTTCAAAGAACTGACAGTATAAAAGAATCAGTTTTCTTGTACTTATGTTGGCATTGTGCCTTTGGTATTTAATTCCGATGCAATTTCTGTGTTTCATCGTCAATAAGAAGGTCAGAGGGATACTGTAAAGCTAAAGCTAAGAATCGGAATCTATAACTAGTGTCACAGGAATGGTTCAAAGCTAAGACAGTAAGAAGAGTCAGTTTTCTTGGAGTTAGGTCGGCATTGTGCCTTTTGTATTTAATTCCGATGCGTATTTCTGTGTTTCATCGTCAATAAGAAGGTCAAAGGGATACAGTAAACCTGAAGTGAAGCATCGGAATCTATAACTAGTGTCACAAGAATGGTTCAGAGCATAGACAGTAAGAAGAGTCAGTTTTCTTGAACTTAAGCCGGCATTGTGCCTTTTCAATTTAATTCCAATGCAATTTCTGTGTTTCATCGTCAATAAGAAGGTCTGAGGAATACAGTAAAAATGAAGTGAAGCGTCGGAATCTGTAACTAGTGTCACAGGAATGGTTCAAAACATAGACAGTAAGAAGAGTCAGTTTTCTTGTACTTAAGTCGGCATTGTGTCTATTGTATTTAATTCCGATACAATTTCTGTGTTTCATCGTCGATAAGAAGGTCAGAGGGATACAGTAAACCTGAAGTGAAGCATCGGAATCTATAAGTAATGTCAGAGGAATGGTTCAGACATAGACAGTAAGAAGAGTCAGTTTTCTTGTACTTAAGTCGGCATTGTGCCTTTTCTATTTAATTCCGATGCAATTTCTGTGTTTCATCGTCAATAAGAAGGTCAGAGGTATACAGTAAACCTGAAGTGAAGCATCGGAATCTATAACTAGTGTCACATGAATGGTTCAAAACGTAGACAGTAAGAAGAGTCAGTTTTCTTGTACTTAAGTCGGCATTGTGCCTTTTGTATTTAATTTCGATGCAATTTCTGTGTTTCATCGTCAATAAGAAGGTTGGAGGGATACAGTAAACCTGAAGTGAGGCATCGGAATCTACAACTAGTGTCACATGAATGTTTCAAATCATAGACAGTAAGAAGAGTCAGTTATTTTGTACTTAAGTCGGCATTGTGCCTTTTGTATTTAATTCCTGTGCAATTTCTGTGTTTCATCGTCAATACGAAGGTCAGAGGGATACAGTAAACCAAAAGTGAAGCATCGGAATCTATAACTAGTGTCACAGGAATGGTTCAAAACATAGACAGTAAGAAGAATCAGTTTTCTTGTAATTAAGTTGGCATTGTGCCTTCTGTGTTTAATTCCGATGCAATTTCTGTGTTTCATCGTCAATAAGAACGTCAGAGGGATACTGTAAAGCTGAAGCTAAGCATCGGAATCTATAACTTGTGTCACAGGAATGGTTCAAACATAGACAGTAAGAAGAGTCAGTTTTCTTGTACTTAAGTCGGCATTTGGCTTTTGTATTTAATTCCGATGACATTTCTGTGTTTCATCGACAATGAGATGGTCAGAGGGATACAGTAAAGCTGGTGTGAAGCATCGGTATCTATAACTAGTGTCACAGGAATGGTTCAAAGCATAGACAGTAAGAAGAATCAGTTTTCTTGTACTTAAGTTGGCATAGTGCCCTTTGTATTCAATTCCGATGCAATTTCTGTGTTTCACCGTCAATAAGAAGGTCAGAGGGGTACTGTAAAGCTGAACTAAGAATCGGAATCTATAACTAGTGCCACAGGAATGGTTCAAAGCTTAGACAGTAAGAAGAGTCAGTTTTCTTGTACCTAGGTCGGCATTGTGCCTTTTGTATTTCATTCCGATGCATATTTCTGTGTTTCATCGTCAATAAGAAGGACAGAGGGATACAGTAAAGACGAAGTGAAGCATCGGAATCTATAACTAGTGTCACAGGAATGGTTCAAAGTATAGACAGTAAGAAGAGTCAGTTTTCTTGAACTTAAGTTGGCATTGTGCCGTTTCTATTTAATTCCAATTCAATTTCTGTGTTTCATCGTCAATAAAAAGGTCTGAGGGATACGGTAAAAATCAAGTGAAGCATCGGAATCTATAACTAGTGTCACATGAACGGTTCAAAACATAGACAGTAGGAAGAGTCAGTTTTCTTGTACTTAGGTCGGCATTGTGCCTTTTGTATTTAACTCCGATGCAATTTCTGTGTTTCATCGTCAATAAGAATGTCAGAGGGATACAGTAAACCTGAAGTGAAGCATCGGAATCTATAACTAGTGTCACAAGAATGGTTCAGAGCATAGACAGTAAGAAGAGTCAGTTTTCTTGAACTTAAGCCGGCATTGTGCCTTTTCAATTTAATTCCAATGCAATTTCTGTGTTTCATCGTCAATAAAAAGGTCTGAGGGATACGGTAAAAATCAAGTGAAGCATCGGAATCTATAACTAGTGTCACAGGAATGGTTCAAAACATAGACAGTAAGAAGAGTCAGTTTTCTTCTACTTAAGTCAGCATTTGGCTTTTGTATTTAATTCCGATGATATTTCTGTGTTTCATCGACAATAAGATGGTCAGAGGGATACAGTAAACCTGAAGTGAAGCATCGGTATCTATAACTAGTGTCACAGGAATGGTTAAAAACATAGACAGTAAGAAGAATCAGTTTTCTTGTACTTATGTTGGCATTGTGCCTTTTGTATTTAAATCCGATGCAATTTCTGTGTTTCACCGTATATAAGAAGGTCAGAGGGATACTTTAAAGCTGAAGCTAAGAATCGGAATCTATAACTAGTGTCACAGGAATGGTTCAAAGCTTAGACAGTAAGAAGAGTCAGTTTTCTTGTACCTAGGTCGGCATTGTGCCTTTTGTATTTCATTCCGATGCATATTTCTGTGTTTCATCGTCAATAAGAAGGTCAGAGGGATACAGTAAACCTGAAGTGAAGCATCGGAATCTATAACTAGAGTCACAGGAATGGTTCAAAGCATAGAAAGTAAGAAGAGTCAGTTTTCATTAACTTAAGTCGGCATTGTGCCTTTTCTATTTAATTCCAATGCAATTTCTGTGTTTCATCGTCAATAAGAAGGTCAGAGGGATACAGCAAAAATGAAGTGAAACATCGGAATCTATAACTAGTGTCACAGGAATGGTTCAAAATGTAGACAGTAAGAAGAGTCAGTTTTCTTGTACTTAAGCCGGCATTGTGCCTTTTGTATTTAACTCCGATGCAATTTCTGTGTTTCATCGTCAATAAGACGGTCAGAGGGATACTGTAAAGCTGAAGCTAAGAATCGGAATCTATTACTAGTGTCACAGGAATGGTTCTAAGCTAAGACAGTAAGAAGAGTCAGTTTTCTTGTACTAATGTCGGCATTGTGCCTTTTCTATTTAATTCCGATGCAATTTCTGTGTTTCATCGTCAATACGAAGGTCTGAGGGATACAGTAAACCTGAAGTGAAGCATCGGAATCTATAACTAGTGTCACATGAATGGTTCAAATCATAGAGAGTAAGAAGAGTCAGTTATTTTGTACTTAAGTCGGCATTGAGCCTTTTGTATTTAATTGCGATGATATTTCTGTGTTTCATCGACAATAAGATGGTCAGAGGGTTACAGTAAACCTGAAGTGAAGCATCGGAATCTATAACTAGTATCACAGGAATGGTTCAAAACATTGACAGTAAGAAGAATCAGTTTTCTTGTACCTAAGTTGGCATTGTGCCTTTGGTATTTAATTCCGATGCAATTTCTGTGTTTCATCGTTAATAAGAAGGTCAGAGGGATACTGTAAAGCTGAAGCTAAGAATCGGAATCTATAACTAGTGTCACAGGAATGGTTCATAGCTAAGACAGTAAGAAGAGTCAGTTTTCTTGGAGTTAGGTCGGCATTGTGCCTTTTGTATTTAATTCCGATGCATATTTCTGTGTTTCATCGTCAATAAGAAGGTCAAAGGGATACAGTAAACCTGAAGTGAAGCATCGGAATCTATAACTAGTGTAACAAGAATGGTTCAAAGCATAGACAGTAAGAAGAGTCAGTTTTCTTGAACTTAAGTCGGCATTGTGCCTTTTCAATTTAATTCCAATGTAATTTCTGTGTTTCATCGTCAATAAGAAGGTCAGAGGAATACAGTAAAAATGAAGTGAAGCGTCGGAATCTGTAACTAGTGTCACAGGAATGGTTCCAAACATAGACAGTAAGAAGAGTCAGTTTTCTTGTACTTAAGTCGGCATTGTGCCTTTTGTATTTAATTCCGATACAATTTCTGTGTTTCATCGTCGATAAGAAGGTCAGAGGGATACAGTAAACCTGAAGTGAAGCATCGGAATCTATAACTAATGTCAGAGGAATGGTTCAGACATAGACAGTAAGAAGAGTCAGTTTTCTTGTACTTAAGTCGGCATTGTGCCTTTTCTATTTAATTCCGATGCAATATCGGTGTTTCATCGTCAATAAGAAGGTCAGAGGGATACAGTAAACCTGAAGTGAAGCATCGGAATCTATAACTAGTGTCACATGAATGGTTCAAACCATAGACAGTAAGAAGAGTCAGTTTTCTTGTACTTAAGTCGGCATTGTGCCTTTTGTATATAATTCCGATGCAATTTCTGTGTTTCATCGTCAATAAGAAGGTTGGAGGGATACAGTAAACCTGAAGTGAAGCATCGGAATCTGCAACTAGTGTCACATGAATGTTTCAAATCATAGACAGTAAGAAGAGTCAGTTATTTTGTACTTAAGTCGGCATTGTGCCTTTTGTATTTAATTCCGATGCAATTTCTGTGTTTCGTCGTCAATACGAAGGTCAGAGGGATACAGTAAACCTGAAGTGAAGCATCGGAATCTATAACTAGTGTCAAAGGAATGGTTCAAAACATGGACAGTAAGAAGAATCAGTTTTCTTGTACTTAAGTTGGCATTGTGCCTTCTGTGTTTAATTCCGATGCAATTTCTGTGTTTCATCGTCAATAAGAAGGTCAGAGGGATACAGTAAAAATGAAGTGAAGCATCGGAATCTATTACTAGTGTCACAGGAATGGTTCAAAACATAGACCGTAACAGGAGTCAGATTTCTTGTACTTAAGTCGGCATTGTGCCTTTTGTATTTAATTCCGATGCAATTTCTGTGTTTCCTCGTCAATAAGAAGGTCCGAGGGATACAGTAAACCTGAAGTGAAGCATTGGAATCTATAACTAGTGTCACAGGAATGGTTCATAACATAGATAGTAAGAAGAGTCAGTTTTCTTGTACTTAAATCGGCATTGTGCCTTTTGTATTTAATTCCGATGCAATATCTGTGTTTCATCGTCAATAAGAAGGTCAGAGGGATACAGTAAACCTGAAGTGAAGCATCGGAATCTATAACTAGTGTCACAGGAATGGTTCAAAACATTGACTGTAAGAAGAGTCAGTTTTCTTGTACTTAGGTCGGCATTGTGCCTTTTGTATTTAACTCCGATGCAATTTCTGTGTTTCATCGTCAATAAGAATGTCAGAGGGATACAGTAAACCTGAAGTGAAGCATCGGAATCTATAACTAGTGTCACAGGAATGGTTCATAACATAGACAGTAAGAAGAGTCAGTTTTCTTGTACTTAAGTCGGCATTGTGCCTTTTGTATTTAATTCCGATGCAATTTCTGTGTTTCATCGTCAATAAAAAGGTTAGAGGGATACTGTAAAGCTGAAGCTAAGCATCGGAATCTTTAACTAGTGGGACAGGAATGATTCAAAGCTTAGACAGTAAGAAGAGTCAGTTTTCTTGAACTTAAATCGGCATTGTGCCTTTTGTATTTAATTCCGATGCAATTTCTGTGTTTCCTCGTCAATATGAAGGTCAGAAGGATACAGTAAACCTGAAGTGAAGCATCGGAATCTATAACTAGTGTCACAGGAATGGTTCAAAACATAGACAGTAAGAAGAGTCAGTTTTCTTCTACTTAAGTCAGCATTTAGCTTTTGTATTTAATTCCGATGATATTTCTGTGTTTCATCGACAATAAGATGGTCAGAGGGATACAGTAAACCTGAAGTGAAGCATCGGTATCTATAACTAGTGTCACAGGAATGGTTCAAAACATAGACAGTAAGAAGAATCAGTTTTCTTGTACTTATGTTGGCATTGTGCCTTTTGTATTTAATTCCGATGCAATTTCTGTGTTTCACCGTATATAAGAAGGTCAGAGGGATACTTTAAAGCTGAAGCTAAGAATCGGAATTTATAACTAGTGTCACAGGAATGGTTCAAAGCTTAGACAGTAAGAAGAGTCAGTTTTCTTGTACCTAGGTCGGCATTGTGCCTTTTGTATTTCGATCCGATGCATATTTCTGTGTTTCATCGTCAATAAGAAGGTCAGAGGGATACAGTAAACCTGAAGTGAAGCATCGGAATCTATAACTAGTGTCACAGGAATGGTTCAAAGCATAGAAAGTAAGAAGAGTCAGTTTTCATGAACTTAAGTCGGCATTGTGCCTTTTCTATTTAATTCCAATGCAATTTCTGTGTTTCATCGTCAATAAGAAGGTCAGAGGGATACAGCAAAAATGAAGTGAAACATCGGAATCTATTACTAGTGTCACAGGAATGGTTCAAAACATAGACAGTAACAAGAGTCAGTTTTCTTGTACTTAAGCCGGTATTGTGCCTTTTGTATTTAACTCCGATGCAATTCCTGTGTTTCATCGTCAATAAGAAGGTCAGAGGGATACTGTAAAGCTGAAGCTAAGAATCGGAATCTATAACTAGTGTCACAGGAATGGTTCAAAGCTAAGACAGTAAGAAGAGTCAGGTTTCTTGTACTTAAGTCGGCATTGTGCCTTTTGTATTTAATTCCGATGCAATTTCTGTGTTTCATCGTCAATAAGAACGTCGGAGGGATACAGTAAACCTGAAGTGAAGCATCGGAATCTATAACTAGTGTCACAGGAATGGTTCAAAGCATAGAAAGTAAGAAGAGTCAGTTTTCATGAACTTAAGTCGGCATTGTGCCTTTTCTATTTAATTCCAATGCAATTTCTGTGTTTCATCGTCAATAAGAAGGTCAGAGGGATACAGCAAAAATGAAGTGAAACATCGGAATCTATTACTAGTGTCACAGGAATGGTTCAAAACATAGACAGTAACAAGAGTCAGTTTTCTTGTACTTAAGCCGGCATTGTGCCTTTTGTATTTAACTCCGATGCAATTCCTGTGTTTCATCGTCAATAAGAAGGTCAGAGGGATACTGTAAAGCTGAAGCTAAGAATCGGAATCTATAACTAGTGTCACAGGAATGGTTCAAAGCTAAGACAGTAAGAAGAGTCAGTTTTCTTGTACTTATGTCGGCATTGTGCCTTTTCTATTTAATTCCGATGCAATTTCTGTGTTTCATCGTCAATAAGAAGGTCTGAGGGATACAGTAAACTTGAAGTGAAGCATCGGAATCTATCACTAGTGTCACATGAAAGGTTCAAAACATAGACAGTAAGAAGAGTCAGTTTTCTTGTACTTAAGTCGGCATTGTGCCTTTTGTATTTAATTCCGATGCAATTTCTGTGTTTCATCGTCAATAAGAACGTCGGAGGGATACAGTAAACCTGAAGTGAAGCATCGGAATCTATAACTAGTGTCACATGAATGGTTCAAATCATAGAGAGTAAGAAGAGTCAGTTATTTTGTACTTAAGTCGGCATTGTGCCTTTTGTATTTAATTGCGATGATATTTCTGTGTTTCATCGACAATAAGATGGTCAGAGGGATACAGTAAACCTGAAGTGAAGCATCGGAATCTATAACTAGTATCACAGGAATGGTTCAAAGAATTGACAGTAAGAAGAATCAGTTTTCTTGTACTTAAGTTGGCATTGTGCCTTTGGTATTTAATTCCGATGCAATTTCTGTGTTTCATCGTCAATAAGAAGGTCAGAGGGATACTGTAAAGCTAAAGCTAAGAATCGGAATCTATAACTAGTGTCACAGGAATGGTTCAAAGCTAAGACAGTAAGAAGAGTCAGTTTTCTTGGAGTTAGGTCGGCATTGTGCCTTTTGTATTTAATTCCGATGCATATTTCTGTGTTTCATCGTCAATAAGAAGGTCAAAGGGATACAGTAAACCTGAAGTGAAGCATCGGAATCTATAACTAGTGTCACAAGAATGGTTCAAAGCATAGACAGTAAGAAGAGTCAGTTTTCTTGAACTTAAGCCGGCATTGTGCCTTTTCAATTTAATTCCAATGCAATTTCTGTGTTTCATCGTCTATAAGAAGGTCTGAGGAATACAGTAAAAATGAAGTGAAGCGTCGGAATCTGTAACTAGTGTCACAGGAATGGTTCAAAACATAGACAGTAAGAAGAGTCAGTTTTCTTGTACTTAAGTCGGCATTGTGTCTATTGTATTTAATTCCGATACAATTTCTGTGTTTCATCGTCGATAAGAAGGTCAGACGGATACAGTAAACCTGAAGTGAAGCATCGGAATCTATAACTAATGTCAGAGGAATGGTTCAGACATAGACAGTAAGGAGAGTCAGTTTTCTTGTACTTAAGTCGGCATTGTGCCTTTTGTATTTAATTCCTATGCAATTTCTGTGTTTCATCGTCAATACGAAGGTCAGAGGGATACAGTAAACCTGAAGTGAAGCATCGGAATCTGTAACTAGTGTCACAGGAATGGTTCAAAACATAGACAGTAAGAAGAATCAGTTTTCTTGTACTTAAGTTGGCATTGTGCCTTCTGTGTTTAATTCCGATGCAATTTCTGTGTTTCATCGTGAATAAGAAGGTCAGAGGGATACTGTAAAGCTCAAGCTAAGCATCGGAATCTATAACTTGTGTCACAGGAATGGTTCAAAACATAGACAGTAAGAAGAGTAAGTTTTCTTGTACTTAAGTTGGCATTGTGCCTTTTGTATTTAATTCCGATGCAATTTCTGTGTTTCACCGTCAATAAGAAAGTCAGAGGGGTACTGTAAAGCTGAACTAAGAATCGGAATCTATAACTAGTGTCACAGGAATGGTTCAAAGCTTAGACAGTAAGAAGAGTCAGTTTTCTTGTACCTAGGTCGGCATTGTGCCTTTTGTATTTCATTCCGATGCATATTTCTGTGTTTCATCGTCAATAAGAAGGACAGAGGGATACAGTAAAGATGAAGTGAAGCATCGGAATCTATAACTAGTGTCACAGGAATGGTTCAAAGTATAGACAGTAAGAAGAGTCAGTTTTCTTGAACTTAAGTTGGCATTGTGCCGTTTCTATTTAATTCCAATTCAATTTCTGTGTTTCATCGTCAATAAAAAGGTCAGAGGGATACAGTAAAAATCAAGTGAAGCATCGGAATCTATAACTAGTGTCACATGAACGGTTCAAAACATAGACAGTAGGAAGAGTCAGTTTCCTTGTACTTAAGTCGGCATTGTGCCTTTTGTATTTAATTCCGATGCAATTTCTGTGTTTCATCGTCAATAAGAAGGTCGGAGGGATACAGTAAACCCGAAGTGAAGCATCGGAATCTACAACTAGTGTCACATGAATGGTTCAAATCAAAGACAGTAAGAAGAGTCAGTTATTTTGTACTTAAGTCGGCATTGTGCCTTTTGTATTTAATTCCGATGCAATTTCTGTGTTTCATCGTCAATTAGAAGGTCCTAAGGATACAGTAAACTTGAAGTGAAGCATCGGAATCTATAACTAGTGTCACAGGAATGGTTCAAAACATAGACAGTAAGAAGAATCAGTTTTCTTGTACTTAAGTCGGCATTGTGCCATTTGTGTTTAATTCCGATGCAATTTCTGTGTTTCATCGTCAATAAGAAGGTCAGAGGGATACTGTAAAGCTGAAGCTAAGCATCGGAATCTATAACTAGTGTCACAGGAATGGTTCATAACATAGACAGTAAGAAGAGTCAGTTTTCTTGTACTTAAATCGGCATTGTGCCTTTTGTATTTAATTCCGATGCAATATCTGTGTTTCATCGTCAATAAGAAGGTCAGAGGGATACAGTAAACCTGAAGTGAAGCATCGGAATCTATAACTAGTGTCACAGGAATGGTTCAAAACATTGACTGTAAGAAGAGTCAGTTTTCTTGTACTTAGGTCGGCATTGTGCCTTTTGTATTTAACTCCGATGCAATTTCTGTGTTTCCTCGCCAATATGAAGGTCAGAAGGATACAGTAAACCTGAAGTGAAGCATCGGAATCTATAACTAGTGTCACAGGAATGGTTCAAAACATAGACAGTAAGAAGAGTCAGTTTTCTTCTACTTAAGTCAGCATTTGGCTTTTGTATTTAATTCCGATGATATTTCTGTGTTTCATCGACAATAAGATGGTCAGAGGGATACAGTAAACCTGAAGTGAAGCATCGGTATCTATAACTAGTGTCACAGGAATGGTTAAAAACATAGACAGTAAGAAGAATCAGTTTTCTTGTACTTATGTTGGCATTGTGCCTTTTGTATTTAATTCCGATGCAATTTCTGTGTTTCACCGTATATAAGAAGGTCAGAGGGATACTTTAAAGCTGAAGCTAAGAATCGGAATCTATAACTAGTGTCACAGGAATGGTTCAAAGCTTAGGCAGTAAGAAGAGTCAGTTTTTTTGTACCTAGGTCGGCATTGTGCCTTTTGTATTTCATTCCGATGCATATTTCTGTGTTTCATCGTCAATAAGAAGGTCAGAGGGATACAGTAAACCTGAAGTGAAGCATCGGAATCTATAACTAGTGTCACAGGAATGGTTCAAAGCATAGAAAGTAAGAAGAGTCAGTTTTCATGAACTTAAGTCGGCATTGTGCCTTTTCTATTTAATTCCAATGCAATTTCTATGTTTCATCGTCAATAAGAAGGTCAGAGGGACACAGCAAAAATGAAGTGAAACATCGGAATCTATTACTAGTGTCACTGGAATGGTTCAAAACATAGACAGTAACAAGAGTCAGTTTTCTTGTACTTAAGCCGGCATTGTGCCTTTAGTATTTAACTCCGATGCAATTCCTGTGTTTCATCGTCAATAAGAAGGTCAGAGGGATACTGTAAAGCTGAAGCTAAGAATCGGAATCTATAACTAGTGTCACAGGAATGGTTCAAAGCTAAGACAGTAAGAAGAGTCAGTTTCCTTGTACTTATGTCGGCATTGTGCCTTTTGTATTTAATTCCGATGCAATTTCTGTGTTTCATCGTCAATAAGAAGGTCTGAGGGATACAGTAAACCTGAAGTGAAGCATCGGAATCTATCACTAGTGTCACATGAAAGGTTCAAAACATAGACAGTAAGAAGAGTCAGTTTTCTTGTATTTAAGTCGGCATTGTGCCTTTTGTATTTAATTCCGATGCAATTTCTGTGTTTCATCTTCAATAAGAACGTCGGAGGGATACAGTAAACCTGAAGTGAAGCATCGGAATCTATAACTAGTGTCACAGGAATGGTTCAAAGCATAGAGAGTAAGAAGAGTCAGTTTTCATGAACTTAAGTCGGCATGTGCCTTTTCTATTTAATTCCAATGCAATTTCTGTGTTTCATCGTCAATAAGAAGGTCAGAGGGATACAGCAAAAATGAAGTGAAACATCGGAATCTATTACTAGTGTCACAGGAATGGTTCAAAACATAGACAGTAACAAGAGTCAGTTTTCTTGTACTTAAGCCGGCATTGTGCCTTTTGTATTTAACTCCGATGCAATTCCTGTGTTTCATCGTCAACAAGAAGGTCAGAGGGATACTGTAAAGCTGAAGCTAAGAATCGGAATCTATAACTAGTGTCACAGGAATGGTTCAAAGCTAAGACAGTAAGAAGAGTCAGTTGTCTTGTACTTATGTCGGCATTGTGCCTTTTCTATTTAATTCCGATGCAATTTCTGTGTTTCATCGTCAATAAGAAGGTCTGAGGGATACAGTAAACCTGAAGTGTAGCATCGGAATCTATCACTAGTGTCACATGAAAGGTTCAAAACATAGACAGTAAGAAGAGCCAGTTTTCTTGTACTTAAGTCGGCATTGTGCCTTTTGTATTTAATTCCGATGCAATTTCTGTGTTTCATCGTCAATAAGAACGTCGGAGGGATACAGTAAACCTGAAGTGAAGCATCGGAATCTAGAACAAGTGTCACAGGAATGGTTCAAAGCATAGAAAGTAAGAAGAGTCAGTTTTCATGAACTTAAGTCGGCATTGTGCCTTTTCTATTTAATTCCAATGCAATTTCTGTGTTTCATCGTCAATAAGAAGGTCAGAGGGGTACTGTAAAGCTGAACTAAGAATCGGAATCTATAACTAGTGTCACAGGAATGGTTCAAAGCTTAGACAGTAAGAAGAGTCAGTTTTCTTGTACCTAGGTCGGCATTGTGCCTTTTGTATTTCATTCCGATGCATATTTCTGTGTTTCATCGTCAATAAGAAGGACAGAGGGATACAGTAAAGATGAAGTGAAGCATCGGAATCTATAACTAGTGTCACAGGAGTGGTTCAAAGTATAGACAGTAAGAAGAGTCAGTTTTCTTGAACTTAAGTTGGCATTGAGCCGTTTCTATTTAATTCCAATTCAATTTCTGTGTTTCATCGTCAATAAAAAGGTCAGAGGGATACAGTAAAAATCAAGTGAAGCATCGGAATCTATAACTAGTGTCACATGAACGGTTCAAAACATAGACAGTAGGAAGAGTCAGTTTCCTTGTACTTAAGTCGGCATTGTGCCTTTTGTATTTAATTCCGATGCAATTTCTGTGTTTCATCGTCAATAAGAAGGTCGGAGGGATACAGTAAACCTGAAGTGAAGCATCGGAATCTACAACTAGTGTCACATGAATGGTTCAAATCAAAGACAGTAAGAAGAGTCAGTTATTTTGTACTTAAGTCGGCATTGTGCCTTTTGTATTTAATTCCGATGCAATTTCTGTGTTTCATCGTCAATTAGAAGGTCAGAAGGATACAGTAAACTTGAAGTGAAGCATCGGAATCTATAACTAGTGTCACAGGAATGGTTCAAAACATAGACAGTAAGAAGAATCAGTTTTCTTGTACTTAAGTCGGCATTGTGCCATTTGTGTTTAATTCCGATGCAATTTCTGTGTTTCATCGTCAATAAGAAGGTCAGAGGGACACTGTAAAGCTGAAGCTTAGCATCGGAATCTATAACTAGTGTCACAGGAATGGTTCAAAACATAGACAGTAAGAAGAGTCAGTTTTCTTGTACTTAAGTCGGCATTGTGCCTTTTCTATTTAATTCCGATGCAATTTCTGTGTTTCATCGTCAATGAGAAGGCCAGAGGGATACAGTAAACATGAAGTGAAGCATCGGAATCTATACCTAGTGTCACATGAATGGTTCAAAACATAGACAGTAAGAAGAGTCAGCTTTCTTGTACTTAAGTCGGCATTGTGCCTTTTGTATTTAATTCCGATGCAATTTCTGTGTTTCATCGTCAATAAGAAGGTCGGAGGGATACAGCAAACCTGAAGGAAGCATCGGAATCTATAACTAGTGTCACATGAATGGTTCAAATCATAGACAGTAAGAAGAGTCAGTTATTTTGTACTTAAGTCGGCATTGGGGCTTTTATATTTAATTCCGATGCAATTTCTGTGTTTCTTCGTCAATAAGAACGTCAGAGGGATACAGTAAACCTGAAGTGAAGCTTCGGAATCTATAACTAGTGTCACAGGACTGGTTCATAACATAGACAGTAAGAAGAGTCAGTTTTCTTGTACTTAAGTCGGCATTGTGCCTTTTGTGTTTAATTCCGATGCAATTTCTGTGTTTCATCGTCTATAAGAAGGTCAGAGGGATACTGTAAAGCTGAAGCTAAGCATCGGAATCTTTAACTAGTGGGACAGGAATGGTTCAAATCTTAGACAGTAGGAAGAGTCAGTTTTCTTGTACTTAGGTCAGCATTGTTCCTTTTGTATTTAATTCCGATGGATATTTCTATGTTTCATCGTCAATAAGAAGGTCAGAGGGATACAGTAAACCTAAAGTGAAGCATCATAATCTATAACTAGTGTCACAGGAATGGTTCAAAACATAGACAGTAACAAGAGTCAGATTTCTTGTACTTAAGTCGGCATTGTGCCTTTTGTATTTAATTCCGATGCAATTTCTGTGTTTCATCGTCAATAAGAAGGTCCGAGGGATACAGTAAACCTGAAGTGAAGCATTGGAATCTATACCTAGTGTCACAGGAATGGTTCATAACATAGACAGTAAGAAGAGTCAGTTTTCTTGTACTTAAATCGGCATTGTGCCTTTTGTATTTAATTCCGATGCAATATCTGTGTTTCATCGTCAATAAGAAGGTCAGAGGGATACAGTAAACCTGAAGTGAAACATCGGAATCTATAACTAGTGTCACCGGAATGGTTCAAAACATTGACTGTAAGAAGAGTCAGTTTTCTTGTACTTAGGTCGGCATTGTGCCTTTTGTATTTAACTCCGATGCAATTTCTGTGTTTCATCGTCAATAAGAATGTCAGAGGGATACAGTAAACCTGAAGTGAAGCATCGGAATCTATAACTAGTGTCACAGGAATGGTTCATAACATAGACAGTAAGAAGAGTCAGTTTCCTTGTACTTAAGTCGGCATTGTGCCTTTTGTATTTAATTCCGATGCAATTTCTGTGTTTCATCGTCAATAAGAAGGTTAGAGGGATACTGTAAAGCTGAAGCTAAGCATCGGAATCTTTAACTAGTGGGACAGGAATGGTTCAAAGCTTAGACAGTAAGAAGAGTCAGTTTTCTTGTACTTAGGTCGGCATTGTGCTTTTGTATTTAATTCCGATGGATATTTCTGTGTTTCATCGTCAATAAGAAGGTCACAGGGATACAGTAAACCTGAAGTGAAGCATCGGAATCTATAACTAGTGTCACAGGAATTGTTCAAAACATAGACAGTAAGAAGAGTAAGTTTTCTTGTACTGAAGCCGGCATTGTGCCTTTTGTATTTCATTCCGTTGCAATTTCTGTGATTCATCGTCAATAAGAAGGTCAGAGGGATACAGTAAACCTGAGGTGAAGCATCGGAATCTATAACTAGTGTCACAGGAAAGGTTCAAAACATAGACAGTAAGAAGAGTCAGTTTTCTTGAACTTAAATCGGCATTGTGCCTTTTGTATTTAATTCCGATGCAATTTCTGTGTTTCATCGTCAATAAGAAGGTCAGGATTATACAGTAAACCTGAAGTGAAGCATCGGAATCTATAACAAGTGTCACAGGAATGGTTCAAAACATAGACAGTAAGAAGAGTCAGTTTTCTTCTACTTAAGTCAGCATTTGGCTTTTGTATTCAATTCCGATGATATTTCTGTGTTTCATCGACAATAAGATGGTCAGAGGGATACAGTAAACCTGAAGTGAAGCATCGGTATCTATAACTAGTGTCACAGGAATGGTTCAAAACATAGACAGTAAGGAGAATCAGTTTTCTTGTACTTATGTTGGCATTGTGACTTTTGTATTTAATTCCGATGCAATTTCTGTGTTTCACCGTATATAAGAAGGTCAGAGAGATACTGTAAAGCTGAAGCTATGAATCGGAATCTATAACTAGTGTCACAGGAATGGTTCAAACCTTAGACAGTAAGAAGAGTCAGTTTTCTTGTACCTAGGTCGGCATTGTGCCTTTTGTATTTCATTCCGATGCATATTTCTGTGTTTCATCGTCAATAAGAAGGTCAGAGGGATACAGTAAACCTGTAGTGAAGCGTCGGAATCTATAACTAGTGTCACAGGAATGGTTCAAAGCATAGAAAGTAAAAAGAGTCAGTTTTCATGAACTTAAGTCGGCATTGTGCCTTTTCTATTTAATTCCAATGCAATTTCTGTGTTTCATCGTCAATAAGAAGGTCAGAGATATACAGCAAAAATGATGTGAAACATCGGAATCTATTACTAGTGTCACAGGAATTGTTCAAAACATAGACAGTAACAAGAGTCAGTTTTCTTGTACTTAAGCCGGCATTGTGCCTTTTGTATTTAACTCCGATGCAATTCCTGTGTTTCATCGTCAATAAGAAGTTCAGAGGGATACTGTAAAGCTGAAGCTAAGAATCGGAATCTATAACTAGTGTCACAGGAATGGTTCAAAGCTAAGACAGTAAGAAGAGTCGGTTTTCTTGTACTTATGTCGGCATTGTGCCTTTTCTATTTAATTCCGATGCAATTTCTGTGTTTCATCGTCAATAAGAAGGTCTGAGGGATACAGTAAACCTGAAGTGAAGCATCGGAATCTATAACTAGTGTCACATGAATGGTTCAAATCATAGAGAGTAAGAAGAGTCAGTTATTTGGTACTTAAGTCGGCATTGTGCCTTTTGTATTTAATTGCGATGATATTTCTGTGTTTCATCGACAATAAGATGGTCAGAGGGATACAGTAAACCTGAAGTGAAGCATCGGAATCTATAACTAGTATCACAGGAATGGTTCAAAGCATTGACAGTAAGAAGAATCAGTTTTCTTGAACTTAAGTCGGCATTGTGCCGTTTCTATTTAATTCCGATGCAATTTCTGTGTTTCATCGTCATTTAGAAGTTCAGAAGGATACAGTAAACTTGAAGTGAAGCATCGGAATCTATAACTAGTGTCACAGGAATGGTTCAAAGCATAGACAGTAAGAAGAATCAGTTTTCTTGTACTTAAGTCGGCATTGTGCCATTTGTGTTTAATTCCGATGCAATTTCTGTGCTTCATCGTCAATAAGAAGGTCAGAGGGATACTGTAAAGCTGAAGCTAAGCATCGGAATCTATAACTAGTGTCACAGGAATGGTTCAAAACATAGACAGTAAGAAGAGTCAGTTTTCTTGTACTTAAGTCGGGATTGTGCCTTTTCTATTTAATTCCGATGCAATTTCTGTCTTTCACCTTCAATAAGAAGGCCAGAGGATACAGTAAACATGAAGTGAAGCATCGGAATCTATAACTAATGTCACATGAATGGTTCAAAACATAGACAGTAAGAAGAGTCAGTTTTCTTGTACTTAAGTCGGCATTGTTCCTTTTGTATTTAATTCCGATGCAATTTCTGTGTTTCATCGTCAATAAAAAGGTCGGAGGGATACAGTAAACCTGAAGTGAAGCATCGGAATCTATAACTAGTGTCACATGAATGGTTCAAATCATAGACAGTAAGAAGAGTCAGTTATTTTGTACTTAAGTCGGCATTGTGACTTTTTTATTTAATTCCGATGTAATTTCTGTGTTTCTTCGTCAATAAGAAGGTCAGAGGGATACTGTAAAGCTGAAGCTAAGCATCGGAATCTATAACTAGTGTCACAGGAATGGTTCAAAACATAGACAGTAAGAAGAGTCAGTTTTCTTGTACTTAATTCGGCATTGTGCCTTTTCTATTTAATTCCGATGCAATTTCTGTGTTTCATCGTCAATGAGAAGGCCAGAGGATACAGTAAACATGAAGTGAAGCATCGGAATGTGTAACTAGTGTCACATGAATGGTTCAAAACATAGACAGTAAGAAGAGTCAGCTTTCTTGTACTTAAGTCGGCATTGTGCCTTTTGTATTTAATTCCGATGCAATTTCTGTGTTTCATCGTCAATAAGAAGGTCGGAGGGATACAGTAAACCTGAAGTGAAGCATCGGAATCTATAACTAGTGTCACATGAATGGTTCAAATCATAGACAGTAAGAAGAGTCAGTTATTTCGTACTTAAGTCGGCATTGGGGCTTTTATATTTAATTCCGATGCAATTTCTGTGTTTCTTCGTCAATAAGAACGTCAGAGGGATACAGTAAACCTGAAGTGAAGCATCGGAATCTATAACTAGTGTCACATGAATAATTCAAAACATAGACAGTAAGAAGAGTCAGTTATTTTGTACTTAAGTCGGCATTGGGCCTTTTACATTTAATTCCGATGCAATTTCTGTGTGTCTTCGTCAATAAGAACGTCAGAGGGATACAGTAAACCTGAAGTGAAGCATCGGAATCTATAACTAGTATCACAGGAATGGTTGAAAGCATTGACAGTAAGAAGAATCAGTTTTCTTGTACTTAAGTTGGCATTGTGTCTTTGGTATTTAATTCCGATGCAATTTCTGTGTTTCATCGTCAATAAGAAGGTCAGAGGGATACTGTAAAGCTGAAGCTAAGAATCGGAATCTATAACTAGTGTCACAGGAATGGTTCAAAGCTAAGACAGTAAGAAGAGTCAGTTTTCTTGGAGTTAGGTCGGCATTGTGCCTTTTGTATTTAATTCCGATGCATATTTCTGTGTTTCATCGTCAATAAGAAGGTCAAAGGGATACAGTAAACCTGAAGTGAAGCATCGGAATCTATAACTAGTGTCACAAGAATGGTTCAAAGCATAGACAGTAAGAAGAGTCAGTTTTCTTGAACTTAAGTCGGCATTGTGCCTTTTCAATTTAATTCCAATGCAATTTCTGTGTTTCATCGTCAATAAGAAGGTCTGAGGAATACAGTAAAAATGAAGTGAAGCGTCGGAATCTGTAACTAGTGTCACAGGAATGGTTCAAAACATAGACAGTAAGAAGAGTCAGTTTTCTTGTACTTAAGTCGGCATTGTGCCTTTTGTATTTAATTCCGATACAATTTCTGTGTTTCATCGTCGATAAGAAGGTCAGAGGGATACAGTAAACCTGAAGTGAAGCATCGGAATCTATAACTAATGTCAGAGGAATGGTTCAGACATAGACAGTAAGAAGAATCAGTTTTCTTGTACTAAAGTCGGCATTGTGCCTTTTGTATTTAATTCCTATGCAATTTCTGTGTTTCATCGTCAATACGAAGGTCAGAGGGATACAGTAAACCTGAAGTGAAGCATCGGAATCTATAACTAGTGTCACAGGAATGGTTCAAAACATAGACAGTAAGAAGAATCAGTTTTCTTGTACTTAAGTTGGCATTGTGCCTTCTGTGTTTAATTCCGATGCATTTTCTGTGTTTCATCGTCATTAAGAAGGTCAGAGGGATACTGTAAAGCTGAAGCTAAGCATCGGAATCTATAACTTGTGTCACAGGAATGGTTCAAAACATAGACAGTAAGAAGAGTCAGTTTTCTTGTACTTAAGTCGGCATTTGGCTTTTGTATTTAATTCCGATGACATTTCTGTGTTTCATCGACAATAAGATGGTCAGAGGGATACAGTAAAGCTGGTGTGAAGCATCGGTATCTATAACTAGTGTCACAGGAATGGTTCAAAGCATAGACAGTAAGAAGAATCAGTTTTCTTGTACTTAAGTTGGCATTGTGCCTTTTGTATTTAATTCCGATGCAATTTCTGTGTTTCACCGTCAATAAGAAGGTCAGAGGGGTACTGTAAAGCTGAACTAAGAATCGGAATCTATAACTAGTGTCACAGGAATGGTTCAAAGCTTAGACAGTTAGAAGAGTCAGTTTTCTTGTACCTAGGTTGGCATTGTGCCTTTTGTATTTCATTCCGATGCATATTTCTGTGTTTCATCGTCAATAAGAAGGACAGAGGGATACAGTAAAGATGAAGTGAAGCATCGTAATCTATAACTAGTGTCACAGGACTGGTTCATAACATAGACAGTAAGAAGAGTCAGATTTCTTGTACTTAAGTCGGCATTGTGCCTTTTGTGTTTAATTCCGATGCAATCTCTGTGTTTCATCGTCTATAAGAAGGTCAGAGGGATACTGTAAAGCTGAAGCTAAGCATCGGAATCTTTAACTAGTGGGACAGGAATGGTTTAAATCTTAGACAGTAGGAAGAGTCGGTTTTCTTGTACTTAGGTCAGCATTGTTCCTTTTGTATTTAATTCCGATGGATATTTCTATGTTTCATCGTCAATAAGAAGGTCAGAGGGATACAGTAAACCTAAAGTGAAGCATCATAATCTATAACTAGTGTCACAGGAATGGTTCAAAACATAGACAGTAACAAGAGTCAGATTTCTTGTACTTAAGTCGGCATTGTGCCTTTTGTATTTAATTCCGATGCAATTTCTGTGTTTCATCGTCAATAAGAAGGTCCGAGGGATACAGTAAACCTGAAGTGAAGCATCGGAATCTTTAACTAGTGTCACAGGAATGGTTCATAACATAGACAGTAAGAAGAGTCAGTTTTCTTGTACTTAGGTCGGCATTGTGCCTTTTGTATTTAACTCCGATGCAATTTCTGTGTTTCATCGTCAATAAGAATTTCAGAGGGATACAGTAAACCTGAAGTGAAGCATCGGAATCTGTAACTAGTGTCACAGGAATGGTTCATAACATAGACAGTAAGAAGAGTCAGTTTTCTTGTACTTAAGTCGGCATTGTGCCTTTTGTATTTAATTCCGATGCAATTTCTGTGTTTCATCGTCAATAAGAAGGTTAGAGGGATACTGTAAAGCTGAAGCTAAGCATCGGAATCTTTAACTAGTGGGACAGGAATGGTTCAAAGCTTAGACAGTAAGAAGAGTCAGTTTTCTTGTACTTAGGTCGGCATTGTGCTTTTGTATTTAATTCCGATGGATATTTCTGTGTTTCATCGTCAATAAGAAGGTCACAGGGATACAGTAAACCTGAAGTGAAGCATCGGAATCTATAACTAGTGTCACAGGAATTGTTCAAAACATAGACAGTAAGAAGAGTAAGTTTTCTTGTACTGAAGCCGGCATTGTGCCTTTTGTATTTCATTCCGTTGCAATTTCTGTGATTCATCGTCAATAAGAAGGTCAGAGGGATACAGTAAACCTGAGGTGAAGCATCGGAATCTATAACTAGTGTCACAGGAAAAGTTCAAAACATAGACAGTAAGAAGAGTCAGTTTTCTTGAACCTTAATCGGCATTGTGAATTTTGTATTTAATTCCGATGCAATTTCTGTGTTTCATCGTCAATAAGAAGGTCAGAATTATACAGTAAACCTGAAGTGAAGCATCGGAATCTATAACTAGTGTCACAGGAATGGTTCAAAACATAGACAGTAAGAAGAGTCATTTTTCTTCTACTTAAGTCAGCATTTGGCTTTTGTATTCAATTCCGACGATATTTCTGTGTTTCATCGACAATAAGATGGTCAGAGGGATACAGTAAACCTGAAGTGAAGCATCGGTATCTATAACTAGTGTCACAGGAATGGTTCAAAACATAGACAGTAAGGAGAATCAGTTTTCTTGTACTTATGTTGGCATTGTGACTTTTGTATTTAATTCCGATGCAATTTCTGTGTTTCACCGTATATAAGAAGGTCAGAGAGATACTGTAAAGCTGAAGCTATGAATCGGAATCTATAACTAGTGTCACAGGAATGGTTCAAACCTTAGACAGTAAGAAGAGTCAGTTTTCTTGTACCTAGGTCGGCATTGTGCCTTTTGTATTTCATTCCGATGCATATTTCTGTGTTTCATCGTCAATAAGAAGGTCAGAGGGATACAGTAAACCTGTAGTGAAGCGTCGGAATCTATAACTAGTGTCACAGGAATGGTTCAAAGCATAGAAAGTAAAAAGAGTCAGTTTTCATGAACTTAAGTCGGCATTGTGCCTTTTCTATTTAATTCCAATGGAATTTCTGTGTTTCATCGTCAATAAGAAGGTCAGAGATATACAGCAAAAATGATGTGAAACATCTGAATCTATTACTAGTGTCACAGGAATTGTTCAAAACATAGACAGTAACAAGAGTCAGTTTTCTTGTACTTAAGCCGGCATTGTGCCTTTTGTATTTAACTCCGATGCAATTCCTGTGTTTCATCGTCAATAAGAAGTTCAGAGGGATACTGTAAAGCTGAAGCTAAGAATCGGAATCTATAACTAGTGTCACAGGAATGGTTCAAAGCTAAGACAGTAAGAAGAGTCGGTTTTCTTGTACTTATGTCGGCATTGTGCCTTTTCTATTTAATTCCGATGCAATTTCTGTGTTTCATCGTCAATAAGAAGGTCTGAGGGATACAGTAAACCTGAAGTGAAGCATCGGAATCTATAACTAGTGTCACATGAATGGTTCAAATCATAGAGAGTAAGAAGAGTCAGTTATTTTGTACTTAAGTCGGCATTGTGCCTTTTGTATTTAATTGCGATGATATTTCTGTGTTTCATCGACAATAAGATGGTCAGAGGGATACAGTAAACCTGAAGTGAAGCATCGGAATCTATAACTAGTATCACAGGAATGGTTCAAAGCATTGACAGTAAGAAGAATCAGTTTTCTTGTACTTAAGTTGGCATTGTGTCTTTGGTATTTAATTCCGATGCAATTTCTGTGTTTCATCGTCAATACGAAGGTCAGAGGGATACTGTAAAGCTGAAGCTAAGAATCGGAATCTATAACTAGTGTCACAGGAATGGTTCAAATCTAAGACAGTAAGAAGAGTCAGTTGTCTTGGAGTTAGGTCGGCATTGTGCCTTTTGTATTTAATTCCGATGCATATTTCCTTGTTTCATCGTCAATAAGAAGGTCAAAGGGATACAGTAAACCTGAAGTGAAGCATCGGAATCTATAACTAGTGTCACAAGAATGGTTCAAAGCATAGACAGTAAGAAGGGTCAGTTTTCTTGAACTTAAGTCGGCATTGTGCCTTTTCAATTTAATTCCAATGCAATTTCTGTGTTTCATCGTCAATAAGAAGGTCTGAGGAATACAGTAAAAATGAAGTGAAGCGTCGGAATCTGTAACTAGTGTCACAGGAATGGTTCAAAACATAGACAGTAAGAAGAGTCAGTTTTCTTGTACTTAAGTCGGCATTGTGCCTTTTGTATTTAATTCCGATACAATTTCTGTGTTTCATCGTCGATAAGAAGGTCAGAGGGATACAGTAAACCTGAAGTGAAGCATCGGAATCTATAACTAATGTCAGAGGAATGGTTCAGACATAGACAGTAAGAAGAGTCAGTTTTCTTGTACTAAAGTCGGCATTGTGCCTTTTGTATTTAATTCCTATGCAATTTCTGTGTTTCATCGTCAATACGAAGGTCAGAGGGATACAGTAAACCTGAAGTGAAGCGTCGGAATCTATAACTAGTGTCACAGGAATGGTTCAAAACATAGACAGTAAGAAGAATCAGTCTTCTTGTACTTAAGTTGGCATTGTGCCTTCTGTGTTTAATTCCGATGCAATTTCTGTATTTCATCGTCATTAAGAAGGTCAGAGGGATACTGTAAAGCTGAAGCTAAGCATCGGAATCTATAACTTGTGTCACAGGAATGGTTCAAAACATAGACAGTAAGAAGAGTCAGTTTTCTTGTACTTAAGTCGGCATTTGGCTTTTGTATTTAATTCCGATGACATTTCTGTGTTTCATCGGCAATAAGATGGTCAGAGGGAAACAGTAAAGCTGGTGTGAAGCATCGGTATCTATAACTAGTGTCACATGAACGGTTCAAAACATAGACAGTAGTAAGAGTCAGTTTTCTTGAACTTAAGTCGGCATTGTGCCGTTTCTATTTAATTCCAATGCAATTTCTGTGTTTCATCGTCAATAAGAAGGTCAGAGGGATACAGTAAAAATCAAGTGAAGCATCGGAATCTATAACTAGTGTCACATGAACGGTTCAAAACATAGACAGTAGGAAGAGTCAGTTTCCTTGTACTTAAGTCAGCATTGTGCCTTTTGTATTTAATTCCGATGCAATTTCTGTGTTTCATCGTCATTTAGAAGTTCAGAAGGATACAGTAAACTTGGAGTGAAGCATCGGAATCTATAACTAGTGTCACAGGAATGGTTCAAAACATAGACAGTAAGAAGAATCAGTTTTCTTGTACTTAAGTCGGCATTGTGCCATTTGTGTTTAATTCCGATGCAATTTCTGTGCTTCATCGTCAATAAGAAGGTCAGAGGGATACTGTAAAGCTGAAGCTAAGCATCGGAATCTATAACTAGTGTCACAGGAATGGTTCAAAACATAGACAGTAAGAAGAGTCAGTTTTCTTGTACTTAATTCGGCATTGTGCCTTTTCTATTTAATTCCGATGCAATTTCTGTGTTTCATCGTCAATGAGAAGGCCAGAGGGATACAGTAAACATGAAGTGAAGCATCGGAATGTGTAACTAGTGTCACATGAATGGTTCAAAACATAGACAGTAAGAAGAGTCAGCTTTCTTGTACTTAAGTCGGCATTGTGCCTTTTGTATTTAATTCCGATGCAATTTCTGTGTTTCATCGTCAATAAGAAGGTCGGAGGGATACAGTAAACCTGAAGTGAAGCATCGGAATCTATAACTAGTGTCACATGAATGGTTCAAATCATAGACAGTAAGAAGAGTCAGTTATTTCGTACTTAAGTCGGCATTGGGGCTTTTATATTTAATTCCGATGCAATTTCTGTGTTTCTTCGTCAATACGAACGTCAGAGGGATACAGTAAACCTGAAGTGAAGCATCGGAATCTATAACTAGTGTCACATGAATAATTCATAACATAGACAGTAAGAAGAGTCAGTTATTTTGTACTTAAGTCGGCATTGGGCCTTTTACATTTAATTCCGATGCAATTTCTGTGTGTCTTCGTCAATAAGAACGTCAAAGGGATACAGTAAACCTGAAGTGAAGCATCGGAATCTATAACTAGTATCACAGGAATGGTTGAAAGCATTGACAGTAAGAAGAATCAGTTTTCTTGTACTTAAGTTGGCATTGTGTCTTTGGTATTTAATTCCGATGCAATTTCTGTGTTTCATCGTCAATAAGAAGGTCAGAGGGATACTGTAAAGCTGAAGCTAAGAATCGGAATCTATAACTAGAGTCACAGGAATGGTTCAAAGCTAAGACAGTAAGAAGAGTCAGTTTTCTTGGAGTTAGGTCGGCATTGTGCCTTTTGTATTTAATTCCGATGCATATTTCTGTGTTTCATCGTCAATAAGAAGGTCAAAGGGATACAGTAAACCTGAAGTGAAGCATCGGAATCTATAACTAGTGTCACAAGAATGGTTCAAAGCATAGACAGTAAGAAGAGTCAGTTTTCTTGAACTTAAGTCGGCATTGTGCCTTTTCAATTTAATTCCAATGCAATTTCTGTGTTTCATCGTCAATAAGAAGGTCTGAGGAATACAGTAAAAATGAAGTGAAGCGTCGGAATCTGTAACTAGTGTCACAGGAATGGTTCAAAACATAGACAGTAAGAAGAGTCAGTTTTCTTGTACTTAAGTCGGCATTGTGCCTTTTGTATTTAATTCCGATACAATTTCTGTGTTTCATCGTCGATAAGAAGGTCAGAGGGATACAGTAAACCTGAAGTGAAGCATCGGAATCTATAACTAATGTCAGAGGAATGGTTCAGACATAGACAGTAAGAAGAGTCAGTTTTCTTGTACTAAAGTCGGCATTGTGCCTTTTGTATTTAATTCCTATGCAATTTCTGTGTTTCATCGTCAATACGAAGGTCAGAGGGATACAGTAAACCTGAAGTGAAGCATCGGAATCTATAACTAGTGTCACAGGAATGGTTCAAAACATAGACAGTAAGAAGAATCAGTTTTCTTGTACTTAAGTTGGCATTGTGCCTTCTGTGTTTAATTCCGATGCAATTTCTGTGTTTCATCGTCATTAAGAAGGTCAGAGGGATACTGTAAAGCTGAAGCTAAGCATCGGAATCTATAACTTGTGTCACAGGAATGGTTCAAAACATAGACAGTAAGAAGAGTCAGTTTTCTTGTACTTAAGTCGGCATTTGGCTTTTGTATTTAATTCCGATGACATTTCTGTGTTTCATCGACAATAAGATGGTCAGAGGGATACAGTAAAGCTGGTGTGAAGCATCGGTATCTATAACTAGTGTCACAGGAATGGTTCAAAGCATAGACAGTAAGAAGAATCAGTTTCCTTGTACTTAAGTTGGCATTGTGCCTTTTGTATTTAATTCCGATGCAATTTCTGTGTTTCACCGTCAATAAGAAGGTCAGAGGGGTACTGTAAAGCTGAACTAAGAATCGGAATCTATAACTAGTGTCACAGGAATGGTTCAAAGCTTAGACAGTAATAAGAGTCAATTTTCTTGTACCTAGGTTGGCATTGTGCCTTTTGTATTTCATTCCGATGCATATTTCTGTGTTTCATCGTCGATAAGAAGGTCAGAGGGATACAGTAAACCTGAAGTGAAGCATCGGAATCTATAACTAATGTCAGAGGAATGGTTCAGACATAGACAGTAAGAAGAGTCAGTTTTCTTGTACTAAAGTCGGCATTGTGCCTTTTGTATTTAATTCCTATGCAATTTCTGTGTTTCATCGTCAATACGAAGGTCAGAGGGATACAGTAAACCTGAAGTGAAGCATCGGAATCTATAACTAGTGTCACAGGAATGGTTCAAAACATAGACAGTAAGAAGAATCAGTTTTCTTGTACTTAAGTTGGCATTGTGCCTTCTGTGTTTAATTCCGATGCAATTTCTGTGTTTCATCGTCATTAAGAAGGTCAGAGGGATACTGTAAAGCTGAAGCTAAGCATCGGAATCTATAACTTGTGTCACTGGAATGGTTCAAAACATAGACAGTAAGAAGAGTCAGTTTTCTTGTACTTAAGTCGGCATTTGGCTTTTGTATTTAATTCCGATGACATTTCTGTGTTTCATCGACAATAAGATGGTCAGAGGGATACAGTAAAGCTGGTGTTAAGCATCGGTATCTATAACTAGTGTCACAGGAATGGTTCAAAGCATAGACAGTAAGAAGAATCAGTTTTCTTGTACTTAAGTTGGCATTGTGCCTTTTGTATTTAATTCCGATGCAATTTCTGTGTTTCACCGTCAATAAGAAGGTCAGAGGTGTACTGTAAAGCTGAACTAAGAATCGGAATCTATAACTAGTGTCACAGGAATGGTTCAAAGCTTAGACAGTAAGAAGAGTCAGTTTTCTTGTACCTAGGTTGGCATTGTGCCTTTTGTATTTAATTCCGATGCATATTTCTGTGTTTCATCGTCAATAAGAAGGACAGAGGGATACAGTAAAGATGAAGTGAAGCATCGTAATCTATAACTAGTGTCACAGGAATGGTTGAAAACATAGACAGTAAGAAGACTCAGTTTTCTTGTACTTAAGTCGGCATTGTGCCTTTTGTATTTAATTCCCATGCAATTTCCGTGTTTCATCGTCAATAAGAAGGTCAGAGGGATACAGTAAAGCCGTAGTGAAGCATCGGAAACTATAACTAGTGACACAGGAATGGTTCAAAACTTAGACGTAAGAAGAGTCAGTTTTCTTGTACTTAAGTCGGCATTGTGCCTTTTGTATTTAATTCCGATGCAATTTCTGTGTTTCATCGTCTATAAGAAGGTCAGAGGAATACAGTGAACCAGAAGTGAAGCATCGGAATCTATAATCAGTGTCACAGGAATGGTTCAAAACATAGACAGTAAGAAGAGTCAGTTTTCTTGTACTTAAGTAGGCATTGTGCCTTTTGTATCTAATTCCGTTGCAATATCTGTGTTTCATCGTCAATAAGATGGTCAGAGGGATACAGTAATCCTGAGGTGAAGCATCGTAATCAATAACTGGTGTCACAGGAATGGTTCAAATCATAGACAGTAAGAAGAGTCAGTTTTCTTATACTTAAGTCGGCATTGTGCCTTTTATATTTAATTCCGATGCAATTTCTCTGTTTCATCGTCAATAAGAAGGTCAGAGGGATACAGTAAACCTGAAGTGAAGCATCGGAATCTATAACTAGTGTCACAGGAATGGTTCAAAGGATAGACAGTAAGAAGAGTCAGATTTCTTGTACTTAAGTCGGCATTGTGCCTTTTGTAGTTGACTGCGATGCAATTTCTCTGTTTCATCGTCAATAAGAAGGTCAGAGGGACACCGTAAACGTGAGCTGAAGCATCGGAATCTAGAACTAGTCACACAGCAATGGTTCAAAACATAGACAGTAAGAAGAGTCAGTTTTCTTGTACTTAAGTCGGCATTGTGCCTTTTGTATTTAATTCCGATGCAATTTCTGTGTTTCATCGTCAATAAGGAGGTCAGAGGGATACAGTAAACCTGAAGTGAAGCATCGGAATCTATAACTAGTGTCACAGGAATAGTTCAAAACATAGACAGTAAGAAGAGTCACTTTTCTTGTCCTTAAGTAGGCATGGTGCTTTTTGTATTTAATACCGTTGCAATATCTGTGTTTCATCGTCAATAAGAAGGTCAGAGGGATACAGTAATCCTGTGGTGAAGCAACGGAAACTATAACTAGTGTCACAGGAATGGTTCAAATCATAGACAGTAATAAGAGTCAGTTTTCTTGTACTTCAGTCGGCATTGTGCCTTTTGTATTTATTTCCGATGCAATTTCTGTGTTTCATCGTCAATAAGGAGGTCAGAGGGATACAGTAAACCTGAAGTGAAGCATCGGAAGCTATGACTAGTGTCACATGAATGGTTCAAAATATAGACAGTAAGAAGAGTAAATTTTCTTGTACTTAAGTCGGCATTGTGCCTTTTGTATTTACTTCCGATGCAATTTCTGTGTTTCATCGTCAATAAGTAGGTCAGAGGGATACAGTAAACCTGAAGTGAAGCATCGGAATCTGTAACTAGTGTCACAGGTTTGGTTCAATTATAGACAGTAAGAAGAGTCAGTTTTCTTGTACTCAAGTCGGCATGGTGCCTTTTGTATTTAATTCCGGTTCAATATCTGTGTTTCATCGTCAATAAGAAGGTCAGAGGGATACAGTAAACCTGAAATGAAGCATCGGAATCTATAACTAGTGTCACATGAATGGTTCAAACATAGACAGTAAGAAGAGTCAGTTTTCTTGTACATAAGTCGGCATTGTGCCTTTTGTATTTAATTGCGATGCAATATCTGTGTTTCATCGTCAATAAGAAGGTCAGAGGGATACAGTAAACCTGATATGAAGCATCGGAAGCTATGACTAGTGTCACATGAATGGTTCAAAATATAGACAGTAAGAAGAGTAAATTTTCTTGTACTTAAGTCGGCATTGTGCCTTTTGTTCTTAATTCCAATGCAATTTCTGTGTTTCATCGTCAATACGAAGGTCAGAGGGATACAGTAAACCTGAAGTGAAGCATCGGAATCTATATCTAGTGTCACAGGAATGTTTAAAACATAGACCGTAAGAAGAGTCATTTTTCTTGTACTTAAGTCGGCATTGTGCCTTTTGTATTTAATTCCGGTGCAATTTCTGTGTTTCATCGTCAATAAGAAGGTCAGAGGGATACAGTAATCCTGAAGTGAAGCATCGGAATCTATAACTAGTGTCACAGGAATGGTTCAAAACATAGACAGTAAGAAGAGTCAGTTTTCTTGTACTTATGTCGGCATTGTGGTTTTTGTATTTAATTCCAAAGCAATTTCTGTGTTTCATCGTCAATAAGAAGGTCAGAGGGATACATTAAACCTGAAGTGAAGCATCGGAATCTATATCTAGTGTCACAGGAATGGTTAAAACATAGACAGTATGAAGAGTCAGTTTTCTTGTACTTAAGTCGGCATGGTGCGTTTTGTATTTAATTCCGATGCAATTTCTGTGTTTCATCGTCAATAAGAAGGTCAGAGGGATACAGTAAACCTGAAGTAAAGCATCGGAATCTATAACTAGTGTCTCAGGAATGGTTCAAATCATAGAATGTAAGAAGAGTCAGTTTTCTTGTACTTAAGTCGGCATTGTGCCTTTAATATTTAACTTCCGATGCAATTTCTGTGTTTCATCGTCAATAAGAAGGTCAGAGGGATACAGTAAACCTGAAGTGAAGCATCGGAATCTATAACTAGTGTCACATGAATGGTTCAAAGCATAGACAGTAAGAAGAGTCAGTTATCATGTACTTTAG
The DNA here is from genome assembly GCF_021461395.2 of Schistocerca americana. Classification (NCBI taxonomy): domain Eukaryota; kingdom Metazoa; phylum Arthropoda; class Insecta; order Orthoptera; family Acrididae; genus Schistocerca; species Schistocerca americana. The sequence goes on from NW_025726104.1 coordinate 84,798, forward strand.
TCGGCATTGTGCCTTTTGTATGTAATTCCGATGCAATTTCTGTGTTTCATCGTCAATAAGAAGGTCAGAGGGATACAGTAAACCTGAAGTGAAGCATCGTAATCTATAACTAGTGTCACAGGAATGGTTGAAAACATAGACAGTAATAAGACTCAGTTTTCTTGTACTTAAGTCGGCGTTGTGCCTTTTGTATTTAATTCCCATGCAATTTCTGTGTTTCATCGTCAATAAGAAGGTCAGAGGGATACCGTAAAGCCGAAGTGAAGCATCGGAAACTATAACTAGTGTCACAGGAATGGTTCAAAACTTAGACGTAAGAAGAGTCAGTTTTCTTGTACTTAAGTCGGCATTGTGCCTTTTGTATTTAATTCCGATGCAATTTCTGTGTTTCATCGTCTATAAGAAGGTCAGAGGAATACAGTGAACCAGAAGTGAAGCATCGGAATCTATAATCAGTGTCACAGGAATGGTTCAAAACATAGACAGTAAGAAGAGTCAGTTTTCTTGTACTTAAGTAGGCATTGTGCCTTTTGTATCTATTTCCGTTGCAATATCTGTGTTTCACCGTCAATAAGAAGGTCAGAGGGATACAGTAATCCTGAGGTGAAGCATCGTAATCAATAACTGGTGTCACAGGAATGGTTCAAATCATAGACAGTAAGAAGAGTCAGTTTTCTTGTACTTAAGTCGGCATTGTGCCTTTTATATTTAATTCCGATGCAATTTCTGTGTTTCATCGTCAATAAGAAGGTCAGAGGGATACAGTAAACCTGAAGCAAAGCATCGGAATCTATAACTAGTGTCTCAGGAATGGTTCAAATCATAGAATGTAAGAAGAGTCAGTTTTCTTGTACTTAAGTCGGCATTGTGCCTTTAATATTTAACTTCCGATGCAATTTCTGTGTTTCATCGTCAATAAGAAGGTCAGAGGGATACAGTAAACCTGAAGTGAAGCATCGGAATCTATAACTAGTGTCACATGAATGGTTCAAAGCATAGACAGTAAGAAGAGTCAGTTATCATGTACTTTAGTCATCATTGTGCCTTTTGTATGTAATTCCGATGCAATTTCTGTGTTTCATCGTCAATAAGAAGGTCAGAGGGATACAGTAAACCTGAAGTGAAGCATCGTAATCTATAACTAGTGTCACAGGAATGGTTGAAAACATAGACAGTAAGAAGACTCAGTTTTCTTGTACTTAAGTCGGCGTTGTGCCTTTTGTATTTAATTCCCATGCAATTTCTGTGTTTCATCGTCAATAAGAAGGTCAGAGGGATACCGTAAAGCCGAAGTGAAGCATCGGAAACTATAACTAGTGTCACAGGAATGGTTCAAAACTTAGACGTAAGAAGAGTCAGTTTTCTTGTACTTAAGTCGGCATTGTGCCTTTTGTATTTAATTCCGATGCAATTTCTGTGTTTCATCGTCTATAAGAAGGTCAGAGGAATACAGTGAACCAGAAGTGAAGCATCGGAATCTATAATCAGTGTCACAGGAATGGTTCAAAACATAGACAGTAAGAAGAGTCAGTTTTCTTGTACTTAAGTAGGCATTGTGCCTTTTGTATCTATTTCTGTTGCAATATCTGTATTTCACCGTCAATAAGAAGGTCAGAGGGATACAGTAATCCTGAGGTGAAGCATCGTAATCAATAACTGGTGTCACAGGAATGGTTCAAATCATAGACAGTAAGAAGAGTCAGTTTTCTTGTACTTAAGTCGGCATTGTGCCTTTTATATTTAATTCCGATGCAATTTCTCTGTTTCATCGTCAATAAGAAGGTCAGAGGGATACAGTAAACCTGAAGTGAAGCATCGTAATCTATAACTAGTGTCACAGGAATGGTTCAAAGGATAGACAGTAAGAAGAGTCAGATTTCTTGTACTTAAGTCGGCATTGTGCCTTTTGTAGTTGACTGCGATGCAATTTCTCTGTTTCATCGTCAATAAGAAGGTCAGAGGGACACCGTAAACGTGAGCTGAAGCATCGGAATCTAGAACTAGTCTCACAGCAATGGTTCAAAACATAGACAGTAAGAAGAGTCAGTTTTCTTGTACTTAAGTCGGCATTGTGCCTTTTGTATTAAATTCCGATGCAATTTCTGTGTTTCATCGTCAATAAGGAGGTCAGAGGGATACAGTAAACCTGAAGTGAAGCATCGGAATCTGTAACTAGTGTCACAGGAATAGTTCAAAACATAGACAGTAAGAAGAGTCACTTATCTTGTCCTTAAGTAGGCATGGTGCTTTTTGTATTTAATACCGTTGCAATATCTGTGTTTCATCGTCAATAAGAAGGTCAGAGGGATACAGTAATCCTGAGGTGAAGCATCGGAATCTATAACTAGTGTCACAGGAATGGTTCAAATCATAGACAGTAATAAGAGTCAGTTTTCTTGTACTTCAGTCGGCATTGTGCCTTTTCTATTTATTTCCGATGCAATTTCTGTGTTTCATCGTCAATAATTAGGTCAGAGGGATACAGTAAACCTGAATTGAAGCATCGGAAGCTATGACTAGTGTCACATGAATGGTTCAAAATATAGACAGTAAGAAGAGTAAATTTTCTTGTACTTAAGTCGGCATTGTGCCTTTTGTATTTATTTCCGATGCAATTTCTGTGTTTCATCGTCAATAAGTAGGTCAGAGGGATACAGTAAACCTGAAGTGAAGCATCGGAATCTGTAACTAGTGTCACAGGTTTGGTTCAATTATAGACAGTAAGAAGAGTCAGTTTTCTTGTACTCAAGTCGGCATGGTGCCTTTTGTATTTAATTCCGGTTCAATATCTGTGTTTCATCGTCAATAAGAAGGTCAGAGGGATACAGTAAACCTGAAATGAAGCATCGGAATCTATAACTAGTGTCACATGAATGGTTCAAACATAGACAGTAAGAAGAGTCAGTTTTCTTGTACATAAGTCGGCATTGTGCCTTTTGTATTTAATTGCGATGCAATATCTGTGTTTCATCGTCAATAAGAAGGTCAGAGGGATACAGTAAACCTGATATGAAGCATCGGAAGCTATGACTAGTGTCACATGAGTGGTTCAAAATATAGACAGTAAGAAGAGTAAATTTTCTTGTACTTAAGTCGGCATTGTGCCTTTTGTTCTTAATTCCAATGCAATTTCTGTGTTTCATCGTCAATACGAAGGTCAGAGGGATACAGTAAACCTGAAGTGAATCATCGGAATCTATATCTAGTGTCACAGGAATGGTTAAAACATAGACCGTAAGAAGAGTCATTTTTCTTGTACTTAAGTCGGCATTGTGCCTTTTGTATTTAATTCCGGTGCAATTTCTGTGTTTCATCGTCAATAAGAAGGTCAGAGGGATACAGTAATCCTGAAGTGAAGCATCGGAATCTATATCTAGTGTCACAGGAATGGTTAAAACATTGACAGTAAGAAGAGTCAGTTTTCTTGTACTTAAGTCGGCATTGTGCCTTTTGTATTTAATTCCGGTGCAATTTCTGTGTTTCATCGTCAATAAGAAGGTCAGAGGGATACAGTAAACCTGAAGTGAAGCATCGGAATCTATAACTAGGGTCACAGGAATGGTTCAAAACATAGACAGTAAGAAGAGTCAGATTTCTTGTACTTAAGTCGGCATTGTGCCTTTTGTAGTTGACTCCGATGCAATTTCTGTGTTTCATCGTCAATAAGAAGGTCAGAGGGACACCGTAAACGTGAGGTGAAGCATCGGAATATGTAACTAGTGTCACATGAATGTTTCAAACATAGACAGTAAGAAGAGTCAGTCTTCTAGTACTTAAGTCGGCATTGTGACTTTTGAATTTAATTCCGATGCAATTTCTGTGTTTCATCGTCAATAAGAAGGTCAGAGGGATACAGTAAACCTGAAGTGGAGCATCGGAATCTATAACTAGTGTCACAGGAATGGTTCAAAACATAGACAGTAAGAAGAGTCAGTTTTCTTGTACTTATGTCGGCATTGTGCTTTTTGTATTTAATTCCCATGCAATTTCTGTGTTTCATCGTCTACAAGAAGGTCAGAGGAATACAGTGAACCAGAAGTGAAGCATCGGAATCTATAATCAGTGTCACAGGAATGGTTCAAAACATAGACAGTAAGAAGAGTCAGTTTTCTTGTACTTAAGTAGGCATTGTGCCTTTTGTATCTAATTCCATTGCAATATCTGTGTTTCATCGTCAATAAGAAGGTCAGAGGGATACAGTAATCCTGAGGTGAAGCATCGTAATCAATAACTGGTGTCACAGGAATGGTTCAAATCATAGACAGAAAGAAGAGTCAGTTTTCTTGTACTTAAGTCGGCATTGTGCCTTTTATATTTAATTCCGGTGCAATTTCTCTGTTTCATCGTCAATAAGAAGGTCAGAGGGATACAGTAAACCCGAAGTGAAGCATCGGAATCTATAACTAGTGTCACAGGAATGGTTCAAAGGATAGACAGTAAGAAGAGTCAGATTTCTTGTACTTAAGTCGGCATTGTGCCTTTTGTAGTTGACTGCGATGCAATTTCTCTGTTTCATCGTCAATAAGAAGGTCATAGGGACACCGTAAACGTGAGCTGAAGCATCGAAATCTAGAACTAGTCTCACAGCAATGGTTCAAAACATAGACAGTAAGAAGAGTCAGTTTTCTTGTACATAAGTCGGCATTGTGCCTTTTGTATTTAATTCCGATGCAATTTCTGTGCTTCATCGTCAATAAGGAGGTCAGAGGGATACAGTAAACCTGAAGTGAAGCATCGGAATCTATAACTAGTGTCACAGGAATAGTTCAAAACATAGACAGTAAGGAGAGTCACTTTTCTTGTCCCTAAGTAGGCATGGTGCTTTTTGTATTTAATACCGTTGCAATATCTGTGTTTCATCGTCAATAAGAAGGTCAGAGGGATACAGTAAACCTGATATGAAGCATCGGAAGCTATGACTAGTGTCACATGAATGGTTCAAAATATAGACAGTAAGAAGAGTAAATTTTCTTGTACTTAAGTCGGCATTGTGCCTTTTGTTCTTAATTCCAATGCAATTTCTGTGTTTCATCGTCAATACGAAAGTCAGAGGGATACAGTAAACCTGAAGTGAAGCATCGGAATCTATATCTAGTGTCACAGGAATGGTTAAATCATAGACCGTAAGAAGAGTCAGTTTTCTTGTACTTAAGTCGGCATTGTGCCTTTTGTATTTAATTCCGGTGCAATTTCTGTGTTTCATGGTCAATAAGAAGGTCAGAGGGATACAGTAATCCTGAAGTGAAGCATCGGAATCTATAACTAGTGTCACAGGAATGGTTCAAAACATAGACAGTAAGAAGAGTCAGTTTTCTTGTACTTATGTCGGCATTGTGGTTTTTGTATTTAATTCCGAAGCAATTTCTGTGTTTCATGGTCAATAAGAAGGTCAGAGGGATACAGTAAACCTGAAGTGAAGCATCGGAATCTATATCTAGTGTCACAGGAATGGTTAAAACATAGACAGTAAGAAGAGTCAGTTTTCTTGTACTTAAGTCGGCATTGTGCCTTTTGTATTTAATTCCGGTGCAATTTCTGTGTATCATCGTCAATAAGAAGGTCAGAGGGATACAGTAAACCTGAAGTGAAGCATCGGAATCTATAACTAGTGTCACAGGAATGGTTCAAAACATAGACAGTAAGAAGAGTCAGATTTCTTGTACTTAAGTCGGCATTGTGCCTTTTGTAGTTGACTCCGATGCAATTTCTGCGTTTCATCGTCAATAAGAAGGTCAGAGGGACACCGTAAACGTGAGGTGAAGCATCGGAATATGTAACTAGTGTCACATGAATGTTTCAAACATAGACAGTAAGAAGAGTTAGTCTTCTAGTACTTAAGTCGGCATTGTGACTTTTGAATTTAATTCCGATGCAATTTCTGTGTTTCATCGTCAATAAGAAGGTCAGAGGGATACAGTAAACCTGAAGTGGAGCATCGGAATCTATAACTAGTGTCACAGGAATGGTTCAAAACATAGACAGTAAGAAGAGTCAGTTTTCTTGTACTTATGTCGGCATTGTGCTTTTTGTATTTAATTCCGATGCAATTTCTGTGTTTCATCGTCAATAAGAAGGACAGAGGGATACAGTAAACCTGAAGTGAAGCATCGGAATCTATATCTAGTGTCACAGGAATGGTTAAAACATAGACAGTAAGAAGAGTCAGTTTTCTTGTACTTAAGTCGGCATTGTGCCTTTTGTATTTCATTCCGGTGCAATTTCTGTGTTTCATCGTCAATAAGAAGGTCAGAGGGATACAGTAAACCTGAAGTGAAGCATCGGAATCTATAACTAGTGTCACAGGAATGGTTCAAAACATAGACAGTAAGAAGAGTCAGTTTTCTTGTACTTAAGTCGGCATTGTGCCTTTTGTATTTAATTTCCATGCAATTTCTGTGTTTCATCGTCAATAAGAAGGTCAGAGGGATACAGTAAAGCCGAAGTGAAGCATCTTAAACTATAACTAGTGTCACAGGAATGGTTCAAAACTTAGACGTAAGAAGAGTCAGTTTTCTTGTACTTAAGTCGGCATTGTACATTTTGTATTTAATTCCGATGCAATTTCTGTGTGTCATCGTCTATAAGAAGGTCAGAGGGATACAGTGAACCAGAAGTGAAGCATCGGAATCTATAACTAGTGTCACAGGAATGGTTCAAATCATAGACAGTAAGAAGAGTCAGTTTTCTTGTACTTAAGTAGGCATTGTGCCTTTTGTATCTAATTCCGTTGCAATATCTGTGTTTCATCGTCAATAAGAAGGTCAGAGGGATACAGTAATCCTGAGGTGAAGCATCGTAATCAATAACTGGTGTCACAGGAAAGGTTCAAATCATAGACAGTAAGAAGAGTCAGTTTTCTTGTACTTAAGTCGGCATTGTGCCTTTTCTATTTAATTCCGATGCAATTTCTGTGTTTCATCGTCAATAAGGTCAGAGGGATACAGTAAACCTGAAGTGAAGCAGCGGAATCTATAACTAGTGTCACAGGAATTTTTCAAAGGATAGACAGTAAGAAGAGTAGGATTTCCTGTACTTAAGTCGGCATTGTGCCTTTTGTAGTTGACTCCGATGCAATTTCTGTGTTTCATCGTCAATAAGAAGGTCAGAGAGACACCGTAAACGTGAGGTGAAGCATCGGAATTTAGAACTAGTCTCACAGCAATGGTTCAAAACATAGACAGTAAGAAGAGTCAGTTTTCTTGTTCTTAAGTCGGCATTGTGCCTTTTGTATTTAATTCCGATGCAATTTCTGTGTTTCATCGTCAATAAGTAGGTCAGAGGGATACAGTAAACCTGAAGTGAAGCATCGAAATCTATAACTAGTGTCACAGGAATAGTTCAAAACATAGACAGTAAGAAGAGTCAGTTTTCTTGTACTTAAGTCGGCATTGTGCCTTTTGTATTTAATTCCGATGCCATTTCTGTGTTTCATCGTCAATAAGTAGGTCAGAGGGATACAGTAAACCTGAAGTGAAGCATCGGAATATATAACTAGTGTCACAGGAATAGTTCAAAACATATACAGTAAGAAGAGTCAGTTTTCTTGTACTTAAGTAGGCATGGTGCCTTTTGTATTTAATACAGTTGCAATATCTATGTTTCATTGTCAATAAGAAGGTCAGAGGGATACAGTAATCCTGAGGTGAAGCATCGGAATCTATAACTAGTGTCACCGGTATGGTTCAAAACATAGACAGTAAGAAGAGTCAGTTTTCTTGTACTTAAGTCGGCATTGTGTCTTTTGTAGTTAACTCCGATGCAATTTCTGTGTTTCATCGTCAATAAGAAGGTCAGAGGGATACCATAACGTGAGGTGAAGCATCGGAATCTATAACTAGTCTCACAGCAATGATTCAAAATATAGACAGTAAGAAGAGTCAGTTTTCTTGTACTTAAGTCGGCATTGTGCCTTTTGTATTTAATTCCGATGCAATTTCTGTGTTTCATCGTCAATAGGTAGGTCAGAGGGATACAGTAACCCTGAAGTGAAGCATCGGAATCTGTAACTAGTGTCACAGGTTTGGTTCAATTATAGACAGTAAGAAGAGTCAGTTTTCTTGTACTCAAGTCGACATGGTGCCTTTTGTATTTAATTCCGGTTCAATATCTGTGTTTCATCGTCAATAAGAAGGTCAGAGGGATACAGTAAACCTGAAATGAAGCATCGGAATCTATAACTAGTGTCACATGAATGGTTCAAACATAGACAGTAAGAAGAGTCAGTTTTCTTGTACATAAGTCGGCATTGTGCTTTTTGTATTTAATTGCGATGCAATATCTGTGTTTCATCGTCAATAAGAAGGTCAGAGGGATACAGTAAACCTGAAGTGAAGCATCGGACGCAATGACTAGTGTCACATGAATGGTTCAAAATATAGACAGTAAGAAGAGTAAATTTTCTTGTACTTAAGTCGGCATTGTGCCTTTTGTTCTTAATTCCAATGCAATTTCTGTGTTTCATCGTCAATACGAAGGTCAGAGGGATACAGTAAACCTGAAGTGAAGCATCGGAATCTATATCTAGTGTCACAGGAATGGTTAAAGCATAGACAGTAAGAAGAGTCAGTTTTCTTGTACTTAAGTCGGCATTGTGCCTTTTGTATTTAATTCCGGTGCAATTTCTGTGTTTCATCGTCAATAAGAAGGTCAGAGGGATACAGCAAACCTGAAGTGAAGCATCGGAATCTATAACTAGTGTCACAGGAATGGTTCAAAACATAGACAGTAAGAAGAGTCAGTTTTCTTGTACTTAAGTAGGCATTGTGCCTTTTGTATCTAATTCCGTTGCAATATCTGTGTTTCGCCGTCAATAAGAAGGTCAGAGGGATACAGTAATCCTGAGGTGAAGCATCGTAATCAATAACTAGTGTCACAGGAATGGTTCAAATCATAGACAGTAAGAAGGGTCAGTTTTCTTGTACTTAAGTCGGCATTGTGCCATTTGTATTTTATTCCGATGCAATTTCTATGTTTCATCAACAATAAGAAGGTCAGAGGGATACAGTAAACCTGAAGTGAAGCATCGGAATATGTAACTAGTGTCACATGAATGGTTCAAACATAGAGAGTAAGAAGAGTCAGTCTTTTAGTACTTAAGTCGGCATTTGCCTTTTGTATTTAATTCCGATGATATTTCTGTGTTTCATCGACAATAAGATGGTCAGAGGGATACAGTAAACCTCAAGTGAAGCATCGGGATCTACAACTAGTGTCACATGAATGGTTCAAACTTAGACAGTAAGAAGAGTCAGTTTTCTTGTACATAAGTCGGCATTGTGCCTTTTGTATTTAATTCCGAAGCAATTTCTGTGTTTCATCGTCAATAACATGGTCAGAGGGATACAGTAAACATGAAGTGAAGCATCGGAATCCATAACTAGTGTCACAGGAATGGCTCAAAACATAGACAGTAAGAAGAGTCAGTTTTCTTGTACTTAAGTCGGCATTGTGAATTTTGTATTTAATTCCGATGCAATTTCTGTGTTTCATCGTCAATAAGAAGGTCAGAGGGATACAGTGAACCTGAAGTGAAGCATCGGAACCTACAACTAGTGTCACAGGAATGGTTCAAAACATAGACAATAAGAAGAGTCAGTTTTCTTGCACTTAAGTCGGCATTGTGCATTTTGTATTTAATTCCGATGCAATTTCTGTGTTTCATCGTCAAAAAGAAGATCAGAGGGATACAGTAAACCTGAAGTAAAGCATCGGAATCTATAACTAGTGTCACAGGAATGGTTCAAATCATATAATGTAAGAAGTGTCAGTTTTCTTGTACTTAAGTCGGCATTGTGCCTTTAATATTTAATTCCGATGTAATTTCTGTGTTTAATCGTCAATAAGAAGGTCAGAGGGATACAGTAGACCTGAAGTGAAGCATCGGAAATTATAACTAGTGTCATATGAATGGTTCAAAGCATAGACAGTAAGAAGAGTCAGTTATCTTGTACTTTAGTCGGCATTGTGCATTTTGTATGTAATTCCGATGCAATTTCTGTGTTTCATCGTCAATAAGAAGGTCAGAGGGATACAGTAAACCTGAAGTGAAGCATCGTAATCTATAACTAGTGTCACAGGAATGGTTGAAATCATAGACAGTAAGAAGACTCAGTTTTCTTGTACTTAAGTCGGCATTGTGCCTTTTGTATTTAATTCCCATGCAATTTCTGTGTTTCATGGTCAATAAGAAGGTAAGAGGGATACAGTAAAGCCGAAGTGAAGCATCGGAAACTATAACTAGTGTCACAGGAATGGTTCAAAACTTAGACGTAAGAAGAGTCAGTTTTCTTGTACTTAAGTTGGCATTGTGCCTTTTGTATTTAATTCCGATGCAATTTCTGTGTTTCATCGTCTATAAGAAGGTCAGAGGAATACAGTGAACCAGAAGTGAAGCATCGGAATCTATAATCAGTGTCACAGGAATGGTTCAAAACATAGACAGTAAGAAGAGTCAGTTTTCTTGTACTTGAGTAGGCATTGTGCCTTTTGTATCTAATTCCGTTGCAATATCTGTGTTTCATCGTCAATAAGAAGGTCAGAGGGATACAGTAATCCTGAGGTGAAGCATCGTAATCAATAACTGGTGTCACAGGAATGGTTCAAATCATAGACAGTAAGAAGAGTCAGTTTTCTTGTACTTAAGTCGGCATTGTGCCTTTTATATTTAATTCCGATGCAATTTCTCTGTTTCATCGTCAACAAGAAGGTCAGAGGGATACAATAACCCTGAAGTGAAGCATCGGAATCTATAACTAGTGTCACAGGAATGGTTCAAAGGATAGACAGTAAGAAGAGTCAGATTTCTTGTACTTGAGTCGGCATTGTGCCTTTTGTAGTTGACTGCGATGCAATGTCTCTGTTTCATCGTCAATAAGAAGGTCAGAGGGACACCGTAAACGTGTGGTGAAGCATCGGAATCTAGAACTAGTCTCACAGCAATGGTTCAAAACATAGACAGTAAGAAGAGTCAGTTTTCTTGTACTTAAGTCGGCATTGTGCCTTTTGTATTTAATTCCGATGCAATTTCTGTGTTTCATCTACAATAAGGAGGTCAGAGGGATACAGTAAACCTGAAGTGAAGCAAGGGAATCTGTAACTAGTGTCACAGGAATAGTTCAAAACATAGACAGTAAGAAGAGTCACTTTTCTTGTCCTTAAGTAGGCATGGTGTTTTTTGTATTTAATACCGTTGCATTATCTGTGTTTCATCGTCAATAAGAAGGTCAGAGGGATACAGTAATCCTGAAGTGAAGCATCGGAAACTATAACTAGTGTCACAGCAATGATTCAAAATATAGACAGTAAGAAGAGTCAGTTTTCTTGTACTTAAGTCGGCATTGTGCCTTTTGTATTTATTTCCGATGCAATTTCTGTGTTTCATCGTCAATAAGTAGGTCAGAGGGATACAGTAAACCTGAAGTGAAGCATCGGAATCTGTAACTAGTGTCACAGGTTTGGTTCAATTATAGACAGTAAGAAAAGTCAGTTTTCTTGTACTCAAGTCGGCATGGTGCCTTTTGTATTTAATTCCGGATCAATATCTGTGTTTCATCGTCAATAAGAAGGTCAGAGGGATACAGTAAACCTGAAATGAAGCATCGGAATCTATAACTAGTGTCACATGAATGGTTCAAACATAGACAGTAAGAAGAGTCAGTTTTCTTGTACATAAGTCGGCATTGTGCCTTTTGTATTTAATTGCGATGCAATATCTGTGTTTCATCGTCAATAAGAAGGTCAGAGGGATACAGTAAACCTGATATGAAGCATCGGAAGCTATGACTAGTGTCACATGAATGGTTCAAAATATAGACAGTAAGAAGAGTACATTTTCTTGTACTTAAGTCGGCATTGTGCCTTTTGTTCTTAATTCCAATGCAATTTCTGTGTTTCATCGTCAATACGAAGGTCAGAGGGATACAGTAAACCTGAAGTGAAGCATCGGAATCTATATCTAGTGTCACAGGAATGGTTAAAACATAGACCGTAAGAAGAGTCAGTTTTCTTGTACTTAAGTCGGCATTGTGCCTTTTGTATTTAGTTCCGGTGCTATTTCTGTGTTTCATCGTCAATAAGAAGGTCAGAGGGATACAGTAATACTGAAGTGAAGCATCGAAATCTATAACTAGTGTCACAGGAATGGTTCAAAACATAGACAGTAAGAAGAGTCAGTTTTCTTGTACTTATGTCGGCATTGTTGTTTTTATATTTAATTCCGAAGCAATTTCTGTGTTTCATCGTCAATAAGAAGGTCAGAGGGATACAGTAAACCTGAAGTGAAGCATCGGAATCTATATCTAGTGTCGCAGGAATGGTTAAAGCATAGACAGTAAGAAGAGTCAGTTTTCTTTTACTTAAGTCGGCATTGTGCCTTTTGTATTTAATTCAGGTGCAATTTCTGTGTTTCATCGTCAATAAGAAGGTCAGAGGGATACAGTAAACCTGAAGTGAAGCATCGGAATCTATAACTAGTGTCACAGGAATGGTTCAAAACATAGACAGTAAGAAGAGTCAGATTTCTTGTACTTAAGTCGGCATTGTGCCTTTTGTAGTTGACTCCGATGCAATTTCTGTGTTTCATCGTCATTAAGAAGGTCAGAGGGACACCGTAAACGTGAGGTGAAGCATCGGAATATGTAACTAGTGTCACATGAATGTTTCAAACATAGACAGTAAGAAGAGTCAGTCTTCTAGTACTTAAGTCGGCATTGTGACTTTTGAATTTAATTCCGATGCAATTTCTGTGTTTCATCGTCAATAAGAAGGTCAGAGGGATACAGTAAACCTGAAGTGGAGCATCGGAATCTATAACTAGTGTCACATGAATGGTTCAAACATAGACAGTAAGAAGAGTCAGTTTTCTTGTACTTAAGTCGGCATTGTGCCTTTTGTATTTAATTCCGATGCAATTTCTGTGTTTCATCGTCTATAAGAAGGTCAGAGGAATACAGTGAACCAGAAGTGAAGCATCGGAATCTATAATCAGTGTCACAGGAATGGTTCAAAACATAGACAGTAAGAAGAGTCAGTTTTCTTGTACTTGAGTAGGCATTGTGCCTTTTGTATCTAATTCCGTTGCAATATCTGTGTTTCATCGTCAATAAGAAGGTCAGAGGGATACAGTAATCCTGAGGTGAAGCATCGTAATCAATAACTGGTGTCACAGGAATGGTTCAAATCATAGACAGTAAGAAGAGTCAGTTTTCTTGTACTTAAGTCGGCATTGTGCCTTTTATATTTAATTCCGATGCAATTTCTCTGTTTCATCGTCAACAAGAAGGTCAGAGGGATACAGTAAACCTGAAGTGAAGCATCGGAATCTATAACTAGTGTCACAGGAATGGTTCAAAGGATAGACAGTAAGAAGAGTCAGATTTCTTGTACTTGAGTCAGCATTGTGCCTTTTGTAGTTGACTGCGATGCAATGTCTCTGTTTCATCGTCAATAAGAAGGTCAGAGGGACACCGTAAACGTGTGGTGAAGCATCGGAATCTAGAACTAGTCTCACAGCAATGGTTCAAAACATAGATAGTAAGAAGAGTCAGTTTTCATGTACTTAAGTCGGCATTGTGCCTTTTGTATTTAATTCCGATGCAATTTCTGTGTTTCATCTACAATAAGGAGGTCAGAGGGATACAGTAAACCTGAAGTGAAGCAACGGAATCTATAACTAGTGTCACAGGAATAGTTCAAAACATAGACAGTAAGAAGAGTCACTTTTCTTGTCCTTAAGTAGGCATGGTGTTTTTTGTATTTAATACCGTTGCAATATCTGTGTTTCATCGTCAATAAGAAGGTCAGAGGGATACAGTAATCCTGAGGTGAAGCTTCGGAATCTATAACTAGTGTCACAGGAATGGTTCAAATCTTAGACAGTAATAAGAGTCAGTTTTCTTGTACTTCAGTCGGCGTTGTGCCTTTTGTATTTAATTGCGATGCAATATCTGTGTTTCATCGTCAATAAGAATGTCAGAGGGATACAGTAAACCTGAAGTGAAGCATCGGAAGCTATGACTAGTGTCACATGAATGGTTCAGAATATAGACAGTATAAGAGTAAATTTTCTTGTACTTAAGTTGGCATTGTGCCTTTTGTTCTTAATTCCAATGCAATTTCTGTGTTTCATCGTCAATACGAAGGTCAGAGGGATACAGTAAACCTGAAGTGAAGCAACGGAATCTATATCTGGTGCCACAGGAATGGTTAAAACATAGACAGTAACAAGAGTCAGTTTGCTTGTACTTAAGTCGGCATTGTGCATTTTGTATTTAATTCCGGTGCAAATTCTGTGTTTCATCGTCAATAAGAAGGTCAGAGGGATACAGTAATCCTGAAGTGAAGCATCGGAATCTATAACTAGTGTCACAGCAATGATTCAAAATATAGACAGTAAGAAGAGTCAGTTTTCTTGTACTTAAGTCGGCATTGTGCCTTTTGTATTTATTTCCGATGCAATTTCTGTGTTTCATCGTCAATAAGTAGGTCAGAGGGATACAGTAAACCTGAAGTGAAGCATCGGAATCTGTAACTAGTGTCACAGGTTTGGTTCAATTATAGACAGTAAGAAAAGTCAGTTTTCTTGTACTCAAGTCGGCATGGTGCCTTTTGAATTTAATTCCGGATCAATATCTGTGTTTCATCGTCAATAAAAAGGTCAGAGGCATACAGTAAACCTGAAATGAAGCATCGGAATCTATAACTAGTGTCACATGAATGGTTCAAACATAGACAGTAAGAAGAGTCAGTTTTCTTGTACATAAGTCGGCATTGTGCCTTTTGTATTTAATTGCGATGCAATATCTGTGTTTCATCGTCAATAAGAAGGTCAGAGGGATACAGTAAACCTGATATGAAGCATCGGAAGCTATGACTAGTGTCACATGAATGGTTCAAAATATAGACTTTAAGAAGAGTACATTTTCTTGTACTTAAGTCGGCATTGTGCCTTTTGTTCTTAATTCCAATGCAATTTCTGTGTTTCATCGTCAATACGAAGGTCAGAGGGATACAGTAAACCTGAAGTGAAGCATCGGAATCTATATCTAGTGTCACAGGAATGGTTAAAACATAGACCGTAAGAAGAGTCAGTTTTCTTGTACTTAAGTCGGCATTGTGCCTTTTGTATTTAATTCCGGTGCAATTTCTGTGTTTCATCGTCAATAAGAAGGTCAGAGGGATACAGTAATACTGAAGTGAAGCATCAACATCTATAACTAGTGTCACAGGAATGGTTCAAAACATAGACAGTAAGAAGAGTCAGTTTTCTTGTACTTATGTCGGCAATGTTGTTTTTATATTTAATTCCGAAGCAATTTCTGTGTTTCATCGTCAATAAGAAGGTCAGAGGGATACAGTAAACCTGAAGTGAAGCATCGGAATCTATATCTAGTGTCGCAGGAATGGTTAAAGCATAGACAGTAAGAATAGTCAGTTTTCTTGTACTTAAGTCGGCATTGTGCCTTTTGTATTTAATTCAGGTGCAATTTCTGTGTTTCATCGTCAATAAGAAGGTCAGAGGGATACAGTAAACCTGAAGTGAAGCATCGGAATCTATAACTAGTGTCACAGGAATGGTTCAAAACATAGACAGTAAGAAGAGTCAGATTTCTTGTACTTAAGTCGGCATTGTGCCTTTTGTAGTTGACTCCGATGCAATTTCTGTGTTTCATCGTCATTAAGAAGGTCAGAGGGACACCGTAAACGTGAGGTGAAGCATCGGAATATGTAACTAGTGTCACATGAATGTTTCAAACATAGACAGTAAGAAGAGTCAGTCTTCTAGTACTTAAGTCGGCATTGTGACTTTTGAATTTAATTCCGATGCAATTTCTGTGTTTCATCGTCAATAAGAAGGTCAGAGGGATACAGTAAACCTGAAGTGGAGCATCGGAATCTATAACTAGTGGCACAGGAATGGTTCAAAGCATAGACAGTAAGAAGAGTCAGTTTTCTTGTACTTATGTCGGCATTGTGCTTTTTGTATTTAATTCCGATGCAATTTCTGTGTTTCATCGTCAATAAGAAGGACAGAGGGATACAGTAAACCTGAAGTGAAGCATCGGAATCTATATCTAGTGTCACAGGAATGGTTACAACATAGACAGTAAAAAGAGTCAGTTTTCTTGTACTTAAGTCGGCATTGTGCCTTTTGTATTTAATTCCGATGCCATTTCTGTGTTTCATCGTCAATAAGTATGTCAGAGGGATACAGTAAACCTGAAGTGAAGCATCGGAATCTATAGCTAGTGTCACAGGAATAGTTCAAAACATATACAGTAAGAAGAGTCAGTTTTCTTGTACTTAAGTAGGCATGGTGCCTTTTGTATTTAATACCGTTGCAATATCTATGTTTCATTGTCAATAAGAAGGTCAGAGGGATACAGTGATCCTGAGGTGAAGCATCGGAATCTATAACTAGTGTCACAGGTATGGTTCAAAACATAGACAGTAAGAAGAGTCAGTTTTCTTGTACTTAAGTCGGCATTGTGTCTTTTGTAGTTAACTCCGATGCAATTTCTGTGTTTTATCGTCAATAAGAAGGTCAGAGGGATACCGTAAACGTGAGGTGAAGCATCGGAATCTGTAACTAGTGTCACAGGTTTGGTTCAATTATAGACAGTAAGAAGAGTCAGTTTTCTTGTACTCAAGTCGACATGGTGCCTTTTGTATTTAATTCCGGTTCAATATCTGTGTTTCGTCGTCAATAAGAAGGTCAGAGGGATACAGTAAACCTGAAATGAAGCATCGGAATCTATAACTAGTGTCACATGGATGGTTCAAACATAGACAGTAAGAAGAGTCAGTTTTCTTGTACATAAGTCGGCATTGTGCTTTTTGTATTTAATTGCGATGCAATATCTGTGTTTCATCGTCAATAAGAAGGTCAGAGGGATACAGTAAACCTGAAGTGAAGCATCGGACGCTATGACCAGTGTCACATGAATGGTTCAAAATATAGACAGTAAGAAGAGTAAATTTTCTTGTACTTAAGTCGGCATTGTGCCTTTTGTTCTTAATTCCAATGCAATTTCTGTGTTTCATCGTCAATACGAAGGTCAGAGGGATACAGTAAACCTGAAGTGAAGCATCGGAATCTATATCTAGTGTCACAGGAATGGTAATAACATAGACAGTAAGAAGAGTCAGTTTTCTTGTACTTAAGTCGGCATTGTGCCTTTTGTATTTAATTCCGGTGCAATTTCTGTGTTTCATCGTCAATAAGAAGGTCAGAGGGATACAGTAAACCTGAAGTGAAGCATTGGAATCTATAACTAGTGTCACAGGAATGGTTCAAAACATAGACAGTAAGAAGAGTCAGTTTTCTTGTACTTAAGTAGGCATTGTGCCTTTTGTATCTAATTCCGTTGCAATATCTGTGTTTCGCCGTCAATAAGAAGGTCAGAGGTATACAGTAATCCTGAGGTGAAGCATCGTAATCAATAAGTAGTGTCACAGGAATGGTTCAAATCATAGACAGTAAGAAGAGTCAGTTTTCTTGTACTTAAGTCGGCATTGTGCCATTTGTATTTTATTCCGATGCAATTTCTGTGTTTCATCAACAATAAGAAGGTCAGAAAGATACAGTAAACCTGAAGTGAAGCATCGGAATATGTAACTAGTGTCACATGAATAGTTCAAACATAGACAGTAAGAAGAGTCAGTCTTCTAGTACTTAAGTCGGCATTGTGACTTTTGAATTTAATTCCGATGCAATTTCTGTGTTTCATCGTCAATAAGAAGGTCAGAGGGACACAGTAAACCTGAAGTGAAGCATCGGAATCTATATCTAGTGTCACAGGAATGGTTAAAACATACACAGTAAGAAGAGTCAGTTTTCATGTACTTAAGTCAGCATTGTGCCTTTTGTATTTAGTTCCGTTGCAATTTCTGTCTTTCATCGTCAATAAGAAGGTCAGAGGGATACAGTAAACCTGAAGTGAAGCATCGGAATCTATAACGAGTGTCACAGGAATGGTTCAAAACATAGACAGTAAGAAGAGTCAGTTTTCTTGTACTTAAGTCCGCATTGTGCCTTTTGTATTTAATTCCGATGCCATTTCTGTGTTTCATCGTCAATAAGTAGGTCAGAGGGATACAGTAAACCTGAAGTGAAGCATCAGAAT
Organism: Schistocerca americana; assembly: GCF_021461395.2. Classification (NCBI taxonomy): domain Eukaryota; kingdom Metazoa; phylum Arthropoda; class Insecta; order Orthoptera; family Acrididae; genus Schistocerca; species Schistocerca americana. The sequence goes on from NW_025726104.1 coordinate 102,920, forward strand.
CTATAACTAGTGCCACAGGAATAGTTCAAAACATAGGCAGTAAGAAGAGTCAGTTTTCTTGTACTTAAGTAGGCATGGTGCCTTTTGTATTTAATACCGTTGCAATATCTATGTTTCATTGTCAATAAGACGGTCAGAGGGATACAGTAATCCTGAGGTGAAGCATCGGAATCTATAACTAGTGTCACAGGTATGGTTCAAAACATAGACAGTAAGAAGATTCAGTTTTCTTGTACTTAAGTCGGCATTGTGCCTTTTGTAGTTGACTGCGATGCAATTTCTCTGTTTCATCGTCAATAAGAAGGTCAGAGGGACACCGTAAACGTGAGCTGAAGCATCGAAATCTAGAACTAGTCTCACAGCAATGGTTCAAAACATAGACAGTAAGAAGAGTCAGTTTTCTTGTACTTAAGTCGGCATTGTGCCTTTTGTATTTAATTCCGATGCAATTTCTGTGTTTCATCGTCAATAAGGAGGTCAGAGGAATACAGTAAACCTGAAGTGAAGCATCGGAATCTATAACTAGTGTCACAGGAATAGTTCAAAACATAGACAGTAAGAAGAGTCACTTTTCTTGTCCCTAAGTAGGCATGGTGCTTTTTGTATTTAATACCGTTGCAATATCTGTGTTTCATCGTCAATAAGAAGGTCAGAGGGATACAGTAAACCTGATATGAAGCATCGGAAGCTATGACTAGTGTCACATGAATGGTTCAAAGTATAGACAGTAAGAAGAGTAAATTATCTTGTACTTAAGTCGGCATTGTGCCTTTTGTTCTTAATTCCAATGCATCTTCTGTGTTTCATCGTCAATACGAAGGTCAGAGGGATACAGTAAACCTGAAGTGAAGCATCGGAATCTATATCTAGTGTCACAGGAATGGTTAAAACATAGACAGTAAGAAGAGTCAGTTTTCTTGTACTTAAGTCGGCATTGTGCCTTTTGTATTTAATTCCGGTGCAATTTCTGTGTTTCATCGTCAATAAGAAGGTAAGAGGGATACAGTAAACCTGAAGTGAAGCATCGGAATCTGTAACTAGTGTCACAGGAATGGTTCAAAACATAGACAGTAAGAAGAGTCAGTTTTCTTGTACTTAAGTCCGCATTGTGCCTTTTGTGTATAATTCCGATGCAATATCTGTGTTTCATCTTCAATAAGAAGGTCAGAGGGATACAGTAAACCTGAAGTCAAGCATAGGAATCTAGAACTAGTTTCGCAGGAATGGTTCAAAGCATAGACAGTAAGAAGAGTCATTTTTCTTGTACTTAAGTAGGCATTGTGCCTTTTGTATCTAATTCCGTTGCAATATCTGTGTTTCATCGTCAATAAGAAGGTCAGAGGGATACAGTAATCCTGAGGTGAAGCATCGGAATATGTAACTAGTGTCACATGAATGGTTCAAACATAGACAGTAAGAAGAGTCAGTCTTCTAGTACTTAAGTCGGCATTGTGCCATTTGTATTTTATTCCGATGCAATTTCTGTGTTTCATCAACAATAACAAGGTCAGAGGGATACAGTAAACCTGAAGTGATGCATCGGAATACGTAACTAGTGTCACATGAATGGTTCAAACATAGACAGTAAGAAGAGTCAGTCTTCTAGTACTTAAGTCGGCATTGTGACTTTTGAATTTAATTCCGATGCAATTTCTGTGTTTCATCGTCAATAAGAAGGTCAGAGGGATACAGTAAACCTGAAGTGAAGCATCGGAATCTATAACTAGTGTCACAGGAATGGTTCAAAACATAGACAGTAAGAAGAGTCAGTTTTCTTGTACTTATGTCGGCATTGTGCTTTTTGTATTTAATTCCGGTGCAATTTCTGTGTTTCATCGTCAATAAGAAGGTCAGAGGGATACAGTAAACCTGAAGTGAAGCATCGGAATCTATATCTAGTGTCACAGGAATGGTTAAAACATAGACAGTAAGAAGAGTCAGTTTTCTTGTACTTAAGTCGGCATTGTGCCTTTTGTATTTAATTCCGGTGCAATTTCTGTGTTTCATCGTCAATAAGAAGGTCAGAGGGATACAGTAAACCTGAAGTGAAGCATCGGAATCTATAACGAGTGTCACAGGAATGGTTCAAAACATATACAGTAAGAAGAGTCAGTTTTCTTGTACTTAAGTCCGCATTGTGCCTTTTGTATTTAATACCGTTGCAATATCTATGTTTCATTGTCAATAAGAAGGTCAGAGGGATACAGTAATCCTGAGGTGAAGCATCGGAATCTGTAACTAGTGTCACAGGTATGGTTCAAAACATAGACAGTAAGAAGAGTCAGTTTTCTTGTACTTAATCGGCATTGTGTCTTTTGTAGTTAACTCCGATGCAATTTCTGTGTTTCATCGTCAATAAGAAGGTCAGAGGGATACCGTAAACGTGAGGTGAAGCATCGGAATCTATAACTAGTCTCACAGCAATGATTCAAAATATAGAAAGTAAGAAGAGTCAGTTTTCTTGTACTTAAGTCGGCATTGTGCCTTTTGTATTTAATTCCGATGCAATTTCTGTGTTCATAGTCAATAAGTTGGTCAGAGGGATACAGTAAACCTGAAGTGAAGCATCGGAATCTGTAACTAGTGTCACAGGTTTGGTTCAATTATAGACAGTAAGAAGAGTCAGTTTTCTTGTACTTAAGTAGGCATTGTGCCTTTTGTATCTAATTCCGTTGCAATATCTGTGTTTCATCGTCAATAAGAAGGTCAGAGGGATACAGTAATCCTGAGGTGAAGCATCGTAATCAATAACTAGTGTCACAGGAATGGTTCAAATCATAGACAGTAAGAAGAGTCAGTTTTCTTGTACTTAAGTCGGCATTGTGCCATTTGTATTTTATTCCGATGCAATTTCTGTGTTTCATCAACAATAAGAAGGTCAGAGGGATACAGTAAACCTGAAGTGAAGCATCGGAATATGTAACTCGTGTCACATGAATGGTTCAAACATAGACAGTAAGAAGAGTCAGTCTTCTAGTACTTTAGTCGGCATTGTGACTTTTGAATTTAATTCCGATGCAATTTCTGTGTTTCATCGTCAATAAGAAGGTCAGAGGGATACAGTAAACCTGAAGTGAAGCATCGGAATCTATAACTAGTGTCACAGGAATGGTTCAAAACATAGACAGTAAGAAGAGTCAGTTTTCTTGTACTTATGTCGGCATTGTGCTTTTTGTATTTAATTCCGATGCAATTTCTGTGTTTCATCGTCAATAAGAAGGTCAGAGGGATACAGTAAACCTGAAGTGAAGCATCGGAATCTATATCTAGTGTCACAGGAATGGCTAAAACATAGACAGTAAGAAGAGTCAGTTTTCTTGTACTTAAGTCGGCATTGTGCCTTTTGTATTTAATTCCGGTGCAATTTCTGTGTTTCATCGTCAATAAGAAGGTCAGAGGGATACAGTAAACCTGAAGTGAAGCATCGGAATCTATAACGAGTGTCACAGGAATGGTTCAAATCATAGACAGTAAGAAGAGTCAGTTTTCTTGTACTTAAGTCCGCATTGTGCTTTTTGTGTATAATTCCGATGCAATATCTGTGTTTCATCTTCAATAAGAAGGTCAGAGGGATACAGTAAACCTGAAGTGAAGCATCGGAATCTATAACTAGTTTCACAGGAATGGTTCAAAGCATAGACAGTAAGAAGAGTCATTTTTCTTGTACTTAAGTCGGCATTGTTCCACTTCTATTTAATTCCGATGCAATTTCTGTGTTTCATCGTCAATAAGAAGGTCAGAGGGATACAGTAAACCTGAAGTGAAGCATCGGAATCTATAACTAGTGTCACAGGAATGGTTCAAAGCATAGACAGTAAGAAGAGTCAGTTTTCTTGTACTTAAGTCGACATTGTTCCATTTTCATTTAATTCCGATGCAATTTCTGTGATTCATCTTCAATAAGAAGGTCAGAGGGATACAGTAAACCTGATGTGAAGCATCGGAATCTATAACTAGTGTCACAGGAATGGTTTAAAACATAGACAGTAAGAACAGTCAGTTTTCTTGTACTTAAGTCGGCATTGTGCATTTTGTATTTAATTCCGATGCAATTTCTGTGTTACATCGTCAATAAGTAGGTAAGAGGGATACAGTAAACCTGAAGTGAAGCTTCGGAATCTATAACTAGTGTCACAGCAATGGTTCAATCATAGACAGTAAGAAGAGTCAGTTTTCTTGTACTTAAGTCGGCATGGTGCCTTTTGTATTTAATTCCGATTCAATTTCTGTGTTTCATCGTCAATAAGAAGGTCGGAGAGATACAGTAAACCTGAAGTGATGCATCGGAATCTATAACTAGTGTCACATGAATGGTTCAAACACTGACAGTAAGAAGAGTCTGTTTTCTTGTACATAAGTCTGCATTGTGCCTTTTGTATTTAATTCCGATGGATATTTCTGTGTTTCATCGTCAATAAGAAGTTCAGAGGGATACAGTAAACCTGAAGTGAAGCATCGGAATCTATAACTAGTGTCACAGGAATGGTTCAAAACATAGACAGTAAGAAGAGTCAGTTTTCTTGTACTTAAGTCCGCATTGTGCCTTTTGTATTTAATTCCAATGCAATTTCTGTGTTTCATCGTCAATAAGAAGGTCACAGGGATAGAGTAAACCTGAAGTGAAGCATCGGAATCTGTAACTAGTGTCACAGGAATGTTTCAAAGCATAGACAGTAAGAAGAGTCATTTTTCTTGTACTTAAGTCGGCATTGTTCCATTTCTATTTAATTCCGATGCAATTTCTGTGTTTCATCGTCAATAAGAAGGTCAGAGGGATACAGGAAACCTGATGTGAAGCATCGGAATATATAACTAGTGTCACATGAATGGTTCAAACGTAGACAGTAAGAAGAGTCAGTTTTCTTGTACTTAAGTCGGCATTGTGCCTTTTGTATTTAATTCCGATGCAATTTCTGTGTTTCACCGTCAATAAGAAGGTCAGAGGGATACAGTAAACCTGAAGTGAAGCATCGGAATCTATAACTAGTGTCACATGAATGGTTCAAACATAGACAGTAAGAAGAGTCAGTTTTCTTGTACATAAGTCGGCATTGTGCTTTTTGTATTTAATTGCGATGCAATATCTGTGTTTCATCGTCAATAAGAAGGTCAGAGGGATACAGTAAACCTGAAGTGAAGCATCGGACGCTATGACTAGTGTCACATGAATGGTTCAAAATATAGACAGTAAGAAGAGTAAATATTCTTGTACTTAAGTCGGCATTGTGCCTTTTGTTCTTAATTCCAATGCAATTTCTGTGTTTCATCGTCAATACGAAGGTCAGAGGGTTACAGTAAACATGAAGTGAAGCATCGGAATCTATATCTAGTGTCACAGGAATGGTTAAAACATAGACAGTAAGAAGTGTCAGTTTTCTTGTACTTAAGTCGGCATTGTGCAGTTTGTATTTAATTCCGGTGCAATTTCTGTGTTTCATCGTCAATAAGAAGGTCAGAGGGATACAGTAAACCTGATGTGAAGCATCGGAATCTATAACGAGTGTCACAGGAATGGTTCAAAACATAGACAGTAAGAAGAGTCAGTTTTCTTGTACTTAAGTCGGCATTGTGCCATTTGTATTTTATTCCGATGCAATTTCTGTGTTTCATCAACAATAAGAAGGTCAGAGGGATACAGTAAACCTGAAGTGAAGCATCGGAATCTATATTTAGTGTCACGGGAATGGTTAAAACATACACAGTAAGAAGAGTCAGTTTTCCTGGACTTAAGTCGGCATTGTGCCTTTTGTATTTAATTCCGGTGCAATTTCTGTGTTTCATCGTCAATAAGAAGGTCAGAGGGATACAGTAAACCTGAAGTGAAGCATCGGAATCTATATCTAGTGTCACAGGAATGGTTAAAACACACACAGTAAGAAGAGTCAGTTTTCTTGTACTTATGTCGGCATTGTGCTTTTTGTATTTAATTCCGATGTAATTTCTGTGTTTCATCGTCAATAAGAAGGTCAGAGGGATACAGTAAACCTGAAGTGAAGCATCGGAATCTATATCTAGTGTCACAGGAATGGTTAAAACATACACAGTAAGAAGAGTCAGTTTTCTTGTACTTAAGTCCGCATTGTGCCTTTTGTATTTAATTCCGATGCAATTTCTGTGTTTCATCGTCAATAAGTAGGTCAGAGGGATACAGTAAACCTGAAGTGAAGCATCGGAATCTATAACTAGTGCCACAGGAATAGTTCAAAACCTAGGCAGTAAGAAGAGTCAGTTTTCTTGTACTTAAGTAGGCTTTGTGCCTTTTGTATTTAATACCGTTGCAATAACTATGTTTCATTGTCAATAAGAAGGTCAGAGGGATACAGTAATCCTGAGGTGAAGCATCGGAATCTATAACTAGTGTCACAGGTATGGATCAAAACATAGACAGTAAGAAGAGTCAGTTTTCTTGTACTTAAGTCGGCATTGTGCCTTTTGTATTTAATTCCGATGCAATTTCTGTGTTTCATCGTCAATAAGTAGGTCAGAGGGATACAGTAAACCTGAAGTGAAGCATCGGAATCTGTAACTAGTGTCACAGGTTTGGTTCAATTATAGACAGTAAGAAGAGTCAGTTTTCTTGTACTCAAGTCGTCATGGTGCCTTTTGTATTTAATTCCGGTTCAATATCTGTGTTTCATCGTCAATAAGAAGGTCAGAGGGATACAGTAAACCTGAAATGAAGCATCGGAATCTATAACTAGTGTCACATGAATAATTCAAACATGGACAGTAAGAAGAGTCAGTTTTCTTGTACATAAGTCGGCATTGTGCCTTTTGTATTTAATTGCGATGCAATATCTGTGTTTCATCGTCAATAAGAAGGTCAGAGGGATACAGTAAACCTGAAGTGAAGCATCGGAATCTATATCTAGTGTCACAGGAATGGTTAAAACATAGACAGTAAGAAGAGTCAGTTTTCTTGTACTTAAGTCCGCATTGTGCCTTTTGTGTATAATTCCGATGCAAAATCTGTGTTTCATCTTCAATAAGAAGTTCAGAGGGATACAGTAAACATGAAGTCAAGCATCGGAATCTAGAACAAGTTTCGCAGGAATGGTTCAAAGCATAGACAGTAAGAAGAGTCAGTTTTCTTGTACTTAAGTAGGCATTGTGCCTTTTGTATCTAATTCCGTTGCAATTTCTGTGTTTCATCGTCAATAAGAAGGTCAGAGGCATACAGTAATCCTGAGGTGAAGCATCGTAATCAATAACTAGTGTCACAGGAATGGTTCAAATCATAGACAGTAAGAAGAGTCAGTTTTCTTGTACTTAAGTCGGCATTGTGCCATTTGTACTTTATTCCGATGCAATTTCTGTGTTTCATCAACAATAAGAAGGTCAGAGGGATACAGTAAACCTGAAGTGAAGCATCGGAATATGTAACTAGTGTCACATGAATGGTTCAAACATAGACAGTAAGAAGAGTCAGTCTTCTAGTACTTAAGTCGGCATTGTGACTTTTGAATTTAATTCCGATGCAATTTCTGTGTTTCATCGTCAGTAAGAAGGTCAGAGGGATACAGTAAACCTGAAGAGAAGCATCGGAATCTATAACTAGTGTCACAGGAATGGTTCAAAACATAGACAGTAAGAAGAGTCAGTTTTCTTGTACTTAAGTCCGCATTGTGCCTTTTGTGTATAATTCCAATGCAATATCTGTGTTTCATCTTCAATAAGAAGGTCAGAGGGATACAGTAAACCTGAAGTCAAGCATCGGAATCTAGAACTAGTTTCGCAGGAATGGTTCAAAGCATAGACAGTAAGAAGAGTCAGTTTTCTTGTACTTAAGTAGGCATTGTGCCTTTTGTATCTAATTCCGTTGCAATATCTGTGTTTCATCGTCAATAAGAAGGTCAGAGGGATACAGTAATCCTGAGGTGAAGCATCGTAATCAATAACTAGTGTCACAGGAACGGTTCAAATCATAGACAGTAAGAAGAGTCAGTTTTCTTGTACTTATGTCGGCATTGTGCCATTTGTATTTTATTCCGATGCAATTTCTGTGTTTCATCAACAATAAGAAGGTCAGAGGGATACAGTAAACCTGAAGTGAAGCATCGGAATATGTAACTAGTGTCACATGAATGGTTCAAACATAGACAGTAAGAAGAGTCAGTCTTCTAGTACTTAAGTCGGCATTGTGACTTTTGAATTTAATTCCGATGCAATTTCTGTGTTTCATCGTCAATAAGAAGGTGAGGGGGATACAGTAAACCTGAAGTGAAGCATCGGAATCTATAACTAGTGTCACAGGAATGGTTCAAAACATAGACAGTAAGAAGAGTCAGTTTTCTTGTACTTATGTCGGCATTGTGCTTTTTGTATTTAATTCCGATGCAATTTCTGTGTTTCATCGTCAATAAGAAGGTCAGAGGGATACAGTAAACCTGAAGTGAAGCATCGGAATCTATATCTAGTGTCACAGGAATGGTTAAAACATAGACAGTAAGAAGAGTCAGTTTTCTTGTACTTAAGTCGGCATTGTGCCATTTGTATTTAATTCCGGTGCAATTTCTGTGTTTCATCGTCAATAAGAAGGTCAGAGGGATACAGTAAACCTGAAGTGAAGCATCGGAATCTATAACGAGTGTCACAGGAATGGTTCAAAACATAGACAGTAAGAAGAGTCACTTTTCTTGTACTTAAGTCCGCATTGTGCCTTTTGTATTTAATTCCGATGCAATTTCTGTGTTTCATCGTCAATAAGTAGGTCAGAGGGATACAGTAAACCTGAAGTGAAGCATCGGAATCTATAACTAGTGCCACAGGAATAGTTCAAAACGAAGACAGTAAGAAGAGTCAGTTTTCCTGTACTTAAGTAGGCATGGTGCCATTTGTATTTAATACCGTTGCAATATCTATGTTTCATTGTCAATAAGAAGGTCAGAGCGATACAGTAATCCTGAGGTGAAGCATCGGAATCTATAACTAGTGTCATAGGTATGGTTCAAAACATAGACAGTAAGAAGAGTCAGTTTTCTTGTAGTTAATCGGCAATGTGTCTTTTGTAGTTAACTCCGATGCAATTTCTGTGTTTCATCGTCAATAAGAAGGTCAGAGGGATACCGTAAACGTGAGGTGAAGCATCGGAATCTATAACTAGTCTCACAGCAATGATTCAAAATATAGGCAGTAAGAAGAGTCAGTTTTCTTGTACTTAAGTCGGCATTGTGCCTTTTGTATTTGATTCCGATGCAATTTCTATGTTTCATCGTCAATAAGTAGGTCAGAGGGATACAGTAAACCTGAAGTGAAGCATCGGAATCTGTAACTAGTGTCACAGGTTTGGTTCAATTATAGACAGTAAGAGGAGTCAGTTTTCTTGTACTCATGTCGACATGGTGCCTTTTGTATTTAATTCCGGTTCAATATCTGTGTTTCATCGTCAATAAGAAGGTCAGAGGGATACAGTAAACCTGAAATGAAGCATCGGAATCTATAACTAGTGTCACATGAATGGTTCAAACATGGACAGTAAGAAGAGTCAGTTTTCTTGTACATAAGTCGACATTGTGCCTTTTGTATTTAATTGCGATGCAATATCTGTGTTTCATCTTCAATAAGAAGGTCAGAGGGATACAGTAAACCTGAAGTGAAGCATCGGAATCTATAACTAGTTTCACAGGAATGGTTCAAAGCATAGACAGTAAGAAGAGTCAGTTTTCTTGTACTTAAGTCGGCATTGTTCCATTTCTATTTAATTCCGATGCAATTTCTGTGTTTCATCGTCAATAAGAAGGTCACAGGGATACAGTAAACCTGAAGTGAAGCATCGGAATCTATAACTAGTGTCACAGGAATGGTTCAAAGCATAGACAGTAAGAAGAGTCATTTTTCTTGTACTTAAGTCGGCATTGTTCCATTTCTATTTAATTCCGATGCAATTTCTGTGTTTCATCGTCAATAAGAAGGTCAGAGGGATACAGTAAACCTGATGTGAAGCATCGGAATATATAACTAGTGTCACATGAATGGTTCAAACGTAGACAGTAAGAAGAGTCAGTTTTCTTGTACTTAAGTCGGCATTGTGCCTTTTGTATTTAATTCTGATGCAATTTCTGTGTTTCACCGTCAATAAGATGGTCAGAGGGATACAGTAAACCTGAAGTGAAGCATCGGAATCTATAACTAGTGTCACATGAATGGTTCAAACATAGACAGTAAGAAGAGTCAGTTTTCTTGTACATAAGTTTGCATTGTGCTTTTTGTATTTAATTGCGATGCAATATCTGTGTTTCATCGTCAATAAGAAGGTCAGAGGGATACAGTAAACCTGAAGTGAAGCATCGGACGCTATGACTAGTGTCACATGAATGGTTCAAAATATAGACAGTAAGAAGAGTAAATTTTCTTGTACTTAGGTCGGCATTGTGCCTTTTGTTCTTAATTCCAATGCAATTTCTGTGTTTCATCGTCAATACGAAGGTCAGAGGGATACAGTAAACATGAAGTGAAGCATCGGAATCTATATCTAGTGTCACTGGAATGGTTAAAACATAGACAGTAAGAAGACTCAGTTTCCTTGTACTTAAGTCGGCATTGTGCCTTTTGTATTTAATTCCGGTGCAATTTCTGTGTTTCATCGTCAATAAGAAGGTCAGAGGGATACAGTAAACCTGAAGTGAAGCATCGGAATCTATAACGAGTGTCACAGGAATGGTTCAAAACATAGACAGTAAGAAGAGTCAGTTTTCTTGTACTTAAGTCGGCATTGTTCCATTTGTATTTTATTCCGATGCAATTTCTGTGTTTCATCAACAATAAGAAGGTCAGAGGGATACAGTAAACCTGAAGTGAAGCATCGGAATCTATATCTAGTGTCACAGGAATGGTTAAAACACACACAGTAAGAAGAGTCAGTTTTCTTGTACTTATGTCGGCATTGTGCTTTTTGTATTTAATTCCGATGCAATTTCTGGGTTTCATCGTCAATAAGAAGGTCAGAGGGATACAGTAAACCTGAAGTGAAGCATCGGAATCTATATCTAGTGTCACAGGAATGGTTAAAACATACACAGTAAGAAGAGTCAGTTTTCTTGTACTTAAGTCGGCATTGTGCTTTTGTATTTAATTCCGGTGCAATTTCTGTGTTTCATCGTCAATAAGAAGGTCAGAGGGATACAGTAAACCTGAAGAGAAGCATCGGAATCTATAACTAGTGTCACAGGAATGGTTCAAAACATAGACAGTAAGAAGAGTCAGTTTTCTTGTACTTAAGTCCGCATTGTGCCTTTTGTGTATAATTCCGATGCAATATCTGTGTTTCATCTTCAATAAGAAGGTCAGAGGGATACAGTAAACCTGAAGTCAAGCATCGGAATCTAGAACTAGTTTCGCAGGAATGGTTCAAAGCATAGACAGTAAGAAGAGTCAGTTTTCTTGTACTTAAGTAGGCATTGTGCCTTTTGTATCTAATTCCGTTGCAATATCTGTGTTTCATCGTCAATAAGAAGGTCAGAGGGATACAGTAATCCTGAGGTGAAGCATCGTAATCAATAACTAGTGTCACAGGAATGGTTCAAATCATAGACAGTAAGAAGAGTCAGTTTTCTTGTACTTATGTAGGCATTGTGCCATTTGTATTTTATTCCGATGCAATTTCTGTGTTTCATCAACAATAAGAAGGTCAGAGGGATACAGTAAACCTGAAGTGAAGCATCGGAATATGTAACTAGTGTCACATGAATGGTTCAAACATAGACAGTAAGAAGAGTCAGTCTTCTAGTACTTAAGTCGGCATTGTGACTTTTGAATTTAATTCCGATGCAATTTCTGTGTTTCATCGTCAATAAGAAGGTGAGGGGGATACAGTAAACCTGAAGTGAAGCATCGGAATCTATAACTAGTGTCACAGGAATGGTTCAAAACATAGACAGTAAGAAGAGTCAGTTTTCTTGTACTTATGTCGGCATTGTGCTTTTTGTATTTAATTCCGATGCAATTTCTGTGTTTCATCGTCAATAAGAAGGTCAGAGGGATACAGTAAACCTGAAGTGAAGCATCGGAATCTATATCTAGTGTCACAGGAATGGTTAAAACATAGACAGTAAGAAGAGTCAGTTTTCTTGTACTTAAGTCGGCATTGTGCCATTTGTATTTAATTCCGGTGCAATTTCTGTGTTTCATCGTCAATAAGAAGGTCAGAGGGATACAGTAAACCTGAAGTGAAGCATCGGAATCTATAACGAGTGTCACCGGAATGGTTCAAAACATAGACAGTAAGAAGAGTCACTTTTCTTGTACTTAAGTCCGCATTGTGCCTTTTGTATTTAATTCCGATGCAATTTCTGTGTTTCATCGTCAATAAGTAGGTCAGAGGGATACAGTAAACCTGAAGTGAAGCATCGGAATCTATAACTAGTGCCACAGGAATAGTTCAAAACGAAGACAGTAAGAAGAGTCAGTTTTCTTGTACTTAAGTAGGCATGGTGCCATTTGTATTTAATACCTTTGCAATATCTATGTTTCATTGTCAATAAGAAGGTCAGAGCGATACAGTAATCCTGAGGTGAAGCATCGGAATCTATAACTAGTGTCATAGGTATGGTTCAAAACATAGACAGTAAGAAGAGTCAGTTTTCTTGTAGTTAATCGGCAATGTGTCTTTTGTAGTTAACTCCGATGCAATTTCTGTGTTTCATCGTCAATAAGAAGGTCAGAGGGATACCGTAAACGTGAGGTGAAGCATCGGAATCTATAACTAGTCTCACAGCAATGATTCAAAATATAGGCAGTAAGAAGAGTCAGTTTTCTTGTACTTAAGTCGGCATTGTGCCTTTTGTATTTGATTCCGATGCAATTTCTATGTTTCATTGTCAATAAGTAGGTCAGAGGGATACAGTAAACCTGAAGTGAAGCATCGGAATCTGTAACTAGTGTCACAGGTTTGGTTCAATTATAGACAGTAAGAAGAGTCAGTTTTCTTGTACTCATGTCGACATGGTGCCTTTTGTATTTAATTCCGGTTCAATATCTGTGTTTCATCGTCAATAAGAAGGTCAGAGGGATACAGTAAACCTGAAATGAAGCATCGGAATCTATAACTAGTGTCACATGAATGGTTCAAACATGGACAGTAAGAAGAGTCAGTTTTCTTGTACATAAGTCGGCATTGTGCCTTTTGTATTTAATTGCGATGCAATATCTGTGTTTCATCTTCAATAAGAAGGTCAGAGGGATCCAGTAAACCTGAAGTGAAGCATCGGAATCTATAACTAGTTTCACAGGAATGGTTCAAAGCATAGACAGTAAGAAGAGTCAGTTTTCTTGTACTTAAGTCGGCATTGTTCCATTTCTATTTAATTCCGATGCAATTTCTGTGTTTCATCGTCAATAAGAAGGTCACAGGGATACAGTAAACCTGAAGTGAAGCATCGGAATCTATAACTAGTGTCACAGGAATGGTTCAAAGCATAGACAGTAAGAAGAGTCATTTTTCTTGTACTTAAGTCGGCATTGTTCCATTTCTATTTAATTCCGATGCAATTTCTGTGTTTCATCGTCAATAAGAAGGTCAGAGGGATACAGTAAACCTGATGTGAAGCATCGGAATATATAACTAGTGTCACATGAATGGTTCAAACGTAGACAGTAAGAAGAGCCAGTTTTCTTGTACTTAAGTCGGCATTGTGCCTTTTGTATTTAATTCCGATGCAATTTCTGTGTTTCACCGTCAATAAGATGGTCAGAGGGATACAGTAAACCTGAAGTGAAGCATCTGAATCTATAACTAGTGTCACATGAATGGTTCAAACATAGACAGTAAGAAGAGTCAGTTTTCTTGTACATAAGTTTGCATTGTGCTTTTTGTATTTAATTGTGATGCAATATCTGTGTTTCATCGTCAATAAGAAGGTCAGAGGGATACAGTAAACCTGAAGTGAAGCATCGGACGCTATGACTAGTGTCACATGAATGGTTCAAAATATAGACAGTAAGAAGAGTAAATTTTCTTGTACTTAGGTCGGCATTGTGCCTTTTGTTCTTAATTCCATTGCAATTTCTGTGTTTCATCGTCAATACGAAGGTCAGAGGGATACAGTAAACATGAAGTGAAGCATCGGAATCTATATCTAGTGTCACAGGAATGGTTAAAACATAGACAGTAAGAAGACTCAGTTTTCTTGTACTTAAGTCGGCATTGTGCCTTTTGTATTTAATTCCGGTGCAATTTCTGTGTTTCATCGTCAATAAGAAGGTCAGAGGGATACAGTAAACCTGAAGTGAAGCATCGGAATCTATAACGAGTGTCACAGGAATGGTTCAAAACATAGACAGTAAGAAGAGTCAGTTTTCTTGTACTTAAGTCGGCATTGTGCCATTTGTATTTTATTCCGATGCAATTTCTGTGTTTCATCAACAATAAGAAGGTCAGAGGGATACAGTAAACCTGAAGTGAAGCATCGGAATCTATATTTAGTGTCACAGGAATGGTTAAAACATACACAGTAAGAAGAGTCAGTTTTCCTGTACTTAAGTCGGCATTGTGCCTTTTGTATTTAATTCCGGTGCAATTTCTGTGTTTCATCGTCAATAAGAAGGTCAGAGGGATACAGTAAACCTGAAGTGAAGCATCGGAATCTATATCTAGTGTCACAGGAATGGTTAAAACACACACAGTAAGAAGAGTCAGTTTTCTTGTACTTATGTCGGCATTGTGCTTTTTGTATTTAATTCCGATGCAATTTCTGTGTTTCATCGTCAATAAGAAGGTCAGAGGGATACAGTAAACCTGAAGTGAAGCATCGGAAGCTATATCTAGTGTCACAGGAATGGTTAAAACATACACAGTAAGAAGAGTCAGTTTTCTTGTACTTAAGTCCGCATTGTGCCTTTTGTATTTAATTCCGATGCAATTTCTGTGTTTCATCGTCAATAAGTAGGTCAGAGGGATACAGTAAACCTGAAGTGAAGCATCGGAATCTATAACTAGTGCCACAGGAATAGTTCAAAACCTAGGCAGTAAGAAGAGTCAGTTTTCTTGTACTTAAGTAGGCTTTGTGCCTTTTGTATTTAATACCGTTGCAATAACTATGTTTCATTGTCAATAAGAAGGTCAGAGGGATACAGTAATCCTGAGGTGAAGCATCGGAATCTATAACTAGTGTCACAGGTATGGATCAAAACATAGACAGTAAGAAGAGTCAGTTTTCTTGTACTTAAGTCGGCATTGTGCCTTTTGTATTTAATTCCGATGCAATTTCTGTGTTTCATCGTCAATAAGTAGGTCAGAGGGATACAGTAAACCTGAAGTGAAGCATCGGAATCTGTAACTAGTGTCACAGGTTTGGTTCAATTATAGACAGTAAGAAGAGTCAGTTTTCTTGTACTCAAGTCGTCATGGTGCCTTTTGTATTTAATTCCGGTTCAATATCTGTGTTTCATCGTCAATAAGAAGGTCAGAGGGATACAGTAAACCTGAAATGAAGCATCGGAATCTATAACTAGTGTCACATGAATAATTCAAACATGGACAGTAAGAAGAGTCAGTTTTCTTGTACATAAGTCGGCATTGTGCCTTTTGTATTTAATTGCGATGCAATATCTGTGTTTCATCGTCAATAAGAAGGTCAGAGGGATACAGTAAACCTGAAGTGAAGCATCGGAATCTATATCTAGTGTCACAGGAATGGTTAAAACATAGACAGTAAGAAGAGTCAGTTTTCTTGTACTTAAGTCCGCATTGTGCCTTTTGTGTATAATTCCGATGCAAAATCTGTGTTTCATCTTCAATAAGAAGTTCAGAGGGATACAGTAAACATGAAGTCAAGCATCGGAATCTAGAACTAGTTTCGCAGGAATGGTTCAAAGCATAGACAGTAAGAAGAGTCAGTTTTCTTGTACTTAAGTAGGCATTGTGCCTTTTGTATCTAATTCCGTTGCAATTTCTGTGTTTCATCGTCAATAAGAAGGTCAGAGGCATACAGTAATCCTGAGGTGAAGCATCGTAATCAATAACTAGTGTCACAGGAATGGTTCAAATCATAGACAGTAAGAAGAGTCAGTTTTCTTGTACTTAAGTCGGCATTGTGCCATTTGTACTTTATTCCGATGCAATTTCTGTGTTTCATCAACAATAAGAAGGTCAGAGGGATACAGTAAACCTGAAGTGAAGCATCGGAATATGTAACTAGTGTCACATGAATGGTTCAAACATAGACAGTAAGAAGAGTCAGTCTTCTAGTACTTAAGTCGGCATTGTGACTTTTGAATTTAATTCCGATGCAATTTCTGTGTTTCATCGTCAGTAAGAAGGTCAGAGGGATACAGTAAACCTGAAGAGAAGCATCGGAATCTATAACTAGTGTCACAGGAATGGTTCAAAACATAGACAGTAAGAAGAGTCAGTTTTCTTGTACTTAAGTCCGCATTGTGCCTTTTGTGTATAATTCCAATGCAATATCTGTGTTTCATCTTCAATAAGAAGGTCAGAGGGATACAGTAAACCTGAAGTCAAGCATCGGAATCTAGAACTAGTTTCGCAGGAATGGTTCAAAGCATAGACAGTAAGAAGAGTCAGTTTTCTTGTACTTAAGTAGGCATTGTGCCTTTTGTATCTAATTCCGTTGCAATATCTGTGTTTCATCGTCAATAAGAAGGTCAGAGGGATACAGTAATCCTGAGGTGAAGCATCGTAATCAATAACTAGTGTCACAGGAACGGTTCAAATCATAGACAGTAAGAAGAGTCAGTTTTCTTGTACTTATGTCGGCATTGTGCCATTTGTATTTTATTCCGATGCAATTTCTGTGTTTCATCAACAATAAGAAGGTCAGAGGGATACAGTAAACCTGAAGTGAAGCATCGGAATATGTAACTAGTGTCACATGAATGGTTCAAACATAGACAGTAAGAAGAGTCAGTCTTCTAGTACTTAAGTCGGCATTGTGACTTTTGAATTTAATTCCGATGCAATTTCTGTGTTTCATCGTCAATAAGAAGGTGAGGGGGATACAGTAAACCTGAAGTGAAGCATCGGAATCTATAACTAGTGTCACAGGAATGGTTCAAAACATAGACAGTAAGAAGAGTCAGTTTTCTTGTACTTATGTCGGCATTGTGCTTTTTGTATTTAATTCCGATGCAATTTCTGTGTTTCATCGTCAATAAGAAGGTCAGAGGGATACAGTAAACCTGAAGTGAAGCATCGGAATCTATATCTAGTGTCACAGGAATGGTTAAAACATAGACAGTAAGAAGAGTCAGTTTTCTTGTACTTAAGTCGGCATTGTGCCATTTGTATTTAATTCCGGTGCAATTTCTGTGTTTCATCGTCAATAAGAAGGTCAGAGGGATACAGTAAACCTGAAGTGAAGCATCGGAATCTATAACGAGTGTCACAGGAATGGTTCAAAACATAGACAGTAAGAAGAGTCACTTTTCTTGTACTTAAGTCCGCATTGTGCCTTTTGTATTTAATTCCGATGCAATTTCTGTGTTTCATCGTCAATAAGTAGGTCAGAGGGATACAGTAAACCTGAAGTGAAGCATCGGAATCTATAACTAGTGCCACAGGAATAGTTCAAAACGAAGACAGTAAGAAGAGTCAGTTTTCTTGTACTTAAGTAGGCATGGTGCCATTTGTATTTAATACCGTTGCAATATCTATGTTTCATTGTCAATAAGAAGGTCAGAGCGATACAGTAATCCTGAGGTGAAGCATCGGAATCTATAACTAGTGTCATAGGTATGGTTCAAAACATAGACAGTAAGAAGAGTCAGTTTTCTTGTAGTTAATCGGCAATGTGTCTTTTGTAGTTAACTCCGATGCAATTTCTGTGTTTCATCGTCAATAAGAAGGTCAGAGGGATACCGTAAACGTGAGGTGAAGCATCGGAATCTATAACTAGTCTCACAGCAATGATTCAAAATATAGGCAGTAAGAAGAGTCAGTTTTCTTGTACTTAAGTCGGCATTGTGCCTTTTGTATTTGATTCCGATGCAATTTCTATGTTTCATCGTCAATAAGTAGGTCAGAGGGATACAGTAAACCTGAAGTGAAGCATCGGAATCTGTAACTAGTGTCACAGGTTTGGTTCAATTATAGACAGTGAGAGGAGTCAGTTTTCTTGTACTCATGTCGACATGGTGCCTTTTGTATTTAATTCCGGTTCAATATCTGTGTTTCATCGTCAATAAGAAGGTCAGAGGGATACAGTAAACCTGAAATGAAGCATCGGAATCTATAACTAGTGTCACATGAATGGTTCAAACATGGACAGTAAGAAGAGTCAGTTTTCTTGTACATAAGTCGACATTGTGCCTTTTGTATTTAATTGCGATGCAATATATGTGTTTCATCTTCAATAAGAAGGTCAGAGGGATACAGTAAACCTGAAGTGAAGCATCGGAATCTATAACTAGTTTCACAGGAATGGTTCAAAGCATAGACAGTAAGAAGAGTCAGTTTTCTTGTACTTAAGTCGGCATTGTTCCATTTCTATTTAATTCCGATGCAATTTCTGTGTTTCATCGTCAATAAGAAGGTCACAGGGATACAGTAAACCTGAAGTGAAGCATCGGAATCTATAACTAGTGTCACAGGAATGGTTCAAAGCATAGACAGTAAGAAGAGTCATTTTTCTTGTACTTAAGTCGGCATTGTTCCATTTCTATTTAATTCCGATGCAATTTCTGTGTTTCATCGTCAATAAGAAGGTCAGAGGGATACAGTAAACCTGATGTGAAGCATCGGAATATATAACTAGTGTCACATGAATGGTTCAAAGGTAGACAGTAAGAAGAGTCAGTTTTCTTGTACTTAAGTCGGCATTGTGCCTTTTGTATTTAATTCCGATGCAATTTCTGTGTTTCACCGTCAATAAGATGGTCAGAGGGATACAGTAAACCTGAAGTGAAGCATCGGAATCTATAACTAGTGTCACATGAATGGTTCAAACATAGACAGTAAGAAGAGTCAGTTTTCTTGTACATAAGTTTGCATTGTGCTTTTTGTATTTAATTGCGATGCAATATCTGTGTTTCATCGTCAATAAGAAGGTCAGAGGGATACAGTAAACCTGAAGTGAAGCATCGGACGCTATGACTAGTGTCACATGAATGGTTCAAAATATAGACAGTAAGAAGAGTAAATTTTCTTGTACTTAGGTCGGCATTGTGCCTTTTGTTCTTAATTCCAATGCAATTTCTGTGTTTCATCGTCAATACGAAGGTCAGAGGGATACAGTAAACATGAAGTGAAGCATCGGAATCTATATCTAGTGTCACAGGAATGGTTAAAACATAGACAGTAAGAAGACTCAGTTTTCTTGTACTTAAGTCGGCATTGTGCCTTTTGTATTTAATTCCGGTGCAATTTCTGTGTTTCATCGTCAATAAGAAGGTCAGAGGGATACAGTAAACCTGAAGTGAAGCATCGGAATCTATAACGAGTGTCACAGGAATGGTTCAAAACATAGACAGTAAGAAGAGTCAGTTTTCTTGTACTTAAGTCGGCATTGTTCCATTTGTATTTTATTCCGATGCAATTTCTGTGTTTCATCAACAATAAGAAGGTCAGAGGGATACAGTAAACCTGAAGTGAAGCATCGGAATCTATATCTAGTGTCACAGGAATGGTTAAAACACACACAGTAATAAGAGTCAGTTTTCTTGTACTTATGTCGGCATTGTGCTTTTTGTATTTAATTCCGATGCAATTTCTGGGTTTCATCGTCAATAAGAAGGTCAGAGGGATACAGTAAACCTGAAGTGAAGCATCGGAATCTATATCTAGTGTCACAGGAATGGTTAAAACATACACAGTAAGAAGAGTCAGTTTTCTTGTACTTAAGTCGGCATTGTGCTTTTGTATTTAATTCCGGTGCAATTTCTGTGTTTCATCGTCAATAAGAAGGTCAGAGGGATACAGTAAACCTGAAGAGAAGCATCGGAATCTATAACTAGTGTCACAGGAATGGTTCAAAACATAGACAGTAAGAAGAGTCAGTTTTCTTGTACTTAAGTTCGCATTGTGCCTTTTGTGTATAATTCCGATGCAATATCTGTGTTTCATCTTCAATAAGAAGGTCAGAGGGATACAGTAAACCTGAAGTCAAGCATCGGAATCTAGAACTAGTTTCGCAGGAATGGTTCAAAGCATAGACAGTAAGAAGAGTCAGTTTTCTTGTACTTAAGTAGGCATTGTGCCTTTTGTATCTAATTCCGTTGCAATATCTGTGTTTCATCGTCAATAAGAAGGTCAGAGGGATACAGTAATCCTGAGGTGAAGCATCGTAATCAATAACTAGTGTCACAGGAATGGTTCAAATCATAGACAGTAAGAAGAGTCAGTTTTCTTGTACTTATGTCGGCATTGTGCCATTTGTATTTTATTCCGATGCAATTTCTGTGTTTCATCAACAATAAGAAGGTCAGAGGGATACAGTAAACCTGAAGTGAAGCATCGGAATATGTAACTAGTGTCACATGAATGGTTCAAACATAGACAGTAAGAAGAGTCAGTCTTCTAGTACTTAAGTCGGCATTGTGACTTTTGAATTTAATTCCGATGCAATTTCTGTGTTTCATCGTCAATAAGAAGGTGAGGGGGATACAGTAAACCTGAAGTGAAGCATCGGAATCTATAACTAGTGTCACAGGAATGGTTCAAAACATAGACAGTAAGAAGAGTCAGTTTTCTTGTACTTATGTCGGCATTGTGCTTTTTGTATTTAATTCCGATGCAATTTCTGTGTTTCATCGTCAATAAGAAGGTCAGAGGGATACAGTAAACCTGAAGTGAAGCATCGGAATCTATATCTAGTGTCACAGGAATGGTTAAAACATAGACAGTAAGAAGAGTCAGTTTTCTTGTACTTAAGTCGGCATTGTGCCATTTGTATTTAATTCCGGTGCAATTTCTGTGTTTCATCGTCAATAAGAAGGTCAGAGGGATACAGTAAACCTGAAGTGAAGCATCGGAATCTATAACGAGTGTCACCGGAATGGTTCAAAACATAGACAGTAAGAAGAGTCACTTTTCTTGTACTTAAGTCCGCATTGTGCCTTTTGTATTTAATTCCGATGCAATTTCTGTGTTTCATCGTCAATAAGTAGGTCAGAGGGATACAGTAAACCTGAAGTGAAGCATCGGAATCTATAACTAGTGCCACAGGAATAGTTCAAAACGAAGACAGTAAGAAGAGTCAGTTTTCTTGTACTTAAGTAGGCATGGTGCCATTTGTATTTAATACCTTTGCAATATCTATGTTTCATTGTCAATAAGAAGGTCAGAGCGATACAGTAATCCTGAGGTGAAGCATCGGAATCTATAACTAGTGTCATAGGTATGGTTCAAAACATAGACAGTAAGAAGAGTCAGTTTTCTTGTAGTTAATCGGCAATGTGTCTTTTGTAGTTAACTCCGATGCAATTTCTGTGTTTCATCGTCAATAAGAAGGTCAGAGGGATACCGTAAACGTGAGGTGAAGCATCGGAATCTATAACTAGTCTCACAGCAATGATTCAAAATATAGGCAGTAAGAAGAGTCAGTTTTCTTGTACTTAAGTCGGCATTGTGCCTTTTGTATTTGATTCCGATGCAATTTCTATGTTTCATTGTCAATAAGTAGGTCAGAGGGATACAGTAAACCTGAAGTGAAGCATCGGAATCTGTAACTAGTGTCACAGGTTTGGTTCAATTATAGACAGTAAGAAGAGTCAGTTTTCTTGTACTCATGTCGACATGGTGCCTTTTGTATTTAATTCCGGTTCAATATCTGTGTTTCATCGTCAATAAGAAGGTCAGAGGGATACAGTAAACCTGAAATGAAGCATCGGAATCTATAACTAGTGTCACATGAATGGTTCAAACATGGACAGTAAGAAGAGTCAGTTTTCTTGTACATAAGTCGGCATTGTGCCTTTTGTATTTAATTGCGATGCAATATCTGTGTTTCATCTTCAATAAGAAGGTCAGAGGGATCCAGTAAACCTGAAGTGAAGCATCGGATCTATAACTAGTTTCACAGGAATGGTTCAAAGCATAGACAGTAAGAAGAGTCAGTTTTCTTGTACTTAAGTCGGCATTGTTCCATTTCTATTTAATTCCGATGCAATTTCTGTGTTTCATCGTCAATAAGAAGGTCACAGGGATACAGTAAACCTGAAGTTAAGCATCGGAATCTATAACTAGTGTCACAGGAATGGTTCAAAGCATAGACAGTAAGAAGAGTCATTTTTCTTGTACTTAAGTCGGCATTGTTCCATTTCTATTTAATTCCGATGCAATTTCTGTGTTTCATCGTCAATAAGAAGGTCAGAGGGATACAGTAAACCTGATGTGAAGCATCGGAATATATAACTAGTGTCACATGAATGGTTCAAACGTAGACAGTAAGAAGAGCCAGTTTTCTTGTACTTAAGTCGGCATTGTGCCTTTTGTATTTAATTCCGATGCAATTTCTGTGTTTCACCGTCAATAAGATGGTCAGAGGGATACAGTAAACCTGAAGTGAAGCATCGGAATCTATAACTAGTGTCACATGAATGGTTCAAACATAGACAGTAAGAAGAGTCAGTTTTCTTGTACATAAGTTTGCATTGTGCTTTTTGTATTTAATTGTGATGCAATATCTATGTTTCATCG
The DNA here is from genome assembly GCF_021461395.2 of Schistocerca americana. NCBI lineage: Eukaryota > Metazoa > Arthropoda > Insecta > Orthoptera > Acrididae > Schistocerca > Schistocerca americana. The sequence goes on from NW_025726104.1 coordinate 125,508, forward strand.
TCAATAAGAAGGTCAGAGGGATACAGTAAACCTGAAGTGAAGCATCGGACGCTATGACTAGTGTCACATGAATGGTTCAAAATATAGACAGTAAGAAGAGTAAATTTTCTTGTACTTAGGTCGGCATTGTGCCTTTTGTTCTTAATTCCATTGCAATTTCTGTGTTTCATCGTCAATACGAAGGTCAGAGGGATACAGTAAACATGAAGTGAAGCATCGGAATCTATATCTAGTGTCACAGGAATGGTTAAAACATAGACAGTAAGAAGACTCAGTTTTCTTGTACTTAAGTCGGCATTGTGCCTTTTGTATTTAATTCCGGTGCAATTTCTGTGTTTCATCGTCAATAAGAAGGTCAGAGGGATACAGTAAACCTGAAGTGAAGCATCGGAATCTATAACGAGTGTCACAGGAATGGTTCAAAACATGGACAGTAAGAAGAGTCAGTTTTCTTGTACTTAAGTCGGCATTGTGCCATTTGTATTTTATTCCGATGCAATTTCTGTGTTTCATCAGCAATAAGAAGGTCAGAGGGATACAGTAAACCTGAAGTGAAGCATCGGAATCTATATCTAGTGTCACAGGAATGGTTAAAACATACACAGTAAGAAGAGTCAGTTTTCTTGTACTTAAGTCGGCATTGTGCCTTTTGTATTTAATTCCGGTGCAATTTCTGTGTTTCATCGTCAATAAGAAGGTCAGAGGGATACAGTAAACCTGAAGTGAAGCATCGGAATCTATAACTAGTGTCACAGGAATGGTTCAAAACATAGACAGTAAGAAGAGTCAGTTTTCTTGTACTTAAGTCCGCATTGTGCCTTTTCTACATCTACATCTATACTCCGCGAGCCACCTTACGGTGTGTGGCGGAGGGTACTTATTGTACCACTATCTGATCCCCCCTTCCCTGTTCCATTCACGAATTGTGCGTGGAAAGAACGACTGCTTGTAAGTCTCCGTATTTGCTCTAATTTCTCGGATCTTTTCGTTGTGATCATTACGCGAGATATATGTGGGCGGTAGTAATATGTTGCCCATCTCTTCCCGGAATGTGCTCTCTCGTAATTTCGATAATAAACCTCTCCGTATTGCGTAACGCCTTTCTTGAAGTGTCCACCACTGGAGCTTGTTCAGCATCTCCGTAACGCTCTCGCGCTGACTAAATGTCCCTATGACGAATCGCGCTGCTTTTCGCTGGATCATGTCTATCTCTTCTATTAATCCAACCTGGTAAGGGTCCCATACTGATGAGCAATACTCAAGAATCGGACGAACAAGCGTTTTGTAAGCTACTTCTTTCGTCGATGAGTCACATTTTCTTAGAATTCTTCCTATGAATCTCAACCTGGCGCCTGCTTTTCCCACTATTTGTTTTATGTGATCATTCCACTTCAGATCGCTCCGGATAGTAACTCCTAAGTATTTTACGGTCGTTACCGCTTCCAATGATTTACCACCTATGGCATAATCGTACTGGAATGGATTTCTGCCCCTATGTATGCGCATTATATTACATTTATCTACGTTTAGGGAAAGCTGCCAGCTGTCGCACCATGCATTAATCCTCTGCAGGTCCTCCTGGAGTACGTACGAGTCTTCTGATGTTGCTACTTTCTTGTAGACAACCGTGTCATCTGCAAATAGCCTCACGGAGCTACCGATGTTGTCAACTAAGTCATTTATGTATATTGTAAACAATAAAGGTCCTATCACGCTTCCCTGCGGTACTCCCGAAATTACCTCTACATCTGCAGATTTTGAACCGTTAAGAATGACATGTTGTGTTCTTTCTTCTAGGAAATCCTGAATCCAGTCACAAACCTGGTCCGATATTCCGTAGGCTCGTATTTTTTTCACTAAACGTAAGTGCGGAACCGTATCAAATGCCTTCCTGAAGTCCAGGAATACGGCATCAATCTGCTCGCCAGTGTCTACGGCACTGTGAATTTCTTGGGCAAATAGGGCGAGCTGAGTTTCACATGATCTCTGTTTGCGGAATCCATGTTGGTTATGATGAAGGAGATTTGTATTATCTAAGAACGTCATAATACGAGAACACAAAACATGTTCCATTATTTTACAACAGATTGACGTAAGCGAAATAGGCCTATAATTATTCGCATCTGATTTATGACCCTTCTTGAAAATGGGAACGACCTGCGCTTTCTTCCAGTCGCTAGGTACTTTACGTTCTTCCAGCGATCTACGATAAATTGCTGATAGAAAGGGGGCAAGTTCTTTAGCATAATCACTGTAGAATCTTAAGGGTATCTCGTCTGGTCCGGATGCTTTTCCGCTACTAAGTGATAGCAGTTGTTTTTCAATTCCGATATCGTTTATTTCAATATTTTCCATTTTGGCGTCCGTGCGACGGCTGAAGTCAGGGACCGTGTTACGATTTTCCGCAGTGAAACAGTTTCGGAACACTGAATTCAGTATTTCTGCCTTTCTTCGGTCGTCCTCTGTTTCGGTGCCATCGTGGTCAACGAGTGACTGAATAGGGGATTTAGATCCGCTTACCGATTTTACATATGACCAAAACTTTTTAGGGTTCTTGTTTAGATTGTTTGCCAATGTTTTATGTTCGAATTCGTTGAATGCTTCTCTCATTGCTCTCTTTACGCTCTTTTTCGCTTCGTTCAGCTTTTCCTTATCAGCTATGATTCGACTACTCTTAAACCTATGATGAAGCTTTCTTTGTTTCCGTAGTACCTTTCGTACATGATTGTTATACCACGGTGGATCTTTCCCCTCGCTTTGGACCTTAGTCGGTACGAACTTATCTAAGGCGTACTGGACGATGTTTCTGAATTTTTTCCATTTATGTTCCACATCCTCTTCCTCAGAAATGAACGTTTGATGGTGGTCACTCAGATATTCTGCGATTTGTGCCCTATCACTCTTGTTAAGCAAATATATTTTCCTTCCTTTCTTGGCATTTCTTATTACACTTGTAGTCATTGATGCAACCACTGACTTATGATCACTGATACCCTCTTCTACATTCACGGAGTCGAAAAGTTCCGGTCTATTTGTTGCTATGAGGTCTAAAACGTTAGCTTCACGAGTTGGTTCTCTAACTATCTGCTCGAAGTAATTCTCGGACAAGGCAGTCAGGATAATGTCACAAGAGTCTCTGTCCCTGGCTCCAGTTCTGATTGTGTGACTATCCCATTCTATACCTGGTAGATTGAAGTCTCCCCCTATTACAATAGTATGATCACGAAACTTCTTCACGACGTTCTGCAGGTTCTCTCTGAGGCGCTCAACTACTACGGTTGCTGATGCAGGTGGTCTATAGAAGCATCCGACTATCATATCTGACCCACCTTTGATACTTAACTTAACCCAGATTATTTCACATTCGCATTCGCTAATAACTTCACTGGATATTATTGAATTCTTTACTGCTATAAATACTCCTCCAATATTGGCGTTTATCCTATCCTTGCGGTATATATTCCATTCTGTGTCTAGGATTTCGTTACTGTTCACTTCCGGTTTTAACCAACTTTCCGTTCCTAATACTATATGCGCACTATTTCCTTCAATAAGAGATACTAATTCAGGAACCTTGCCCTGGATACTCCTGCAGTTTACCAATATTACGTTAACTTTTCCTGTTTTTGGTCTCCGAGGACGGACATTCTTTATAAACGATGATAATGTCCTCTCTGGTAAGCCGTCAGGTATTTTATCGTTTCGCCCAAGGGGGGGTCCCTCTAACCTAAAAAACCCCCGTGTGCACGCCACACGTACTCTGCTACCCTAGTAGCTGCTTCCGGTGTGTAGTGCACGCCTGACCTGTCTAGGGGGGCCCTACAGTTCTCCACCCAATAACGGAGGTCGATGAATTTGCAACCATTATAGTCGCAGAGTCGTCTGAGCCTCTGGTTTAGACCCTCCACACGGCTCCAAACCAGAGGACCGCGATCGACTCTGGGCACTATGCTGCAGATATTAAGCTCAGCTTGCACTCCGCGTGCGATGCTGGTTGTCTTCACCAAATCAGCCAGCCGCCGGAAGGAACCAAGGATGGCCTCAGAACCCAAGCGGCAGGCGTCATTCGTTCCGACATGTGCTACTATCTGCAGCCGGTCACACCCAGTGTGTATAATTCCGATGCAATTTCTGTGTTTCATCTTCAATAAGAAGGTCAGAGGGATACAGTAAACCTGAAGTCAAGCATCGGAATCTAGAACTAGTTTCGCAGGAATGGTTCAAAGCATAGACAGTAAGAAGAGTCAGTTTTCTTGTACTTAAGTAGGCATTGTGCCTTTTGTATCTAATTCCGTTGCAATATCTGTGTTTCATCGTCAATAAGAAGGTCAGAGGGATACAGTAATCCTGAGGTGAAGCATCGTAATCAATAACTAGTGTCACAGGAATGGTTCAAATCATAGACAGTAAGAAGAGTCAGTTTTCTTGTACTGATGTCGGCATTGTGCCATTTGTATTTTATTCCGATGCAATTTCTGTGTTTCATCAACAATAAGAAGGTCAGAGGGATACAGTAAACCTGAAGTGAAACATCGGAATATGTAACTAGTGTCACATGAATGGTCCAAACATAGACAGTAAGAAGAGTCAGTCTTCTAGTACTTAAGTCGGCATTGTGACTTTTGAATTTAATTCCGATGCAATTTCTATGTTTCATCGTCAATAAGAAGGTGAGAGGGATACAGTAAACCTGAAGTGAAGCATCGGAATCTATAACTAGTGTCACAGGAATGGTTCAAAACATAGACAGTAAGAAGAGTCAGTTTTCTTGTACTTATGTCGGCATTGTGCTTTTTGTATTTAATTGCGATGCAATTTCTGTGTTTCATCGTCAATAAGAAGGTCAGAGGGATACAGTAAACCTGAAGTGAAGCATCGGAATCTATAATGAGTGTCACAGGAATGGTTCAAAACATAGACAGTAAGAAGAGTCAGTTTTCTTGTACTTAAGTCTGCATTGTGCCTTTTATATTTAATTCCGATGCAATTTCTGTGTTTCATCGTCAATAAGTAGGTCAGAGGGATACAGTAAACCTGAAGTGAAGCATCGGAATCTATAACTAGTGCCACAGGAATAGTTCAAAACATAGACAGTAAGAGGAGTCAGTTTTCTTGTACTTAAGTAGGCATGGTGCCATTTGTATTTAATACCGTTGCAATATCTATGTTTCATTGTCAATAAGAAGGGCAGAGCGATACAGTAATCCTGAGGTGAAGCATCGGAATCTATAACTAGTGTCATAGGTATGGTTCAAAACATAGACAGTAAGAAGAGTCAGTTTTCTTGTACTTAATCGGCATTGTGTCTTTTGTAGTTAACTCCGATGCAATTTCTGTGTTTCATCGTCAATAAGAAGGTCAGAGGGATACCGTAAACGTGAGGTGAAGCATCGGAATCTATAACTAGTCTCACAGCAATGATTCAAAATATAGGCAGTAAGAAGAGTCAGTTTTCTTGTACTTAAGTCGGCATTGTGCCTTTTGTATTTGATTCCGATGCAATTTCTATGTTTCATCGTCAATAAGTAGGTCAGAGGGATACAGTAAACCTGAAGTGAAGCATCGGAATCTGTAACTAGTGTCACAGGTTTGGTTCAATTATAGACAGTAAGAAGAGTCAGTTTTCTTGTACTCAAGACGACATGGTGCCTTTTGTATTTAATTCCGGTTCAATATCTGTGTTTCATCGTCAATAAGAAGGTCAGAGGGATACAGCAAACCTGAAATGAAGCATCGGAATCTATAACTAGTGTCACATGAATGGTTCAAACATGGACAGTAATAAGAGTCCGTTTTCTTGTACATAAGTCGGCATTGTGCCTTTTGTATTTAATTCCGATGCAATACCTGTGTTTCATCGTCAATAAGAAGGTCAGAGGGATACAGTAAACCTGAAGTGAAGCATCGGAATCTATAACTAGTGTCACATGAATGGTTCAAAGTATAGACAGTAAGAAGAGTTAATTTTCTTGTACTTAAGTCGGCATTGTGCCTTTTGTTCTTAATTCCGATGCAATTTCTGTGTTTCATCGTCAATAAGAAGGTCAGAGGGATACAGTAACCTGAAGTGAAGCATCGGAATCTACAACTAGTGTCACAGGAATGGTTCAAAACATAGACAGTAAGAAGAGTCAGTTTTCTTGTACTTAAGTCGCCATTGTGCCTTTTGTATTAAATTCCGATGCAATTTCTGTGTTTGATCGTCAATAAGTAGGTAAGAGGGATACAGTAAATCTGAAGTGAAGCATCGGAATCTATAACTAGTGTCACAGGAATGGTTCAATCATAGACAGTAAGAAGAGTCAGATTTCTTGTACTTAAGTCGTCATTGTGCCTTTTGTATTTAATTCCGATGCATTTTCTGTGTTTCATCGTCCATAAGAAGGTCAGAGGGATACAGTAAACCTGAAGTGAAGCATCGGAATCTATAACTAGTGTCACAGAAATGGTTCGAAACAAAGACAGTAAGAGGAGTCAGTTCTCATGTACTTAAGTCGGCATTGTGCCTTTTGTATTTAATTCCGATGCAATATCTGTGTTTCATCGTCAATATGAAGGTCAGAGGGATACAGTAAACTGGAAGTGAAGCATCGGAATCTATAACTAGTGTCACAGGAATGGTTCAAACATAGACAGTAAGAAAAGTAAGTTTTCTTGTACTTGGGTCGGCATTGTGGCTTTTGTATTTAATTCCGATGCAATTTCTGTGTTTCATCGTCAATACGAAGGTCAGAGGGATACAGTAAACCTGAAGTGAAGCATCGGAATCTATAACTAGTGTCACAGGAATGGTTCAAACATAGACAGTAAGAAGAGTCAGTTTTCTTGTACTTAAGTCAGCATTGTGACTTTTGTATTTAATTCCGATGCAATTCCTGTGTTTCATTGTTAATAAGAAAGTCAGAGGGATACAGTAAACCTGAAGTGAAGCATCAGAATCTATAACTAGTGTCACATGAACGGTTCAAACATGGGCAGTAAGAAGAGTGAGTTTTCTTCTTCATAAGTCGGCATTGTGCCTTTTGTATTTAATTCCTATGCAATTTCTGTGTTTCATCGCCAATCAGAAGGTCAGAGGGATACAGTAAACCTGAAGTGAAGCATCGGAATCTATGACTAGTGACACAGGAATGGTTCAAAACATAGACAGTAAGAAGAGTCAGTTTTCTTGTACTTAAGTCGGCATTGTGCCTTTTGTATTTAATTCCGATGCAATTTCTGTGTTTCATCGTCAATAAGTAGGTAAGAGGGATACAGTAAACCTGAAGTGAAGCATCGGAATCTATGACTAGTGTCACAGGAATGGTTCAAAACATAGACAGTAAGAAGAGTCAGTTTTCTTGTACTTAAGTCGGCATTGTGCCTTTTGTATTTAATTCCGATGCAATTTCTGTGTTTCATCGTCAATAAGTAGGTAAGAGGGATACAGTAAACCTGAAGTGAAGCATCGGAATCTATAACTAGTGTCACATGAATGGTTCAATCATAGACAGTAAGAAGAGTCAGTTTTCTTGTATATAAGTCGGCGTGGTGCCTTTTTTATTTAATTCCGATTCAATTTCTGTGTTTCATCGTCAATAAGAAGGTCGGAGGGATACAGTAAACCTGAAGTGAAGCATCGGAATCTATAACTAGTGTCACATGAATGGTTCAAACATAGACAGTAAGAAGAGTCAGTTTTCTTGTACATAAGTCAGCATTGTGCCTTTTGTATTTAATTCCGATGCAATATCTGTGTTTCATCGTCAATAAGAAGGTAGAGGGATATAGTAAATCTGAAGTGAAGCATCGGAATCTGTAACTAGTGTCACATGAATGGTTCAAAGCATAGACAGTAAGAAGAGTAAATTTTCATGTACTTAAGTCGGCATTGTGCCTTTTGTTCTTAATTCCGATGCAATTTCTGTGTTTCATCGTCAATACGAAGGTCAGAGGGATACAGTAAACCCGAAGTGAAGCATCGGAATCCACAACTAGTGTCACAGGAATGGTTCAAAACATAGACAGTAAGAGGAGTCTGTTTTCTTGTACTTAAGTCGCCACTGTGCCTTTTGTATTTAATTCCGATGCAATTTCTGTGTTTGATCGTCAATAAGTAGGTAAGAGGGATACAGTAAACCTGAAATGAACATCGGAATCTATAACTAGTGTCACAGGAATGGTTCAAAACATAGACAGTAAGAAGAGACAGATTTCTCGTACTTAAGTCGGCATTGTGCCTTCTGTATTTAATTCCGATGCAATTTCTGTGTTTCATCGTCAATAAGAAGGTCATAGGGATACAGTAAACCTGAAGTGAAGCATCGGAATCTATAACTAGTTTCACAGGAATTAATTCAAATCATAGACCGTAAGAAGAGTCAGTTTTCTTGTACTTAAGTCGGCATTGTTCCATTTCTATTTAATTCCGATGCAATTTCTGTGTTTCATCGTCAATAAGAAGGTCAGAGGGATACAGTAAACCTGAAGTGAAGCATCGGAATCTATAACTAGTGTCACAGCAATGGTTCAATCATAGACAGTAAGAAGAGTCATTTTTCTTGTACTTAAGTCGGCATGGTGCCTTTTGTATTTAATTCCGATTCAATTTCTGTGTTTCATCGTCAATAAGAAGGTCGGAGGGATACAGTAAACCTGAAGTGAAGCATCGGAATCTATAACTAGTGTCACATGAATGGTTCAAACATAGACAGTAAGAAGAGTCAGTTTTCTTGTACATAAGTCAGCATTGTGCCTTTTGTATTTAATTCCGATGCAATATCTGTGTTTCATCGTCAATAAGAAGGTCAGAGGGATACAGTAAACCTGAAGTGAAGCATCGGAATCTATAACTAGTGTCATATGAATGGTTCAAAGTATAGACAGTAAGAAGAGTTAATTTTCTTGTACTTAAGTCGGGATTGTGCCTTTTGTTCTTAATTCCGATGCAATTTCTGTGTTTCATCGTCAATACGAAAGTCAGAGGGATACAGTAAACCTGAAGTGAAGCATCGGAATCTACAACTAGTGTCACAGGAATGGTTCAAAACATAGACAGTAAGAAGAGTCAGTTTTCTTGTACTTAAGTCGCCATTGTGCCTTTTGTATTTAATTCCGATGCAATTTCTGTGTTTGATCGTCATTAAGTAGGTAAGAGGGATACAGTAAATCTGAAGTGAAGCATCGGAATCTATAACTAGTGTCACAGGAATGGTTCAATCATAGACAGTAAGAAGAGTCAGATTTCTTGTACTTAAGTCGTCATTGTGCCTTTTGTATTTAATTCCGATGCATTTCCTGTGTTTCATCGTCAATAAGAAGGTCAGAGGGATACAGTAAACCTGAAGTGAAGCATCGGAATCTATAACTAGTGTCACAGAAATGGTTCGAAACATAGACAGTAAGAAGAGTCAGTTCTCTTGTACATAAGTCGGCATTGTGCCTTTTGTATTTAATTCCGATGCAATATCTGTGTTTCATCGTCAATATGAAGGTCAGAGGGATACAGTAAACATGAAGTGAAGCATCGGAATCTATTACTAGTGTCACAGGAATGGTTAAAAACATAGACAGTAAGAAGAGTCAGTTTTCTTGTACTTAAGTCGGCATTGTGCCTTTAGTATTTAATTCCGATGCAATTTCTGTGTTTCATCGTCAATAAGAAGGTCAGAGGGATACAGGAAACCAGAAGTGAAGCATCGGAACCTATAACTAGTGTCACAGGAATGGTTCAAACATAGACAGTAAGAAGAGTCAGTTTTCTTGTACTTAAGTCTACATTGTGACTTTTGTATTGAATTCCGATGCAATAGCTGTGTTTCATTGTTAATAAGAAAGTCAGATGGATACAGTAAACCTGAAGTGATGCATCCGAATCTATAACTAGTGTCACATGAACGGTTCACACATAGGCAGTAAGAAGAAACAGTTTTCTTGTTCATAAGTCGGCATTGTGCCTTTTGTATTTAATTCCTATGCAATTTCTGTGTTTCATCGTCAATCAGAAGGTCAGAGGGATACAGTAAACCTGAAGTGAAGCATCGGAATCTATAACTAGTGTCACATGAATGCTTCAAACATACTCAGTAAGAAGAGTCAGTTTTCGTGTACTTAAGTCGGCATTGTGCCTTTTGTATTTAATTCCGATGCAATTTCTGTGTTTGATCGTCAATAAGAAGGTCTGAGGGATACAGTTAACCTAAACTGAAGCATCGGAATCTATAACTAGTGTCACAGGAATGGTTCAAAACATAGATAGTAAAAAGAGTCAGTTTTCTTGTACTGAAGTCGGCATTGTGCCTTTAGTATTTAATTCCGATGCAATTTCTGTGTTTCATCGTCAATAAGAAGGTCAGAGGGATACAGTAAACCTGAGGTGAAGCATCGGAATCTATAACTAGAGTCACAGGAATGGTTCAATCATAGACAGTAAGAAGAGTCAGTTTTCTTGTACTTAATTCGGCATTGTGCTTTTTGTATTTAATTCCGATTCAATTTCTGCGTTTCATCGTCAATAAGAAGGTCAGAGGGATACAGTGAACCTGAAGTCAAGCATCGGAATCTATAACTAGTGTCACATGAATGGTTCAAACATAGACAGTAGGAAGAGTCAGTTTTCTTGTACATAAGTCGGCATTGTGCCTTTTGTATTTAATTCCGATGCAATATCTGTGTTTCATCGTCAATAAGAAGGTCAGAGGGATACAGTAAACCTGAAGTGCAGCATCGGAATCTATAACTATTGTCACATTAATGGTTCAAAACATAGTCAGTAAAAAGAGTCAGTTTTCGTGTATTTAAGTCGGCATTGTGCCTTTTGTATTTAATTCCGATGCAATTTCTGTGTTTCATCGTCAATTAGGAGGTCAGAGGGATACAGTAAACCTGAACTGAAGCATCGGAATCAATAACTAGAGTCACAGGAATGGTTCAATCATAGACAGTAAGAAGAGTCAGTTTTCTTGTACTTAATTCGGCATTGTGCCTTTTGTATTTAATTCCGATGCAATATCTGTGTTTCATCGTCAATAAGAAGGTCAGAGGGAGACAGTGAACCTGAAGTGAAGCATCGGAATCTATAACTAGTGTCACAGGCATGGTTCAATCATAGACAGTAAGAAGAGTCAGTTTTCTTGTACTTAATTCGGCATTGTGCTTTTTGTATTTAATTCCGATTCAATTTCTGTGTTTCATCGTCAATAAGAAGGTCAGAGGGATACAGTGAACCTGAAGTCAAGCATCGGAATCTATAACTAGTGTCACATGAATGGTTCAAAACATAGACAGTAAGAAACGTCAGTTTCCTTGTACTTAAGTCGGCAATTTGCCTATTGTATTGAATTCCGATGCAATTTCTGTGTTTTATCGTCAATAAGATGGTCAGAGGAATACAGTGAACTTGAAGTGAAGCATCGGAATCTATAACTAGAGTCACAGGAATGGTTCAAAACATAGACAGTAATAAGAGTCAGTTTTCTTGTACCTAAGTCGGCATTGTGCGTTTTGTATTTAATTCCGATGCAATTTCTGTGTTTCATCGTCAATAAGAAGGTCAGAGGGATACAGGAAACCAGAAGTGAAGCATCGGAATCTATAACTAGTGTCACAGGAATGGTTCAAACATAGACAGTAAGAAGAGTCAGTTTTCTTGTACTTAAGTCTACATTGTGACTTTTGTATTTAATTCCGATGCAATAGCTGTGTTTCATTGTTAATTAGAAAGTCAGATGGATACAGTAAACCTGAAGTGATGCATCAGAATCTATAACTAGTGTCACATGAACGGTTCAAACATAGGCAGTAAGAAGAGTCAGTTTTCTTGTTCATAAGTCGGCATTGTGCCTTTTGTGTTTAATTCCTATGCAATTTCTGTGTTTCATCGTCAATCAGAAGGTCAGAGGGATACAGTAAACCTGAAGTGAAGCATCGGAATCTATAACTAGTGTCACATGAATGCTTCAAACATAGTCAGTAAGAAGAGTCAGTTTTCGTGTACTTAAGTCGGCATTGTGCCTTTTGTATTTAATTCCGATGCAATTTATGTGTTTGATCGTCAATAAGAAGGTCTGAGGGATACAGTAAACCTGAAGTGAAGCATCGGAATCCATAACTAGTGTCACATGAATGAATCAAACGTAGACAGTAAGAAGAGTCACTTTTCTTGTACATAAGTCGGCATTGTGCCTTTTGTATTTAATTCCGATGCAATATCTGTGTTTCATCGTCCATAAGAAGGTCAGAGGAATACAGTAAACCTGAAGTGAAGCATCGGAATCTATAACTATTGTCACATGAATGGTTCAAAACATAGACAGTAAGAAGAGTCAGTTTTCGTGTACTTAAGTCGGCATTGTGCCTTTTGTATTTAATTCCGATGCAATTTCTGTGTTTGATCGTCAATAAGAAGGTCAGAGGGATACAGTAAACCTGAAGTGAAGCATAGGAATCTATAACTAGTGTCACAGGAATGGTTCAAAACATAGACAGTAAGAAGAGTCAGTCTTCTTGTACTTAAGTCTGCATTGTGCCTTTTCTATTTAATTCCGATGCAATTTCAGTGTTTCATCGTCAATAAGAAGGTCAGAGGGATACAGGAAACCAGAAGTGAAGCATCGGGATCTGTAACTAGTGTCACAGGAATGGTTCAAACATAGACAGTAAGAAGAGTCAGTTTTCTTGTACTGAAGTCGGCATTGTGACTTTTGTATTTAATTCTGATGCAATTTCTGTGTTTCATTGTTAATAAGAAAGTCAGATGGATACAGTAAATCTGAAGTGAAGCATCGGAATCTATAACTAGTGTCACATGAACGGTTCAAACATAGGCAGTAAGAAGAGTCAGTTTTCTTGTTCATAAGTCGGCATTGTGCCTTTTGTATTTAATTCCTATGCAATTTCTGTGTTTCATCGTCAATCAGAAGGTCAGAGGGATACAGTAAACCTGAAGTGAAGCATCGGAATCTATAACTAGTGTCACATGAATGCTTCAAACATAGTCAGTAAGAAGAGTCAGTTTTCGTGTACTTAAGTCGGCATTGTGCCTTTTGTATTTAATTCCGATGCAATTTCTGTGTTTGATCGTCAATAAGAAGGTCTGAGGGATACCATAAACCTGAAGTGAAGCATCGGAATCCATAACTAGTGTCACATGAATGAATCAAACGTAGACAGTAAGAAGAGTCACTTTTCTTGTACATAAGTCGGCATTATGCCTTTTGTATTTAATTCCGATGCAATATCTGTGTTTCATCGTCAATAAGAAGGTCAGAGGAATACAGTAAACCTGAAGTGAAGCATCGGAATCTATAACTATTGTCACATGAATGGTTCAAAACATAGACAGTAAGAAGAGTCAGTTTTCCTGTACATAAGTCGGCATTGTGCCTTTTGTATTTAATTCCGATGCAATGTCTGTGTTTCATCGTCAATAAGGTCAGAGGGATACTGTAAACGTGAGGTGAAGCATCGGAATCTATAACTAGTGTCACAGGAATGGTTCAAAACATAGATAGTAAAAAGAGTCAGTTTTCTTGTACTTAAGTCGGCATTGTGCCTTTTGTATTTAATTCCGATTCAATTTCTGTGTTTCATCGTCAATAGGAAGGTCAGAGGGATACAGTAAACCTGAAGTGAAGCATCGGAATCTATAACTAGAGTCACAGGAATGGTTCAATCATAGACAGTAAGAAGAGTCAGTTTTCTTGTACTTAATTCGGCATTGTGCTTTTTGTATTTAATTCCGATTCAATTTCTGTGTTTCATCGTCAATAAGAAGGTCAGAGGGATACAGTGAACCTGACGTCAAGCATCGGAATCTATAACTAGTGTCACATGAATGGTTCAAACATAGAAAGTGAGAAGAGTCAGTTTTCTTGTACATAAGTCGGCATTGGGCCTTTTGTATTTAATTCCGATGCAATATCTGTGTTTCATCGTCAATAAGAAGGTCAGAGGGATACAGTAAACCTGAAGTGAAGCATCGGAATCAATAACTATTGTCACATTAATAGTTCAAAACATAGTCAGTAAGAAGAGTCAGTTTTCGTGTATTTAAGTCGGCATTGTGCCTTTTGTATTTAATTCCGATGCAATTTCTGTGTTTCATCGTCAATTAGAAGGTCAGAGGGATACAGTAAACCTGAAGTGAAGCATCGGAATCGATAACTAGTGTCACATGAATGGTTCAAACATAGACAGTAAGAAGAGTCAGTTTTCTTGTACATAAGTCGGCATCGTGCCTTTTGTATTTAATTCCGATGCAGTATCTGTGTTTCATCGTCAATATGAAGGTCAGAGGGATACAGTAAACCTGAAGTGAAGCATCGGAATCGATAACTAGAGTCACAGGAATGGTTCAAAGCATAGACAGTAAGAAGAGTCAGTTTTCTTGTACTTAAGTCGGCATTGTGCCTTTTGTATTTAATTCCGATGCAATTTCTGTGTTTCATCGTCAATAAAAAGGTCAGAGGGATACAGGAAACCAGAAGTGAAGCATCGGAATCCATAACTAGTGTCACAGGAATGGTTCAAACATAGACAGTAAGAAGAGTCAATTTTCTTGTACTTAAGTCTACATTGTGACTTTTGTATTTAATTCCGATGCAATAGCTGTGTTTCATTGTTAATAAGAAAGTCAGATGGATACAGTAAACTTGAAGTGATGCATCAGAATCTATAACTAGTGTCACATGAACGGTTCAAACATAGGCAGTAAGATGAGTCATTTTTCTTGTACATAAGTCGGCATTGTGCCTTTTGTATTTAATTCCTATGCAATTTCAGTGTTTCATCGTCAATCAGAAGGTCAGAGGGATACAGTAAACCTGAAGTGAAGCATCGGAATCTCTAACTAGTGTCACATGAATGCTTCAAACATAGTCAGTAAGAAGAGTCAGTTTTCGTGTACTTAAGTCGGCATTGAGCCTTTTGTATTTAATTCCCATGCAATTACTGTGTTTGATCGTCAATAAGAAGGTCTGAGGGATACAGTAAACCTGAACTGAAGCGTCGGAATCTATAACTAGTGTCACAGGAATGGTTCAAAACGTAGATAGTAAAAAGAGTTAGTTTTATTGTACTGAAGTCGGCATCGTGCCTTTAGTATTTAATTCCGATGCAATTTCTGTGTTTCATCGTCAATAAGAAGGTCAGAGGGATACAGTAAACCTGAAGTGAAGCATCGGAATCTATAACTAGAGTCACAGGAATGGTTCAATCATAGACAGTAAGAAGAGTCAGTTTTCTTGTACTTAATTCGGCATTGTGCTTTTTGTATTTAATTCCGATTCGATTCCTGTGTTTCATCGTCAATAAGAAGGTCAGAGGGATACAGTGAACCTGAAGTCAAGCATCGGAATCTATAACTAGTGTCACATGAATGGTTCAAACATAGACAGTAGGAAGAGTCAGTTTTCTTGTACATAAGTCGGCATTGTGCCTTTTGTATTTAATTCCGATGCAATATCTGTGTTTCATCGTCAATAAGAAGGTCAGAGGGATACAGTAAACCTGAAGTGAAGCATCGGAATCTATAACTATTGTCACATTAATGGTTCAAAACATAGTCAGTAAGAAGAATCAGTTTTCGTGTATTTAAGTCGGCATTGTGCCTTTTGTATTAAATTCCGATGCAATTTCTGTGTTTCATCGTCAATTAGGAGGTCAGAGGGATACAGTAAACCTGAAGTGAAGCATTGGAATCGATAACTCGTGTCACATGAATGGTTCAAAACATAGACAGTAAGAAACGTCAGTTTTCTTGTACTTAAGTCGGCAATGAGCCTTTTGTATATAATTCCGATGCAATTTCTGTGTTTCATCGTCAATAAGAAGGTCAGAGGGATACAGTGAACCTGAAGTGAAGCATCGGAATGTATAACTAGTGTCACAGGCATGGTTCAATCATAGACAGTAAGAAGAGTCAGTTATCTTGTACCTAATTCGGCATTGTGCCTTTTGTATTTATTTCCGATTCAAATTCTGTGTTTCATCGTCAATAAGAAGGTCAGAGGGATACAGTAAACCGGATGTGAAGCATCGGAATCTATAACTAGTGTCACATGAATGGTTCAAACATAGACAGTAAGAAGAGTCAGTTGTCTTGTACATAAGTCGGCATCGTGCCTTTTGTATTTAATTCCGATGCAGTATATGTGTTTCATCGTCAATATGAAGATCAGAGGGATACAGTAACCCTGAAGTGAAGCATCGGAATCGATAACTAGTGTCACATGAATGGTTCAAAACATAGACAGTAAGAAACGTCAGTTTCCTTGTACTTAAGTCGGCAATTTGCCTATCGTAATTAATTCCGATGCAATTTCTGTGTTTCATCGTCAATAAGAAGGTAAGAGGGATACAGTGAACTTGAAGTGAAGCATCGGAATCTATAACTAGAGTCACAGGAATGGTTCAAAACATAGACAGTAAGAAGAGTCAGTTTTCTTGTACTTAAGTCGGCATTGTGCCTTTTGTATTTAATTCCGATGCAATTTCTGCGTTTCATAGTCAATAAGTAGGTCAGAGGGATACAGTAAACCTGAAGTGAAGCATCGGAATCTATAACTAGAGTCACAGGAATGGTTCAATCATAGACAGTAATAAGTGTCTGTTTTCTGGTACTTAATTCGGCATTGTGGATTTTGTATTTGATTGCGATTCAGTTTCTGTGTTTCATCATCAATAAGAAGGTCAGAGAAATACAGTAAACCTGAAGTGAAGCATCGGAATCCATAACTAGTGTCACATGAATGAATCAAACGTAGACAGTAAGAAGAGTCACTTTTCTTGTACATAAGTCGGCATTATGCCTTTTGTATTTAATTCCGATGCAATATCTGTGTTTCATCGTCAATAAGAAGGTCAGAGGGATACAGTAAACCTGAAGTGAAGCATCGGAATCTATAACTATTGTCACATGAATGGTTCAAAACATAGACAGTAAGAAGAGTCAGTTTTCGTGTACTTAAGTCGGCATTGTGCTTTTTGTATTTAATTCCGATGCAATTTCTGTGTTTGATCGTCAATAAGAAGGTCAGAGGGATACAGTAAACCTGAAGTGAAGCATAGGAATCTATAACTAGTGTCACAGGAATGGTTCAAAACATAGACAGTAAGAAGAGTCAGTCTTCTTGTACTTAAGTCGGCATTGTGCCTTTTCTATTTAATTCCGATGCAATTTCAGTGTTTCATCGTCAATAAGAAGGTCAGAGGGATACAGGAAACCAGAAGTGAAGCATCGGGATCTATAACTAGTGTCACAGGAATGGTTCAAACATAGACAGTAAGAAGAGTCAGTTTTCTTGTACTTAAGTCGGCATTGTGACTTTTGTACTTAATTCCGATGCAATTTCTGTGTTTCATTGTTAATAAGAAAGTCAGATGGATACAGTAAACCTGAAGTGAAGCATCAGAATCTATAACTAGTGTCACATGAACGGTTCAAACACAGGCAGTAAGAAGAGTCAGTTTTCTTGTTCATAAGTCGGCATTGTGCCTTTTGTATTTAATTCCGATGCAGTATCTGTGTTTCATCGTCAATATGAAGGTCAGAGGGATACAGTAAACCTGAAGTGAAGCATCGGAATCGATAACTAGTGTCACATGAATGGTTCAAAACATAGACAGTAAGATACGTCAGTTTCCTTGTACTTAAGTCGGCAATGTGCCTATTGTATTTAATTCCGATGCAATTTCTGTGTTTCATCGTCAATAAGAAGGTCAGAGGGATTCAGTGAACTTGAAGTGAAGCATCGGAATCTATAACTAGAGTCACAGGAATGGTTCAAAACATAGACAGTAAGAAGAGTCAGTTTTCTTGTACTTAAGTCGGCATTGTGCCTTTTGTATTTAATTCCGATGCAATTTCTGTGTTTCATCGTCAATAAGAAGGTCAGAGGGATACAGTAAACCTGAAGTGAAGCATCGGAATCTGTAACTAGAGTCACAGGAATGGTTCAATCATAGACAGTAAGAAGTGTCAGTTTTCTTGTACTTAATTCGGCATTGTGGATTTTGTATTTGATTCCGATTCAGTTTCTGTGTTTCATCGTCAATAAGAAGGTCAGAGAGATACAGTAATCCTGAAGTGAAGCATCGGAATCCATAACTAGTGTCACATGAATGAATCAAACGTAGACAGTAAGAAGAGTCACTTTTCTTGTACATAAGTCGGCATTGTGCCTTTTGTATTTAATTCCGATGCAATTTCTGTGTTTCATCGTCAATAAGAAGGTCAGAGGGATACAGTGAACCTGAAGTGAAGCATCGGAATCTATAACTAGAGTCACAGGAATGGTTCAATCATAGACAGTAAGAAGAGTCAGTTTTCTTGTACTTAATTCGGCATTGTGCTTTTTGTATTTAATTCCGATTCAATTTCTGTGTTTCATCGTCAATAAGAAGGTCAGAGGGATACAGTGAACCTGAAGTCAAGCATCGGAATCTATAACTAGTGTCACAGGTATGGTTCAAAACATAGGCAGTAAAAAGAGTCAGTTTTCCTGTACATAAGTCGGCATTGTGCATTTTGTATTTAATTCCGATGCAATGTCTGTGTTTCATCGTCAATAAGAAGGTCAGAGGGATACAGTAAACCTGAAGTGAAGCATCGGAATCTGTAACAATTGTCACATTAATGGTTCAAAACATAGTCAGTAAGAAGAGTCAGTTTTCGTGTATTTAAGTCGGCATTGTGCCTTTTGTATTTAATTCCGATGCAATTTCTGTGTTTCATCGTCAATTAGAGGGTCAGAGGGATACAGTAAACCTGAAGTGAAGCATCGGAATCGATAACTAGTGTCACATGAATGGTTCAAAACATAGACAGTTAGAAACGTCAGTTTTCTTGTACTTAAGTCGGCAATGAGCCTTTTGTATATAATTCCGATGCAATTTCTGTGTTTCATCGTCAATAAGAAGGTCAGAGGGATACAGTGATCCTGAAGTGAAGCATCGGAATCTATAACTAGTGTCACAGGCATGGTTCAATCATAGACAGTAAGAAGAGTCAGTTTTCTTGTACCTAATTCGGCATTGTGAATTTTGTATTTAATTCCGATTCAATTTCTCTGTTTCATCGTCAATAAGAAGGTCAGAGGGATACAGTAAACCTGAAGTGAAGCATAGGAATCTATAACTAGTGTCACATGAATGGTTCAAACATAGACAGTAAGAAGAGTCAGTTTTCATGTACCTAATTCGGCATTGTGCCTTTTGTATTTAATTCCGATTCAATTTCTGTGTTTCATCGTCAATAAGAAGGTCAGAGGGATACAGTAAACCTGAAGTGAAGCATCGGAATCTATAACTAGTGTCACATGAATGGTTCAAACATAGACAGTAAGAAGAATCAGTTTTCTTGTACATAAGTCGGCATCGTGCCTTTTGTATTTAATTCCGATGCAGTATCTGTGTTTCATCGTCAATATGAAAGTCAGAGGGATAAAGTAAACCTGAAGTGAAGCATCGGAATCGATAACTAGTGTCACATGAATGGTTCAAAACATAGACAGTAAGAAACGTCAGTTTCCTTGTACTTAAGTCGGCAATTTGCCTATTGTATTTAATTCCGATGCAATTTCTGTGTTTCATCGTCAATAAGAAGGTCAGAGGGATACAGGAAACCAGAATTGAAGCATCGGAATCTATAACTAGTGTCACAGGAATGGTTCAAACATAGACAGTAAGAAGAGTCAGGTTTCTTGTACTTAAGTCGGCATCGTGACTTTTGTATTTAATTCCGATGCAATTTCTGTGTTTCATTGTTAATACGAAAGTCAGATGGATTCAGTAAACCTGAAGTGATGCATCAGAATCTATAACTAGTGTCACATGAACGGTTCAAACATAGGCAGTAAGAAGAGTCAGTTTTCTTGTTCATAAGTCGGCATTGTGCCTTTTGTATTTAATTCCTATGCAATTTCTGTGTTTCATCGTCAATCACAAGGTCAGAGGGATACAGTAAACCTGAAGTGAAGCATCGGAATCTATAACTAGAGTCACAGGAATGGTTTAAACATAGACAGTAAGAAGAGTCAGTTTTCTTGTACTTAATTCGGCATTGTGCTTTTTATATTTAATTCCGATTCAATTTATGTGATTCATCGTCAATAAGAAGGTCAGAGGAATACAGTGAACCTGAAGTCAAGCATCGGAATCTATAACTAGTGTCACATGAATGGTTCAAACATAGACAGCAGGAAGAGTCAGTTTTCTTGTACATAAGTCGGCATTGTGCCTTTTGTATTTAATTCCAATGCAATATCTGTGTTTCATCGTCAATAAGAAGGTCAGAGGGATACAGTAAACCTGAAGTGAAACATCGGAATCTATAACTATTGTCACATTAATGGTTCAAAACATAGTCAGTAAGAAGAGTCAGTTTTCGGGTATTTAAGTCGGCATTGTGTCTTTTGTATTTAATTCCGATGCAATTTCTGTGTTTCATCGTCAATTAGGAGGTCAGAGGGATACAGTAAACCTGAAGTGAAGCATCGGAATCGATAACTAGTGTCACATGAATGGTTCAAAACATAGACAGTAAGAAACGTCAGTTTTCTTGTACTTAAGTCGGCAATGAGCCTTTTGTATATAATTCCGATGCAATTTACGTGTTTCATCGTCAATAAGAAGGTCAGAGGGATACAGTGAACCTGAAATGAAGCATCGGAATCTATAACTAGTGTAACAGGCATGGTTCAATCATAGACAGTAAGAAGAGTCAGTTTTCTTGTACCTAATTCGGCATTGTGCCTTTTGCATTTATTTCCGATTCAATTTCTGTGTTTCATCGTCAATAAGAAGGTCATAGGGATACCGTAAACCTGAAGTGAATCATCGGAATCTATAACTAGTGTCACATGAATGGTTCAAACATAGACAGTAAGAAGAGTCAGTTTTCTTGTACATAAGTCGGCATCGTGCCTTTTGTATTTAATTACGATGCAGTATCTGTGTTTCATCGTCCATATGAAGGTCAGAGGGATACAGGAATCCTGAATTGAAGCATCGGAATCGATAACTAGTGTCACATGAATGGTTCAAAACATAGACAGTAAGAAACGTCAGTTTCCTTGTACTTAAGTCGGCAATGTGCCTATTGTATTTAATTCCGATGCAATTTCTGTGTTTCATCGTCAATAAGAAGGTCAGAGGGATACAGTGAACTTGAAGTGAAGCATCGGAATCTATAACTAGAGTCACAGGAATGGTTCAAAACATAGACAGTAAGAAGAGTCAGTTTTCTTGTACTTAAGTCGGCATTGTGCCTTTTGTATTTAATTCCGATGCAATTTCTGCGTTTCATCGTCAATAAGAAGGTCAGAGGGATACAGTAAACCTGAAGTGAAGCATCGGAATCTATAACTAGAGTCACAGGAATGGTTTCATCATAGACAGTAAGAAGTGTCGGTTTTCTGGTACTTAATTCGGCATTGTGTATATTGTATTTGATTCCGATTCAGTTTCTGTGTTTCATCGTCAATAAGAAGGTCAGAGAGATACAGTAAACCTGAAGTGAAGCATCGGAATCCATAACTAGTGTCACATGAATGAATCAAACGTAGACAGTAAGAAGAGTCACTTTTCTTGTACATAAGTCGGCATTATGCATTTTGTATTTAATTCCGATGCAATATCTGTGTTTCATCGACAATAAGAAGGTCAGAGGGATACAGTAAACCTGAAGTGAAGCATCGGAATCTATAACTATTGTCACATGAATGGTTCAAAACATAGACAGTAAGAAGAGTCAGTTTTCGTGTACTTAAGTCGGCATTGTGCCGTTTGTATTTAATTCCGATGCAATTTCTGTGTTTGATCGTCAATAAGAAGGTCAGAGGGATACAGTAAACCTGAAGTGAAGCATCGGAATCTATAACTAGTGTCACAGGAATGGTTCAAAACATAGACAGTAAGAAGAGTCAGTTTTCTTGTACTTAAGTCGGCATTGTGCCTTTTCTATTTAATTGCGATGCAATTTCAGTGTTTCATCGTCAATAAGAATGTCAGAGGGATACAGGAAACCAGAAGTGAAGCATCGGGATCTATAACTAGTGTCACAGGAATGGTTCAAACATAGACAGTACGAAGAGTCAGTTTTCTTGTACTTAAGTCGGCATTGTGACTTTTGTATTTAATTCCGATGAAATTTCTGTGTTTCATTGTTAATAAGAAAGTCAGATGGATACAGTAAACCTGAAGTGAAGCATCAGAATCTATAACTAGTGTCACATGAACGGTTCATACATAGGCAGTAAGAAAAGTCAGTTTTCTTGTTCATAAGTCGGCATTGTGCCTTTTGTATTTAATTCCGATGCAGTATCTGTGTTTCATCGTCAATATGAAGGTCAGAGGGATACAGTAAACCTGAAGTGAAGCATCGGAATCGATAACTAGTGTCACATGAATGGTTCAAAACATAGACAGTAAGAAACGTCAGTTTCCTTGTACTTAAGTCGGCAATGTGCCTATTGTATTTAATTCCGATACAATTTCTGTGTTTCATCGTCAATAAGAAGGTCAGAGGGATACAGTGAATTTGAAGTGAAGCATCGGAATCTATAACTAGAGTCACAGGAATGGTTCAAAACATAGACAGTAAGAGGAGTCAGTTTTCTTGTACTTAAGTCGGCATTGTGCCTTTTGTATTTAATTCCGATGCAATTTCTGTGTTTCATCTTCAATAAGAAGGTCAGAGGGATACAGTAATCCTGAAGTGAAGCATCGGAATCTATATCTAGTGTCACAGGAATGGTTAAAACATAGACAGTAAGAAGAGTCAGTTTTCTTGTACTTAATCGGCATTGTGTCTTTTGTAGTTAACTCCGATGCAATTTCTGTGTTTCATCGTCAATAAGAAGGTCAGAGGGATACCGTAAACGTGAGGTGAAGCATCGGAATCTATAACTAGTCTCACAGCAATGATTCAAAATATAGGCAATAAGAAGAGTCAGTTTTCTTGTACTTAAGTCGGCATTGTGCCTTTTGTATTTGATTCCGATGCAATTTCTATGTTTCATCGTCAATAAGTAGGTCAGAGGGATACAGTAAACCTGAAGTGAAGCATCGGAATCTGTAACTAGTGTCACAGGTTTGGTTCAATTATAGACAGTAAGAAGAGTCAGTTTTCTTGCACTCAAGTCGACATGGTGCCTTTTGTATTTAATTCCGGTTCAATATCTGTGTTTCATCGTCAATAAGAAGGTCAGAGGGATACAGTAAACCTGAAATGAAGCATCGGAATCTATAACTAGTCTCACATGAATGGTTCAAACATGGACAGTAAGAAGAGTCAGTTTTCTTGTACATAAGTCGGCATTGTGCCTGTTGTATTTAATTGCGATGCAATATCTGTGTTTCATCGTCAATAGGAAGGTCAGAGGGATACAGTAAACCTGAAGTGATGCATGGGAAGCTATGACTAGTGTCACATGAATGGTTCAAAGTATAGACGGTAAGAAGAGTAAATTTTCTTGTACTTAAGTCGGCATTGTGCCATTTGTTCTTAATTCCAATGCAATTTCTGTGTTTCATCGTCTATACGAAGGACAGAGGGATACAGTAAACCTGAAGTGAAGCATCGGAATCTATATCTAGTGTCACAGGAATGGTTAAAACATAGACAGTAAGAAGAGTCAGTTTTCTTGTACTTAAGTCGGCATTGTGCCTTTTGTATTTAATTCCGGTGCAATTTCTGTGTTTCATCGTCAATAAGAAGGTCAGAGGGATACAGTAAACCTGAAGTAAAGCATCGGAATCTATAACTAGTGTCACAGGAATGGTTCAAAACATAGACAGTAAGAAGAGTCAGTTTTCTTGTACTTAAGTCCGCATTGTGCCTTTTGTGTATAATTCCGATGCAATATCTGTGTTTCATCTTCAATAAGAAGGTCAGAGGGATACAGTAATCCTGAGGTGAAGCATCGTAATCAATAACTAGTGTCACAGGAATGGTTCAAATCATAGACAGTAAGAAGAGTCAGTTTTCTTGTACTTAAGTCGGCATTGTGCCATTTGTATTTTATTCCGATGCAATTTCTGTGTTTCATCAACAATAAGAAGGTAAGAGGGATACAGTAAACATGAAGTGAAGCATCGGAATATGTAACTAGTGTCACATGAATGGTTCAAACATAGACAGTAAGAAGAGTCAGTCTTCTAGTACTTAAGTCGGCATTGTGACTTTTAAACTTAATTCCGATGCAATTTCTGTGTTTCATCGTCAATAAGAAGTTGAGAGGGATACAGTAAACCTGAAGTGGAGCATCGGAATATGTAAGTAGTGTCGCAGGAATGGTTCAAAACATAGACAGTAAGAAGAGTCAGTTTTCTTGTACTTAAGTCGGCATTGTGCCCTTTTTATTTAACTCCGATGCAATTTCAGTGTTTCATCGTCAATAAGAAGGTCAGAGGGATACAGTAAACATGAAGTGAAGCATCGGAATCTATAACTAGTGTCACAGGAATGGTTTAAAACATAGACAGTAAGAACAGTCAGTTTTGTTGTACTTAAGTCTACATTGTGCCTTTTGTATTTAATTCCGATGCAATTTCTGTGTTTCATCGTCAATAAGTAGGTAAGAGGGATACAGAAAACCTGAAGTGAAGCATCGGAATCTATAACTAGTGTCACAGCAATGGTTCAATCATAGACAGTAAGAAGAGTCAGTTTTCTTGTACTTAAGTCGGCATGGTGCCTTTTGTATTTAATTCCGATTCAATTTCTGTGTTTCATCGTCAATAAGAAGGTCGGAGGGATACAGTAAACCTGAAGTGAAGCATCGGAATCTATAACTAGTGTCACATGAATGGTTCAAACACTGACAGTAAGAAGAGTCTGTTTTCTTGTACATAAGTCGGCATTGTGCCTTTTGTATTTAATTCTGATGCAATATCTGTGTTTCATCTTCAACAAGAAGGTCAGAGGGATACAGTAAACCTGAAGTGAAGCATCGGAATCTATAACTAGTGTCACAGGAATGGTTCAAAACATAGACAATACGAAGAGTAAATTTTCTTGTACTTAGGTCGGCATTGTGCCTTTTGTTCTTAATTCCAATGCAATTTCTGTGTTTCATCGTCAATACGAAGGTCAGAGGGATACAGTAAACATGAAGTGAAGCATCGGAATCTATATCTAGTGTCACAGGAATGGTTAAAACATAGACAGTAAGAAACGTCAGTTTTCTTGTACTTAAGTCGGCATTGTGCCTTTTGTATTTAATTCCGGTGCAATTTCTGTGTTTCATCGTCAATAAGAAGGTAAGAGGGATACAGTGAACTTGAAGTGAAGCATCGGAATCTATAACTAGAGTCACAGGAATGGTTCAAAACATAGACAGTAAGAAGAGTCAGTTTTCTTGTACTTAAATCGGCATTGTGCCTTTTGTATTTAATTCCGATGCAATTTCTGCGTTTCATCGTCAATAAGTTGGTCAGAGGGATACAGTAAACCTGAAGTGAAGCATCGGAATCTATAACTAGAGTCACAGGAATGGTTCAATCATAGACAGTAAGAAGTGTCTGTTTTCTGGTACTTAATTCAGCATTGTGGATTTTGTATTTGATTGCGATTCAGTTTCTGTGTTTCATCGTCAATAAGAAGGTCAGAGAAATACAGTAAACCTGAAGTGAAGCATCGGAATCCATAACTAGTGTCACATGAATGAATCAAACGTAGACAGTAAGAAGAGTCACTTTTCTTGTACATAAGTCGGCATTATGCCTTTTGTATTTAATTCCGATGCAATATCTGTGTTTCATCGTCAATAAGAAGGTCAGAGGGATACAGTAAACCCGAGGTGAAGCATCGGAATCTATAACTATTGTCACATGAATGGTTCAAAACATAGACAGTAAGAAGAGTCAGTTTTCGTGTACTTAAGTCGGCATTGTGCCTTTTGTATTTAATTCCGATGCAATTTCAGTGTTTGATCGTCAATAAGAAGGTCAGAGGGATACAGTAAACCTGAAGTGAAGCATAGGAGTCTATAACTAATGTCACAGGAATGGTTCAAAACATAGACAGTAAGAAGAGTCACTTTTCTTGTACATAAGTCGGCATTGTGCCTTTTCTATTTAATTCCGATGCAATTTTAGTGTTTCATCGTCAATAAGAAGGTCAGAGGGATACAGGAAACCAGAAGTGAAGCATCGGGATCTATAACTAGTGTCACAGGAATGGTTCAAACATAGACAGTAAGAAGAGTCAGTTTTCTTGTACTTAAGTCGGCATTGTGACTTTTGTACTTAATTCCGATGCAATTTCTGTGTTTCGTTGTTAATAAGAAAATCAGATGGATACAGTAAACCTGAAGTGAAGCATCAGAATCTATAACTAGTGTCACATGAACGGTTCAAACATAGGCAGTAAGAAGAGTCAGTTTTCTTGTTCATAAGTCGGCATTGTGCCTTTTGTATTTAATTCCGATGCAGTATCTGTGTTTCATCGTCAATATGAAGGTCAGAGGGATACAGTAAACCTGAAGTGAAGCATCGGAATCGATAACTAGTGTCACATGAATGGTTCAAAACATAGACAGTAAGAAACGTCAGTTTCCTTGTACTTAAGTCGGCAATGTGCCTATTGTATTTAGTTCCGATGCAATTTCTGTGTTTCATCGTCAATAAGAAGGTCAGAGGGATACAGTGAACTTGAAGTGAAGCATCGGAATCTATAACTAGAGTCACAGGAATGGTTCAAAACATAGACAGTAAGAAGAGTCAGTTTTCTTGTACTTAAGTCGGCATTGTGCCTTTTGTATTTAATTCCGATGCAATTTCTGTGTTTCATCGTCAATAAGAAGGTCAGAGGGATACAGTAAACCTGAAGTGAAGCATCGGAATCTGTAACTAGAGTCACAGGAATGGTTCAATCATAGACAGTAAGAAGTGTCAGTTTTCTTGTACTTAATTCGGCATTGTGGATTTTGTATTTGATTCCGATTCAGTTTCTGTGTTTCATCGTCAATAAGAAGGTCAGAGAGATACAGTAAACCTGAAGTGAAGCATCGGAATCCATAACTAGTGTCACATGAATGAATCAAACGTAGACAGTAAGAAGAGTCACTTTTCTTGTACATAAGTCGGCAATGTGCCTATTGTATTTAGTTCCGATGCAATTTCTGTGTTTCATCGTCAATAAGAAGGTCAGAGGGATACAGTGAACTTGAAGTGAAGCATCGGAATCTATAACTAGAGTCACAGGAATGGTTCAAAACATAGACAGTAAGAAGAGTCAGTTTTCTTGTACTTAAGTCGGCATTGTGCCTTTTGTATTTAATTCCGATGCAATTTCTGTGTTTCATCGTCAATAAGAAGGTCAGAGGGATACAGTAAACCTGAAGTGAAGCATCGGAATCTGTAACTAGAGTCACAGGAATGGTTCAATCATAGACAGTAAGAAGTGTCAGTTTTCTTGTACTTAATTCGGCATTGTGGATTTTGTATTTGATTCCGATTCAGTTTCTGTGTTTCATCGTCAATAAGAAGGTCAGAGAGATACAGTAAACCTGAAGTGAAGCATCGGAATCCATAACTAGTGTCACATGAATGAATCAAACGTAGACAGTAAGAAGAGTCACTTTTCTTGTACATAAGTCGGCATTGTGCCTTTTGTATTTAATTCCGATGCAATTTCTGTGTTTCATCGTCAATAAGAAGGTCAGAGGGATACAGTGAACCTGAAGTGAAGCATCGGAATCTATAACTAGAGTCACAGGAATGGTTCAATCATAGACAGTAAGAAGAGTCAGTTTTCTTGTACTTAATTCGGCATTGTGCTTTTTGTATTTAATTCCGATTCAATTTTTGTGTTTCATCGTCAATAAGAAGGTCAGAGGGATACAGTGAACCTGAAGTCAAGCATCGGAATCTATAACTAGTGTCACAGGTATGGTTCAAAACATAGACAGTAAGAAGAGTCAGTTTTCCTGTACATAAGTCGGCATTGTGCCTTTTGTATTTAATTCCGATGCAATGTCTGTGTTTCATCGTCAATAAGAGGGTCAGAGGGATACAGTAAACCTGAAGTGAAGCATCGGAATCTGTAACTATTGTCACATTAGTGGTTCAAAACATAGTCAGTAAGAAGAGTCAGTTTTCGTGTATTTAAGTCGGCATTGTGCCTTTTGTATTTAATTCCGATGCAATTTCTGTGTTTCATCGTCAATTAGAAGGTCAGAGGGATACAGTTAACCTGAAGTGAAGCATCGGAATCGATAACTAGTGTCACATGAATGGTTCAAAACATAGACAGTAAGAAACGTCAGTTTTCTTGTACTTAAGTCGGCAATGAGCCTTTTGTATATAATTCCGATGCAATTTCTGTGTTTCATCGTCAATAAGAAGGTCAGAGGGATACAGTGATCCTGAAGTGAAGCATCGGAATCTATAACTAGTGTAACAGGCATGGTTCAATCATAGACAGTAAGAAGAGTCAGTTTTCTTGTACCTAATTCGGCATTGTGCCTTTTGTATTTATTTCCGATTCAATTTCTGTGTTTCATCGTCAATAAGAAGGTCAGAGGGATACAGTAAACCTGAAAAGAAGCATCGGAATCTATAACTAGTGTCACATGAATGGTTCAAACATAGACAGTAAGAAGAGTCAGTTTTCTTGTACATAAGTCGGCATCGTGCCTTTTGTATTTAATTACGATGCAGTATCTGTGTTTCATCGTCAATATGAAGGTCAAAGGGATACAGGAAACCTGAATTGAAGCATCGGAATCGATAACTAGTGTCACATGAATGGTTCAAAACATAGACAGTAAGAAACGTCAGTTTCCTTGTACTTAAGTCGGCAATGTGCCTATTGTATTTAATTCCGATGCAATTTCTGTGTTTCATCGTCAATAAGAAGGTCAGAGGGATACAGTGAACTTGAAGTGAAGCATCGGAATCTATAACTAGAGTCACAGGAATGGTTCAAAGCATAGACAGTAAGAAGAGTCAGTTTTCTTGTACTTAAGTCGGCATTGTGCCTTTTTTTTTTAATTCCGATGCAATTTCTGCGTTTCATCGTCAATAAGAAGGTCAGAGGGATACAGTAAACCTGAAGTGAAGCATCGGAATCTATAACTAGAGTCACAGGAATTGTTCAATCATAGACAGTAAGAAGTGTCTGTTTTCTGGTACTTAATTCGGCATTGTGGATATTGTATTTGATTCCGATTCAGTTTCTGTGTTTCATCGTCAATAAGAAGGTCAGAGAGATACAGTAAACCTGAAGTGAAGCATCGGAATCCATAACTAGTGTCACATGAATGAATCAAACGTAGACAGTAAGAAGAGCACTTTTCTTGTACATAAGTCGGCATTATGCCTTTTGTATTTAATTCCGATGCAATATCTGTGTTTCATCGACAATAAGAAGGTCAGAGGGAGACAGTAAACCTGAAGTGAAGCATCGGAATCTATAACTATTGTCACATGAATGGTTAAAAACATAGACAGTAAGAAGAGTCAGTTTTCGTGTACTTAAGTCGGCATTGTGCCGTTTGTATTTAATTCCGATGCAATTTCTTTGTTTGATCGTCAATAAGAAGGTAAGAGGGATACAGTAAACCTGAAGTGAAGCATCGGAATCTATAACTAGTGTCACAGGAATGGTTCAAAACATAGACAGTAAGAAGAGTCAGTTTTCTTGTACTTAAGTCGGCATTGTGCCTTTTCTATTTAATTCCGATGCAATTTCTGTGTTTCATCGTCAATAAGAAGGTCAGAGGGATACAGGAAACCAGAAGTGAAGCATCGGGATCTATAACTAGTGTCACAGGAATGGTTCAAACATAGACAGTAAGAAGAGTCAGTTTTCTTGTACTTAAGTCGGCATTGTGACTTTTGTATTTAATTCCGATGCAATTTCTGTGTTTCATTGTTAATAAGAAAGTCAGATGGATACAGTAAACCTGAAGTGAAGCATCAGAATCTATAACTAGTGTCACATGAACGGTTCAAACATAGGCAGTAAGTAAAATCAGTTTTCTTGTTCATAAGTCGGCATTGTGCCTTTTGTATTTAATTCCGATGCAGTATCTGTGTTTCATCGTCAATATGAAGGTCAGAGGGATACAGTAAACCTGAAGTGAAGCATCGGAATCGATAACTAGTGTCACATGAATGGTTCAAAACATAGATAGTAAGAAACGTCAGTTTCCTTGTACTTAAGTCGGCAATGTGCCTATTGTATTTAATTCCGATACAATTTCTGTGTTTCATCGTCAATAAGAAGGTCAGAGGGATACAGTGAATTTGAAGTGAAGCATCGGAATCTATAACTAGAGTCACAGGAATGGTTCAAATCATAGACAGTAAGAAGAGTCAGTTTTCTTGTACTTAAGTCGGCATTGTGCCTTTTGTATTTAATTCCGATGCAATTTCTGTGTTTCATCGTCAATAAGAAGGTCAGAGGGATACAGTAAACCTGAAGTGAAGCATCGGAATCTATATCTAGTGTCACAGGAATGGTTAAAACATAGACAGTAAGAAGAGTCAGTTTTCTTGTACTTAAGTCGGCATTGTGCCATTTGTATTTAATTCCGGTGCAATTTTTGTGTTTCATCGTCAATAAGAAGGTCAGAGGGAAACAGTAAGCCTGAAGTGAAGCATCGGAATCTATAACGAGTGACACAGGAATGGTTCAAAACATAGACAGTAAGAAGAGTCAGTTTTCTTGTACTTAAGTCCGCAATGTGCCTTTTGTATTTAATTCCGATGCAATTTCTGTGTTTCATCGTCAATAAGTAGGTCAGAGGGATACAGTAAACCTGAAGTGAAGCATCGGAATCTATAACTAGTGCCACAGGAATAGTTCAAAACATAGACAGTAAGAAGAGTCAGTTTTCTTGTACTTAAGTAGGCATGGTGCCATTTGTATTTAATACCGTTGCAATATCTATGTTTCATTGTCAATAAGAAGGTCAGAGCGATACAGTAATCCTGAGGTGAAGCATCGGAATCTATAACTAGTGTCATAGGTATGGTTCAAAACATAGACAGTAAGAAGAGTCAGTTTTCTTGTACTTAATCGGCATTGTGTCCTTTGTAGTTAACTCCGATGCAATTTCTGTGTTTCATCGTCAATAAGAAGGTCAGAGGGATACCGTAAACGTGAGGTGAAGCATCGGAATCTATAACTAGTCTCACAGCAATGATTCAAAATATAGGCAGTAAGAAGAGTCATTTTTCTTGTACTTAAGTCGGCATTGTGCCTTTTGTATTTGATTCCGATGCAATTTCTATGTTTCATCGTCAATAAGTAGGTCAGAGGGATACAGTAAACCTGAAGTGAAGCATCGGAATCTGTAACTAGTGTCACAGGTTTGGTTCAATTATAGACAGTAAGAAGAGTCAGTTTTCTTGTACTCAAGTCGACATGGTGCCTTTTGTATTTTATTCCGGTTCAATATCTGTGTTTCATCGTCAATAAGAAGGTCAGAGGGATACAGTAAACCTGAAATGAAGCATCGGAATCTATAACTAGTGTCACATGAATGGTTCAAACATGGACAGTAAGAAGAGTCAGTTTTCTTGTACATAAGTCGGCATTGTGCCTTTTGTATTTAATTGCGATGCAATATCTGTGTTTCATCGTCAATAAGAAGGTCAGAGGGATACAGTAAACCTGAAGTGATGCATGGGAAGCTATGACTAGTGTCACATGAATGGTTCAAATTATAGACGGTAAGAAGATTAAATTTTCTTGTACTTAAGTCGGCATTGTGCCATTTGTTCTTAATTCCAATGCAATTTCTGTGTTTCATCGTCTATACGAAGGATAGAGGGATACAGTAAACCTGAAGTGAAGCATCGGAATCTATATCTAGTGTCACAGGAATGGTTAAAACATAGACAGTAAGAAGAGTCAGTTTTCTTGTACTTAAGTCGGCATTGTGCCTTTTGTATTTAATTCCGGTGCAATTTCTGTGTTTCATCGTCAATAAGAAGGTCAGAGGGATACAGTAAACCTGAAGTGAAGCATCGGAATCTATAACTAGTGTCACAGGAATGGTTCAAAACATAGACAGTAAGAAGAGTCAGTTTTCTTGTACTTAAGTCCGCATTGTGCCTTTTGAGTATAATTCCGATGCAATATCTGTGTTTCATCTTCAATAAGAACGTCAGAGGGATACAGTAAACCTGAAGTCAAGCATCGGAATCTAGAACTAGTTTCGCAGGAATGGTTCAAAGCATAGACAGTAAGAAGAGTCAGTTTTCTTGTACTTAAGTAGGCATTGTGCCTTTTGTATCTAATTCCGATGCAATATCTGTGTTTCATCGTCAATAAGAAGGTCAGAGGGATACAGTAATCCTGAGGTGAAGCATCGTAATCAATAACTAGTGTCACAGGAATGGTTCAAATCATAGACAGTAAGAAGAGTCAGTTTTCTTGTACTTAAGTCGGCATTGTGCCATTTGTACTTTATTCCAATGCAATTTCTGTGTTTCATCAACAATAAGAAGGTCAGAGGGCTACAGTAAAACTGAAGTGAAGCATCGGAATATGTAACTAGTGTCACATGAACGGTTCAAACATAGACAGTAAGAAGAGTCAGTCTTCTAGTACTTAAGTCGGCATTGTGACTTTTAAACTTAATTCCGATGCAATTTCTGTGTTTCATCGTCAATAAGAAGTTGAGAGGGATACAGTAAACCTGAAGTGAAGCATCGGAATCTATAACTAGTGTCACAGGAATGGTTCAAAACATAGACAGTAAGAAGAGTCAGTTTTCTTGTACTTATGTCGGCATTGTGCTTTTTGTATTTAATTCCGATGCAATTTCTGTGTTTCATCGTCAATAAGAAGGTCAGAGGGATACAGTAAACCTGAAGTGAAGCATCGGAATCTATATCTAGTGTCACAGGAATGGTTAAAACATAGACAGTAAGAAAAGTCAGTTTTCTTGTACTTAAGTCGGCATTGTGCCTTTTGTATTTAATTCCGGTGCAATTTCTGTGTTTCATCGTCAATAAGAAGGTCAGAGGGATACAGTAAACCTGAAGTGAAGCATCGGAATCTATAACGAGTGTCACAGGAATGGTTCAAAGCATAGACAGTAAGAAGAGTCATTTTTCTTGTACTTAAGTCGGCATTGTTCCATTTCTATTTAATTCCGATGCAATTTCTGTGTTTCATCGTCAATAAGAAGGTCAGAGGGATACAGTAAACCTGAAGTGAAGCATCGGAATCTATAACTAGTGTCACAGGAATGGTTCAAAGCATAGACAGTAAGAAGGGTCAGTTTTCTTGTACTTAAGTCGGCATTGTTCCATTTCTATTTAATTCCGAAGCAACTTCTGTGTTTCATCTTCAATAAGAAGGCCAGAGGGATACAGTAAACCTGATGTGAAGCATCAGAATATATAACTAGTGTCACATGAATGGTTCAAACGTAGACAGTAAGAAGAGTCAGTTTTCTTGTACTTAAGTCGGCATTGTGCCTTTTGTACTTAATTCCGATGCAATTTCTGTGTTTCACCGTCAATAAGAAGGTCAGAGGGATACAGTAACCCTGAAGTGAAGCATCGGAATATGTAAGTAGTGTCGCAGGAATGGTTCAAAACATAGACAGTAAGAAGAGTCAGTTTTCTTGTACTTAAGTCGGCATTGTGCCCTTTTTATTTAACTCCGATGCAATTTCAGTGTTTCATCGTCAATAAGAAGGTCAGAGGGATACAGTAAACCTGAAGTGAAGCATCGGAATCTATAACTAGTGTCACAGGAACGGTTTAAAACATAGACAGTAAGAACAGTCAGTTTTCTTGTACTTAAGTCGGCATTGTGCCTTTTGTATTTAATTCCGATGCAATTTCTGTGTTTCATCGTCAATAAGTAGGTAAGAGGGATACAGAAAACCTGAAGTGAAGCATCGGAATCTATAACTAGTGTCACAGCAATGGTTCAATCAAAGACAGTAAGAAGAGTCAGTTTTATTGTACTTAAGTCGGCATGGTGCCTTTTGTATTTAATTCCGATTCAATTTCTGTGTTTCATCGTCAATAAGAAGGTCAGAGGGATACAGTAAACCTGAAGTGAAGCATCGGAATCTATAACTAGTGTCACATGAATGGTTCAAACACTGACAGTAAGAAGAGTCTGTTTTCTTGTACATAAGTCGGCATTGTGCCTTTTGTATTTAATTCTGATGCAATATCTGTGTTTCATCTTCAATAAGAAGGTCAGAGGGATACAGTAAACCTGAAGTGAAGCATCGGAATCTATAACTAGTGTCACAGGAATGGTTCAAAACATAGACAATACGAAGAGTCAGTTTTCTTGTACTTATGTCGGCATTGAGCTTTTTGTATTTAATTCCGATGCAATTTCTGTGTTTCATCGTCAATAAGAAGGTCAGAGGGATACTGTAAAGCTGAAGCTAAGCATCGGAATCTTTAACTAGTGGGACAGGAATGGTTCAAAACATAGACAGTAAGAAGAGTCAGTTTTCTTTTACTTAGGTCGGCATTGTGCCTTTTGTATTTAATTCCGATGGATATTTCTGGGTTTCAACGTCAATAAGAAGGTCAGAGGGATACAGAAAACCTGAAGTGAAGCATCGGAATCTATAACTAGTGTCACAGGAATGGTTCAAAACATAGACAGTAAGAAGAGTCAGTTTTCTTGTACTTAAGTCCGCATTGTGCCTTTTGTGTATAATTCCGATGCAATTTCTGTGTTTCATCGTCAATAAGAAGGTCACAGGGATACAGTAAACCTGAAGTGAAGCATCGGAATCTATAACTAGTGTCACAGGAATGGTTCAAAGCATAGACAGTAAGAAGAGTCATTGTTCTTGTACTTAAGTCGGCATTGTTCCATTTCTATTTAATTCCGATGCAATTTCTGTGTTTCATCGTCAATAAGAAGGTCAGAGGGATACAGTAAACCTGATGTGAAGCATCGGAATATATAACTAGTGTCACATGAATGGTTCAAACGTAGACAGTAAGAAGAGTCAGTTTTCTTGTACTTAAGTCGGCATTGTGCCTTTTGTATTTAATTCCGATGAAATTTCTGTGTTTCACCGTCAATAAGAGGGTAAGAGGGATACAGTAAACCTGAAGTGAAGCATCGGAATCTATAACTAGTGTCACAGGAATGGTTCAAAACATAGACAGTAAGAAGAGTCAGTTTTCTTGTACTTAAGTCGGCATTGTGCCTTTTTTATTTTACTCCGATGCAATTTCTGTGTTTCATCGTCAATAAGAAGGTCAGAGGGATACAGTAAACCTGAAGTGAAGCATCGGAATCTATAACTAGTGTCAGAGGAATGGTTCAAAACATAGACAGAGAGAACAGTCAGTTTTCTTGTACTTAGGTCGGCATTGTGCCTTTTGTATTTAATTCCGATGCAATTGCTGTGTTTCATC
Organism: Schistocerca americana; assembly: GCF_021461395.2. Classification (NCBI taxonomy): domain Eukaryota; kingdom Metazoa; phylum Arthropoda; class Insecta; order Orthoptera; family Acrididae; genus Schistocerca; species Schistocerca americana. The sequence continues at coordinate 160,857 of NW_025726104.1, forward strand.
GTCAATAAGTAGGTAAGAGGGATACAGTAAACCTGAAGTGAAGCATCGGAATCTATAACTAGTATCACAGCAATGGTTCAATCATAGAAAGTAAGAAGAATCAGTTTTCTTGTACTTAAGTCGGCGTGGTGCCTTTTGTATTTAATTCCGATGCAATTTCTGTGTTTCACCGTCAATAAGAAGGTCAGAGGGATAGAGTAATCCTTAAGTGAAGCATCGGAATCTATAACTAGTGTCACAGGAATGGTTCAAAACATAGACAGTAAGAAGAGTCAGTTTTCTTGCACTTAAGTCGGCATTGTGCCTTTTTTATTTAAATCCGATGCAATTTCTGTGTTTCATCGTCTATAAGAAGGTCAGAGGGATACAGTAAACCGGAAGTGAAGCACCGGACCTATAACTAGTGACACAGGAATGGTTCAAAACATAGACAGTAAGAAGAGTCAGTTTTCTTGTACTTAAGTCGGCATGGTGCCTTTGGTATTTAATTCCGATTCAATTTCTGTGTTTCATCGTCAATAAGAAGGTCAGAGGGATACAGTAAACCTGAAGTGACGCATCGGAATCTATAACTAGTGTCACATGAATGGTTCAAACATAGACAGTAAGAAGAATCAGTTTTCTTGTACATAAGTCGGCATTGTGCCTTTTGTATTTAATTCCGATGCAATACCTGTGTTTCATCGTCAATAAGAAGGTCAGAGGGATACAGTAAACCTGAAGTGAAGCATCGGAATATGTAAGTAGTGTCGCAGGAATGGTTCAAAACATAGACAGTAAGAAGAGTCAGTTTTCTTGTACTTAAGTCGGCATTGTGCCGTTTTTATTTAACTCCGATGCAATTTCAGTGTTTCATCGTCAATAAGAAGGTCAGAGGGATACAGTAAACCTGAAGTGAAGCATCGGAATCTATAACTAGTGTCACAGGAATGGTTTAAAACATAGACAGTAAGAACAGTCAGTTTTCTTGTACTTAAGTCGGCATTGTGCCTTTTGTATTTAATTCCGATGCAATTTCTGTGTTTCATCGTCAATAAGTAGGTAAGAGGGATACAGAAAACCTGAAGTGAAGCATCGGAATCTATAACTAGTGTCACAGCAATGGTTCAATCATAGACAGTAAGAAGAGTCAGTTTTATTGTACTTAAGTCGGCATGGTGCCTTTTGTATTTAATTCCGATTCAATTTCTGTGTTTCATCCTCAATAAGAAGGTCAGAGGGATACAGTAAACCTGAAGTGAAGCATCGGAATCTATAACTAGTGTCACATGAATGGTTCAAACACTGACAGTAAGAAGAGTCTGTTTTCTTGTACATAAGTCGGCATTGTGCCTTTTGTATTTAATTCTGATGCAATATCTGTGTTTCATCTTCATTAAGAAGGTCAGAGGGATACAGTAAACCTGAAGTGAAGCATCGGAATCTATAACTAGTGTCACAGGAATGGTTCAAAACACAGACAATACGAAGAGTCAGTTTTCTTGTACTTATGTCGGCATTGTGCTTTTTGTATTTAATTCCGATGCAATTTCTGTGTTTCATCGTCAATAAGAAGGTCAGAGGGATACTGTAAAGCTGAAGCTAAGCATCGGAATCTTTAACTAGTGGGACAGGAATGGTTCAAAACATAGACAGTAAGAAGAGTCAGTTTTCTTTTACTTAGTTCGGCATTGTGCCTTTTGTATTTAATTCCGATGGATATTTCTGGGTTTCAACGTCAATAAGAAGGTCAGAGGGATACAGAAAACCTGAAGTGAAGCATCGGAATCTATAACTAGTGTCACAGCAATGATTCAAAACATAGACAGTAAGAAGAGTCAGTTTTCTTGTACTTAAGTCCGCATTGTGCCTTTTGTGTATAATTCCGATGCAATTTCTGTGTTTCATCGTCAATAAGAAGGTCACAGGGATACAGTAAACCTGAAGTGAAGCATCGGAATCTATAACTAGTGTCACAGGAATGGTTCAAAGCATAGACAGTAAGAAGAGTCATTGTTCTTGTACTTAAGTCGGCATTGTTCCATTTCTATTTAATTCCGATGCAATTTCTGTGTTTCATCGTCAATAAGAAGGTCAGAGGGATACAGTAAACCTGATGTGAAGCATCGGAATATATAACTAGTGTCACATGAATGGTTCAAACGTAGACAGTAAGAAGAGTCAGTTTTCTTGTACTTAAGTCGGCATTGTGCCTTTTGTATTTAATTCCGATGAAATTTCTGTGTTTCACCGTCAATAAGAGGGTAAGAGGGATACAGTAAACCTGAAGTGAAGCATCGGAATCTATAACTAGTGTCACAGGAATGGTTCAAAACATAGACAGTAAGAAGAGTCAGTTTTCTTGTACTTAAGTCGGCATTGTGCCTTTTTTATTTTACTCCGATGCAATTTCTGTGTTTCATCGTCAATAAGAAGGTCAGAGGGATACAGTAAACCTGAAGTGAAGCATCGGAATCTATAACTAGTGTCAGAGGAATGGTTCAAAACATAGACAGAAAGAACAGTCAGTTTTCTTGTACTTAGGTCGGCATTGTGCCTTTTGTATTTAATTCCGATGCAATTGCTGTGTTTCATCGTCAATAAGTAGGTAAGAGGGATACAGTAAACCTGAAGTGAAGCATCGGAATCTATAACTAGTATCACAGCAATGGTTCAATCATAGAAAGTAAGAAGAATCAGTTTTCTTGTACTTAAGTCGGCGTGGTGCCTTTTGTATTTAATTCCGATGCAATTTCTGTGTTTCACCGTCAATAAGAAGGTCAGAGGGATAGAGTAATCCTTAAGTGAAGCATCGGAATCTATAACTAGTGTCACAGGAATGGTTCAAAACATAGACAGTAAGAAGAGTCAGTTTTCTTGCACTTAAGTCGGCATTGTGCCTTTTTTATTTAAATCCGATGCAATTTCTGTGTTTCATCGTCTATAAGAAGGTCAGAGGGATACAGTAAACCGGAAGTGAAGCACCGGACCTATAACTAGTGACACAGGAATGGTTCAAAACATAGACAGTAAGAAGAGTCAGTTTTCTTGTACTTAAGTCGGCATGGTGCCTTTGGTATTTAATTCCGATTCAATTTCTGTGTTTCATCGTCAATAAGAAGGTCAGAGGGATACAGTAAACCTGAAGTGACGCATCGGAATCTATAACTAGTGTCACATGAATGGTTCAAACATAGACAGTAAGAAGAATCAGTTTTCTTGTACATAAGTCGGCATTGTGCCTTTTGTATTTAATTCCGATGCAATACCTGTGTTTCATCGTCAATAAGAAGGTCAGAGGGATACAGTAAACCTGAAGTGAAGCATCGGAATCTATAACTAGTGTCACATGAATGGTTCAAAGTATAGACAGTAAGAAGAGTTAATTTTCTTGTACTCAAGTCGGCATTGTGCCTTTTGTTCTTAATTCCGATGCAATTTCTGTGTCTCACCGTCAATGCGAAGGTCAGAGGGATACAGTAACCTGAAGTGAAGCATCGGAATCTACAACTAGTGTCACAGGAATGGTTCAAAACATAGACAGTAAGAAGAGTCAGTTTTCTTGTACTTAAGTCGCCATTGTGCCTTTTGTATTAAATTCCGATGCAATTTCTGTGTTTGATCGTCAATAAGTAGGTAAGAGGGATACAGTAAACCTGAAGTGAAGCATCGGAATCTATAACTAGTGTCACAGGAATGGTTCAATCATAGACAGTAAGAAGAGTCAGATTTCTTGTACTTAAGTCGGCATTGTGCCTTCTGTATTTAATTCCGATGCAATTTCTGTGTTTCATCGTCAATAAGAAGGTCAGAGGGATACAGTAAACCTGAAGTGAAGCATCGGAATCTATAACTAGTTTCACAGGAATGGTTCAAATCATAGACAGTAAAAAGAGTCAGTTTTCTTGTACTTAAGTCGGCATTGTTCCATTTCTATTTAATTCCGATGCAATTTCTGTGTTTCATCGTCAATAAGAAGGTCAGAGGGATACAGTAAACCTGAAGTGAAGCATCGGAATCTATAACTAGTGTCACAGGAATGGTTCAAACATAGACAGTAAGAAGAGTCAGTTTTCTTGTACTTAAGTCGGCATTGTGACTTTTGTATTTAATTCCGATGCAATTCCTGTGTTTCATTGTTAATAAGAAAGTCAGAGGGATACAGTAAACCTGAAGTGAAGCATCAGAATCTATAACTAGTGTCACATGAACGGTTCAAACATGGGCAGTAAGAAGAGTCAGTTTTCTTCTTCATAAGTCGGCATTGTGCCTTTTGTATTTAATTCCTATGCAATTTCTGTGTTTCATCGTCAATCAGAAGGTCAGAGGGATACAGTAAACCTGAAGTGAAGCATCGGAATCTATGACTAGTGTCACAGGAATGGTTCAAAACATAGACAGTAAGAAGAGTCGGTTTTCTTGTACTTAAGTCGGCATTGTGCCTTTTTTATTTAACTCCGATGCAATTTCTGTGTTTCATCGTCAATAAGAAGGTCAGAGGGATACAGTAAACCTGAAGTGAAGCACCGGACCTATAACTAGTGACACAGGAATGATTCAAAACATAGACAGTAAGAACAGTCAGTTTTCTTGTACTTAAGTCGGCATTGTGCCTTTTGTATTTAATTCCGATGCAATTTCTGTGTTTCATCGTCAATAAGTAGGTAGGAGGGATACAGTAAACCTGAAGTGAAGCATCGGAATCTATAACTAATGTCACATGAATGGTTCAAACATAGACAGTAAGAAGAGTCAGTTTTCTTGTACATAAGTCAGCATTGTGCCTTTTGTATTTAATTCCGATGCAATATCTGTGTTTCATCGTCAATAAGAAAGTAGAGGGATACAGTAAACCTGAAGTGAAGCATCGGAATCTATAACTAGTGTCACATGAATGGTTCAAAGCATAGACAGTAAGAAGAGTAAATTTTCTTGTACTTAAGTCGGCATTGTGCCTTTTGTTCTTAATTCCGATGCAATTTCTGTGTTTCATCGTCAATACGAAGGTCAGAGGGATACAGTAAACCTGAAGTGAAGCATCGGAATCCACAACTAGTGTCACAGGAATGGTTCAAAACATAGACAGTAAGAGGAGTCAGTTTTCTTGTACTTAAGTCGCCATTGTGCCTTTTGTATTTAATTCCGATGCAATTTCTGTGTTTGATCGTCAATAGGTAGGTAAGAGGGATACAGTAAACCTGAAGTGAAGCATCGGTATCTATAACTAGTGTCACAGGAATGGTTCAATCATAGACAGTAAGAAGAGTCAGATTTCTTGTACTTAAGTCGGCATTGTGCCTTTTGTATTTAATTCCGATGCAAATTCTGTGTTACATCGTCAATAAGAAGGTCAGAGGGATACAGTAAACCTGAAGTGAAGCATCGGAATCTATAACTAGTTTCACAGGAATGGTTCAAATCACAGACAGTAAGAAGTGTCAGTTTTCTTGTACTTAAGTCGGCATTGTTCCATTTCTATTTAATTCCGGTGCAATTTCTGTGTTTCATCGTCAATAAGAAGGTCAGAGGGATACAGTAAACCTGAAGTGAAGCATCGGAATCTATAACTAGTGTCACAGGAACGGTTCAAATCATAGACAGTGAGAAGAGTCAATTTTCTTGTACTTAAGTCGGCATTGTTCCATTTCTATTTAATTCCGATGCAATTTCTGTGTTTTATCGTCAATAAGAAGGTCAGAGGGATACAGTAAACCTGATGTGAAGCATCGGAATATATAACTAGTGTCACATGAATGGTTCAAACGTAGACAGTAAGAAGAGTCAGTTTTCTTGTACATAAGTCGGCATTGTGCCTTTTGTATTTAATTCCGATCCAATACCTGTGTTTCATCGTCAATAAGAAGGTCAGAGGGATACAGTAAACCTGAAGTGAAGCATCGGAATCTATAACTAGTGTCATATGAATGGTTCAAAGTATAGACAGTAAGAAGAGTTAATTTTCTTGTACTTAAGTCGGCATTGTGCCTTTTGTTCTTAATTCCGATGCAATTTCTGTGGTTCATCGTCAATACGAAGGTCAGAGGGATACAGTAAACCTGAAGTGAAGCATCGGAATCTACAACTAGTGTCACAGGAATGGTTCAAAACATAGACAGTAAGAAGAGTCAGTTTTCTTGTACTTAAGTCGCCATTGTGCCTTTTGTATTTAATTCCGATGCAATTTCTGTGTTTGATCGTCATTAAGTGGGTAAGAGGGATACAGTAAATCTGAAGTGAAGCATCGGAATCTATAACTAGTGTCACAGGAATGGTTCAATCATAGACAGTAAGAAGAGTCAGTTTTCTTGTACTTAAGTCGGCATTGTGCCTTTTGTATTTAATTCCGATGCAATATCTGTGTTTCATCGTCAATATGAAGGTCAGAGGGATACAGTAAACCGGAAGTGAAGCATCGGATTCTATTACTAGTGTCACAGGAAAGGCTCAAACATAGACGGTAAGAAGAGTCAGTATTCTTGTACTTGGGTCGGCATTGTGGCTTTTGTATTTAATTCCGATGCAATTTCTGTGTTTCATCGTCAATAAGAAGGTCAGAGGGATACAGTAAACCTGAAGTGAAGCATCGGAATCTATAACTAGTGTCACAGGAATGGTTAAAACATAGACAGTAAGAAGAGTCAGTTTCCTTGTACTTAAGTCGGCATTGTGACTTTTGTTTTTAATTCCGATGCAATTCCTGTGTTTCATTGTTAGTAAGAAAGTCAGAGGGATACAGTAAACCTGAAGTGAAGCATCTGAATCTATAACTAGTGTCACATGAACGGTTCAAACATGGGCAGTAAGAAGAGTCAGTTTTCTTCTTCATAAGTCGGCATTGTGCCTTTTGTATTTAATTCCTATGCAATTTCTGTGTTTCATCGTCAATCAGAAGGTCAGAGGGATACAGTAAACCTGAAGTGAAGCATCGGAATCTATGACTAGTGTCGCATGAATGGTTCAAACATAGTCAGTAAGAAGAGTCAGTTTTCGTGTACTTAAGTCGGCATTGTGCCTTTTGTATTTAAATCCGATGCAATTTCTGTGTTTGATCGTCTATAAGAAGGTCTGAGGGATACAGTAAACCTGAAGTGAAGCATCGGAATCTATAACTAGTGTCACAGGAATGGTTCAAAACATAGACACTAAGAAGAGTCAGTTTTCTTGTACTTAAGTCGGCATTGTGCCTTTTGTATTTAATTCCGATGCAATTTCTGTGTTTCATCGTCAATAAGGTCAGAGGGATACTGTAAACGTGAGGTGAAGCACCGGAATCTATACCTAGTGTCACAGGAATGGTTCAAAACATAGATAGTAAAAAGAGTCAGTTTTCTTGTACTTAAGTCGGCATTGTGCCTTTTGTATTTAATTCCGATGCAATTTCTGTGTTTCATCGTCAATAAGAAGGTCAGAGGGATACAGTAAACCTGAAGTGAAGCATCGGAATCTATAACTAGAGTCACAGGAATGGTTCAATCATAGACAGTAAGAAGAGTCAGTTTTCTTGTACTTAATTCGGCATTGTGCTTTTTGTATTTAATTCCTATTCAATTTCTGTGTTTCATTGTCAATAAGAAGGTCAGAGGGATACAGTGAACCTGAAGTCAAGCATCGGAATCTATAACTAGTGTCACATGAATGGTTCAAACATAGACAGTAAGAAGAGTCAGTTTTCTTGTACATAAGTCGGCATTGTGCCTTTTGTATCTAATTCCGTTGCAATATCTGTGTTTCATCGTCAATAAGAAGGTCAGAGGGATACAGTAAACCTGAAGTGAAGCATCGGAATCAATAACTATTGTCACATTAATAGTTCAAAACATAGTCAGTAAGAAGAGTCAGTTTTCGTGTATTTAAGTCGGCATTGTGCCTTTTGCATTTAATTCCGATGCAATTTCTGTGTTTCATCGTCAATTAGAAGGTCACAGGGATACAGTAAACCTTAAGTGAAGCTTCGGAATCGATAACTAGTGTCACATGAATGGTTCAAAACATAGACAGTAAGAAACGTCAGTTTTCTTATACTTAAGTCGGCAATGAGCCTTTTGTATATAATTCCGATGCAATTTCTGTGTTTCATCCTCAATAAGAAGGTCAGAGGGATACAGTGAACCTGAAGTGAAGCATCGGAATCTATAACTAGTGTCACAGGCATGGTTCAATCATAGACAGTAAGAAGAGTCAGTTTTCTTGTACCTAATTCGGCATTGTGCCTTTTGTATTTAATTCCGATTCAATTTCTGTGTTTCATCGTCAATAAGAAGGTCAGAGGGATACAGTAAACCTGAGGTGAAGCATCGGAATCTATAACTAGTGTCACATGAATGGTTCAAACATAGACAGTAAGAAGAGTCAGTTTTCTTGTACATAAGTCGGCATCGTGCCTTTTGTATTTAATTCCGATGCAGTATCTGTATTTCATCGTCAATATGAAGGTCAGAGGGATACAGTAAACCTGAAGTGAAGCATCGGAATCGATAACTAGTGTCACATGAATGGTTCAAAACATAGACAGTAAGAAACGTCAGTTTCCTTGTACTTAAGTCGGCAATTTGCCTATTGTATTGAATTCCGATGCAATTTCTGTGTTTCATCGTCAATAAGAAGGTCAGAGGGATACAGTGAACTTGAAGTGAAGCATCGGAATCTATAACTAGAGTCACAGGAATGGTTCAAAACATAGACAGTAAGAAGAGTCAGTTTTCTTGTACTTAAGTCGGCATTGTGCCTTTTGTATTTAATTCCGATGCAATGTCTGTGTTTCATCGTCAATAAGAAGGTCAGAGGGATACAGGAAACCAGAAGTGAAGCATCGGAATCTATAACTAATGTCACAGGAATGGTTCAAACATAGACAGTAAGAAGAGTCAGTTTTCTTGTTTTAAGTCTACATTGTGACTTTTGTATTTAATTTCGATGCAATAGCTGTGTTTCATTGTTAATAAGAAAGTCAGATAGATACAGTAAACCTGAAGTGATGCATCTGAATCTATAACTAGTGTCACATGAATGCTTCAAACATAGTCAGTAAGAAGAGTCAGTTTTCGTGAACTTAAGTCGGCATTGTGCCTTTTGTATTTAATTCCGATGCAATTTCTGTGTTTGATCGTCAATAAGAAGGTCTGAGGGATACAGTTAACCTTAACTGAAGCATCATAATCTATAACTAGTGTCACAGGAATGGTTCAAAACATAGATAGTAAAAAGAGTCAGCTTTCTTGTACTGAAGTCGGCATTGTGCCTTTTGTATTTAATTCCGATGCAATTTCTGTGTTTCATCGTCAATAAGAAGGTCAGACGGATACAGTAAACCTGAAGTGAAGCATCGGAATCTATAACTAGAGTCACAGGAATGGTTCAATCATAGACAGTAAGAAGAGTCAGTTTTCTTGTACTTAATTCGGCATTGTGCTTTTTGTATTTAATTCCGATTCAATTTCTGTGTTTCATCGTCAATAAGAAGGTCAGAGGGATACAGTGAACCTGAAGTGAAGCATCGGAATCTATAACTAGTGTCACATGAATGGTTCAAACATAGACAGTAGGAAGAGTCAGTTTTCTTGTACATAAGTCGGCATTGTGCCTTTTGTATTTAATTCCGATGCAATATCTGTGTTTCATCGTCAATAAGAAGGTCAGAGGGATACAGTAAACCTGAAGTGCAGCATCGGAATCTATAACTATTGTCACATTAATGGTTCAAAACATAGTCAGTAAGAAGAGTCAGTTTTCGTGTATTTAAGTCGGCATTGTGCCTTTTGTATTTAATTCCGATGCAATTTCTGTGTTTCATCGTCAATTAGGAGGTCTGAGGGATACAGTAAACCTGAAGTGAAGCATCGGAATCTATAACTAGAGTCACAGGAATGGTTCAATCATAGACAGTAAGAAGAGTCAGTTTTCTTGTACTTAATTCGGCATTGTGCCTTTTGTATTTAATTCCGATGCAATTTCTGTGTTTCATCGTCAATAAGAAGGTCAGAGGGATACAGTGAACCTGAAGTGAAGCATCGGAATCTATAACTAGTGTCAGAGGCATGGTTCAATCATAGACAGTAAGAAGAGTCAGTTTTCTTGTACCTAATTTGGCATTGTGCCTTTTGTAGTTAATTCCGATTCAATTTCTGTGTTTCATCGTCAATAAGAACGTCAGAGGGATACAGTAAACCTGAAGTGAAGCATCGGAATCTATAACTAGTGTCACATGAATGGTTCAAACATAGACAGTAAGAAGAGTCAGTTTTCTTGTACATAAGTCGGCATCGTGCCTTTTGTATTTAATTCCGATGCAGTATCTGTGTTTCATCGTCAATATGAAGGTCAGAGGGATACAGTAAACCTGAAGTGAAGCATCGGAATCGATAACTAGTGTCACATGAATGGTTCAAAACATAGACAGTAAGAAACGTCAGTTTCCTTGTACTTAAGTCGGCAATTTGCCTATTGTATTGAATTCCGATGCAATTTCTGCGTTTTATCGTCAATAAGATGGTCAGAGGGTTACAGTGAACTTCAAGTGAAGCATCGGAATCTATAACTAGAGTCACAGGAATGGTTCAAAACATAGACAGTAATAAGAGTCAGTTTTCTTGTACTTAAGTCGGCATTGTGCCTTTTGTATTTAATTCCGATGCAATTTCTGTGTTTCATCGTCAATAAGAAGGTCAGAGGGATACAGGAAACCAGAAGTGAAGCATCGGAATCTATAACTAGTGTCACAGGAATGGTTCAAACATAGACAGTAAGAAGAGTCAGTTTTCTTGTACTTAAGTCTACATTGTGACTTTTGTATTTAATTCCGATGCAATAGCTGTGTTTCATTGTTAATAAGAAAGTCAGATGGATACAGTAAACCTGAAGTGATGCATCAGAATCTATAACTAGTGTCACATGAACGGTTTAAACATAGGCAGTAAGAAGAGTCAGTTTTCTTGTTCATAAGTCGGCATTGTGCCTTTTGTATTTAATTCCTATGCAATTTCTGTGTTTCATCGTCAATCAGAAGGTCAGAGGGATACAGTAAACCTGAAGTGAAGCATCGGAATCTATAGCTAGTGTCACATGAATGCTTCAAACATAGTCAGTAAGAAGAGTCAGTTTTCGTGTACTTAAGTCGGCATTGTGCATTTTGTATTTAATTCCGATGCAATTTCTGTGTTTGATCGTCAATAAGAAGGTCTGAGGGATACAGTAAACCTGAAGTGAAGCATCGGAATCCATAACTAGTGTCACATGAATGAATCAAACGTAGACAGTAAGAAGAGTCACTTTTCTTGTACATAAGTCGGCATTATGCCTTTTGTACTTAATTCCGATGCAATATCTGTGTTTCATCGTCAATAAGAAGGCAGAGGAATACAGTAAACCTGAAGTGAAGCATCGGAATCTATAACTATTGTCACATGAATGGTTCAAAGCATAGACAGTAAGAAGAGTCAGTTTTCGTGTACTTAAGTCGGCATTGTGCCTTTTGTATTTAATTCCGATGCAATTTCTGTGTTTGATCGTCAATAAGAAGGTCAGAGGGATACAGTAAACCTGAAGTGAAGCATAGGAATCTATAACTAGTGTCACAGGAATGGTTCTAAACATAGACAGTAAGAAGAGTCAGTCTTCTTGTACGTAAGTCGGCATTGTGCCTTTTCTATTTAATTCCGATGCAATTTCAGTAATACATCGTCAATAAGAAGGTCAGAGGGGTACAGGAAACCAGAAGTGAAGCATCGGAATCTATAACTATTGTCACATGAATGGTTCACAACATAGACAGTAAGAAGAGTCAGTTTTCGTGTACTTAAGTCGGCATTGTGCCTTTTGTATTTAATTCCGATGCAAATTCTGTGTTACATCGTCAATAAGAAGGTCAGAGGGATACAGTAAACCTGAAGTGAAGCATCGGAATCTATAACTAGTTTCACAGGAATGGTTCAAATCATAGACAGTAAGAAGTGTCAGTTTTCTTGTACTTAAGTCGGCATTGTTCCATTTCTATTTAATTCCGGTGCAATTTCTGTGTTTCATCGTCAATAAGAAGGTCAGAGGGATACAGTAAACCTGAAGTGAAGCATCGGAATCTATAACTAGTGTCACAGGAATGGTTCAAATCATAGACAGTGAGAAGAGTCAATTTTCTTGTACTTAAGTCGGCATTGTTCCATTTCTATTTAATTCCGATGCAATTTCTGTGTTTTATCGTCAATAAGAAGGTCAGAGGGATACAGTAAACCTGATGTGAAGCATCGGAATATATAACTAGTGTCACATGAATGGTTCAAACGTAGACAGTAAGAAGAGTCAGTTTTCTTGTACATAAGTCGGCATTGTGCCTTTTGTATTTAATTCCGATCCAATACCTGTGTTTCATCGTCAATAAGAAGGTCAGAGGGATACAGTAAACCTGAAGTGAAGCATCGGAATCTATAACTAGTGTCATATGAATGGTTCAAAGTATAGACAGTAAGAAGAGTTAATTTTCTTGTACTTAAGTCGGCATTGTGCCTTTTGTTCTTAATTCCGATGCAATTTCTGTGGTTCATCGTCAATACGAAGGTCAGAGGGATACAGTAAACCTGAAGTGAAGCATCGGAATCTACAACTAGTGTCACAGGAATGGTTCAAAACATAGACAGTAAGAAGAGTCAGTTTTCTTGTACTTAAGTCGCCATTGTGCCTTTTGTATTTAATTCCGATGCAATTTCTGTGTTTGATCGTCATTAAGTGGGTAAGAGGGATACAGTAAATCTGAAGTGAAGCATCGGAATCTATAACTAGTGTCACAGGAATGGTTCAATCATAGACAGTAAGAAGAGTCAGTTTTCTTGTACTTAAGTCGGCATTGTGCCTTTTGTATTTAATTCCGATGCAATATCTGTGTTTCATCGTCAATATGAAGGTCAGAGGGATACAGTAAACCGGAAGTGAAGCATCGGATTCTATTACTAGTGTCACAGGAAAGGCTCAAACATAGACGGTAAGAAGAGTCAGTATTCTTGTACTTGGGTCGGCATTGTGGCTTTTGTATTTAATTCCGATGCAATTTCTGTGTTTCATCGTCAATAAGAAGGTCAGAGGGATACAGTAAACCTGAAGTGAAGCATCGGAATCTATAACTAGTGTCACAGGAATGGTTAAAACATAGACAGTAAGAAGAGTCAGTTTCCTTGTACTTAAGTCGGCATTGTGACTTTTGTTTTTAATTCCGATGCAATTCCTGTGTTTCATTGTTAGTAAGAAAGTCAGAGGGATACAGTAAACCTGAAGTGAAGCATCTGAATCTATAACTAGTGTCACATGAACGGTTCAAACATGGGCAGTAAGAAGAGTCAGTTTTCTTCTTCATAAGTCGGCATTGTGCCTTTTGTATTTAATTCCTATGCAATTTCTGTGTTTCATCGTCAATCAGAAGGTCAGAGGGATACAGTAAACCTGAAGTGAAGCATCGGAATCTATGACTAGTGTCGCATGAATGGTTCAAACATAGTCAGTAAGAAGAGTCAGTTTTCGTGTACTTAAGTCGGCATTGTGCCTTTTGTATTTAAATCCGATGCAATTTCTGTGTTTGATCGTCTATAAGAAGGTCTGAGGGATACAGTAAACCTGAAGTGAAGCATCGGAATCTATAACTAGTGTCACAGGAATGGTTCAAAACATAGACACTAAGAAGAGTCAGTTTTCTTGTACTTAAGTCGGCATTGTGCCTTTTGTATTTAATTCCGATGCAATTTCTGTGTTTCATCGTCAATAAGGTCAGAGGGATACTGTAAACGTGAGGTGAAGCACCGGAATCTATACCTAGTGTCACAGGAATGGTTCAAAACATAGATAGTAAAAAGAGTCAGTTTTCTTGTACTTAAGTCGGCATTGTGCCTTTTGTATTTAATTCCGATGCAATTTCTGTGTTTCATCGTCAATAAGAAGGTCAGAGGGATACAGTAAACCTGAAGTGAAGCATCGGAATCTATAACTAGAGTCACAGGAATGGTTCAATCATAGACAGTAAGAAGAGTCAGTTTTCTTGTACTTAATTCGGCATTGTGCTTTTTGTATTTAATTCCTATTCAATTTCTGTGTTTCATTGTCAATAAGAAGGTCAGAGGGATACAGTGAACCTGAAGTCAAGCATCGGAATCTATAACTAGTGTCACATGAATGGTTCAAACATAGACAGTAAGAAGAGTCAGTTTTCTTGTACATAAGTCGGCATTGTGCCTTTTGTATCTAATTCCGTTGCAATATCTGTGTTTCATCGTCAATAAGAAGGTCAGAGGGATACAGTAAACCTGAAGTGAAGCATCGGAATCAATAACTATTGTCACATTAATAGTTCAAAACATAGTCAGTAAGAAGAGTCAGTTTTCGTGTATTTAAGTCGGCATTGTGCCTTTTGCATTTAATTCCGATGCAATTTCTGTGTTTCATCGTCAATTAGAAGGTCACAGGGATACAGTAAACCTTAAGTGAAGCTTCGGAATCGATAACTAGTGTCACATGAATGGTTCAAAACATAGACAGTAAGAAACGTCAGTTTTCTTATACTTAAGTCGGCAATGAGCCTTTTGTATATAATTCCGATGCAATTTCTGTGTTTCATCCTCAATAAGAAGGTCAGAGGGATACAGTGAACCTGAAGTGAAGCATCGGAATCTATAACTAGTGTCACAGGCATGGTTCAATCATAGACAGTAAGAAGAGTCAGTTTTCTTGTACCTAATTCGGCATTGTGCCTTTTGTATTTAATTCCGATTCAATTTCTGTGTTTCATCGTCAATAAGAAGGTCAGAGGGATACAGTAAACCTGAGGTGAAGCATCGGAATCTATAACTAGTGTCACATGAATGGTTCAAACATAGACAGTAAGAAGAGTCAGTTTTCTTGTACATAAGTCGGCATCGTGCCTTTTGTATTTAATTCCGATGCAGTATCTGTATTTCATCGTCAATATGAAGGTCAGAGGGATACAGTAAACCTGAAGTGAAGCATCGGAATCGATAACTAGTGTCACATGAATGGTTCAAAACATAGACAGTAAGAAACGTCAGTTTCCTTGTACTTAAGTCGGCAATTTGCCTATTGTATTGAATTCCGATGCAATTTCTGTGTTTCATCGTCAATAAGAAGGTCAGAGGGATACAGTGAACTTGAAGTGAAGCATCGGAATCTATAACTAGAGTCACAGGAATGGTTCAAAACATAGACAGTAAGAAGAGTCAGTTTTCTTGTACTTAAGCCGGCATTGTGCCTTTTGTATTTAATTCCGATGCAATTTCTGTGTTTCATCGTCAATAAGAAGGTCAGAGGGATACAGGAAACCAGAAGTGAAGCATCGGAATCTATAACTAGTGTCGCAGGAATGGTTCAAACATAGACAGTAAGAAGAGTCAGTTTTCTTGTTTTAAGTCTACATTGGGACTTTTGTATTTAATTCCGATGCAATAGCTGTGTTTCATTGTTAATAAGAAAGTCAGATAGATACAGTAAACCTGAAGTGATGCATCAGAATCTATAACTAGTGTCACATGAATGCTTCAAACATAGTCAGTAAGAAGAGTCAGTTTTCGTGTACTTAAGTCGGCATTGTGCCTTTTGTATTTAATTCCGATGCAATTTCTGTGTTTGATCGTCAATAAGAAGGTCTGAGGGATACAGTTAACCTTAACTGAAGCATCATAATCTATAACTAGTGTCACAGGAATGGTTCAAAACATAGATAGTAAAAAGAGTCAGCTTTCTTGTACTGAAGTCGGCATTGTGCCTTTTGTATTTAATTCCGATGCAATTTCTGTGTTTCATCGTCAATAAGAAGGTCAGACGGATACAGTAAACCTGAAGTGAAGCATCGGAATCTATAACTAGAGTCACAGGAATGGTTCAATCATAGACAGTAAGAAGAGTCAGTTTTCTTGTACTTAATTCGGCATGGTGCTTTTTGTATTTAATTCCGATTCAATTTCTGTGTTTCATCGTCAATAAGAAGGTCAGAGGGATACAGTGAACCTGAAGTCAAGCATCGGAATCTATAACTAGTGTCACATGAATGGTTCAAACATAGACAGTAGGAAGAGTCAGTTTTCTTGTACATAAGTCGGCATTGTGCCTTTTGTATTTAATTCCGATGCAATATCTGTGTTTCATCGTCAATAAGAAGGTCAGAGGGATACAGTAAACCTGAAGTGCAGCATCGGAATCTATAACTATTGTCACATTAATGGTTCAAAACATAGTCAGTAAGAAGAGTCAGTTTTCGTGTATTTAAGTCGGCATTGTGCCTTTTGTATTTAATTCCGATGCAATTTCTGTGTTTCATCGTCAATTAGGAGGTCAGAGGGATACAGTAAACCTGAAGTGAAGCATCGGAATCTATAACTAGAGTCACAGGAATGGTTCAATCATAGACAGTAAGAAGAGTCAGTTTTCTTGTACTTAATTCGGCATTGTGCCTTTTGTATTTAATTCCGATGCAATTTCTGTGTTTCATCGTCAATAAGAAGGTCAGAGGGATACAGTGAACCTGAAGTGAAGCATCGGAATCTATAACTAGTGTCACAGGCATGGTTCAATCATAGACAGTAAGAAGAGTCAGTTTTCTTGTACCTAATTTGGCATTGTGCCTTTTGTAGTTAATTCCGATTCAATTTCTGTGTTTCATCGTCAATAAGAACGTCAGAGGGATACAGTAAACCTGAAGTGAAGCATCGGAATCTATAACTAGTGTCACATGAATGGTTCAAACATAGACAGTAAGAAGAGTCAGTTTTCTTGTACATAAGTCGGCATCGTGCCTTTTGTATTTAATTCCGATGCAGTATCTGTGTTTCATCGTCAATATGAAGGTCAGAGGGATACAGTAAACCTGAAGTGAAGCATCGGAATCGATAACTAGTGTCACATGAATGGTTCAAAACATAGACAGTAAGAAACGTCAGTTTCCTTGTACTTAAGTCGGCAATTTGCCTATTGTATTGAATTCCGATGCAATTTCTGTGTTTTATCGTCAATAAGATGGTCAGAGGGACACAGTGAACTTGAAGTGAAGCATCGGAATCTATAACTAGAGTCACAGGAATGGTTCAAAACATAGACAGTAATAAGAGTCAGTTTTCTTGTACTTAAGTCGGCATTGTGCCTTTTGTATTTAATTCCGATGCAATTTCTGTGTTTCATCGTCAATAAGAAGTTCAGAGGGATACAGGAAACCAGAAGTGAAGCATCGGAATCTATAACTAGTGTCACAGGAATGGTTCAAACATAGACAGTAAGAAGAGTCAGTTTTCTTGTACTTAAGTCTACATTGTGACTTTTGTATTTAATTCCGATGCAATAGCTGTGTTTCATTGTTAATAAGAAAGTCAGATGGATACAGTAAACCTGAAGTGATGCATCAGAATCTATAACTAGTGTCACATCAACGGTTCAAACATAGGCAGTAAGAAGAGTCAGTTTTCTTGTTCATAAGTCGGCATTGTGCCTTTTGTATTTAATTCCTATGCAATTTCTGTGTTTCATCGTCAATCAGAAGGTCAGAGGGATACAGTAAACCTGAAGTGAAGCATCGGAATCTATAGCTAGTGTCACATGAATGCTTCAAACATAGTCAGTAAGAAGAGTCAGTTTTCGTGTACTTAAGTCGGCATTGTGCCTTTTGTATTTAATTCCGATGCAATTTCTGTGTTTGATCGTCAATAAGAAGGTCTGAGGGATACAGTAAACCTGAAGTGAAGCATCGGAATCCATAACTAGTGTCACATGAATGAATCAAACGTAGACAGTAAGAAGAGTCACTTTTCTTGTACATAAGTCGGCATTATGCCTTTTGTACTTAATTCCGATGCAATATCTGTGTTTCATCGTCAATAAGAAGGCAGAGGAATACAGTAAACCTGAAGTGAAGCATCGGAATCTATAACTATTGTCACATGAATGGTTCAAAACATAGACAGTAAGAAGAGTCAGTTTTCGTGTACTTAAGTCGGCATTGTGCCTTTTGTATTTAATTCCGATGCAATTTCTGTGTTTGATCGTCAATACGAAGGTCAGAGGGATACAGTAAACCTGAAGTGAAGCATAGGAATCTATAACTAGTGTCACAGGAATGGTTCTAAACATAGACAGTAAGAAGAGTCAGTCTTCTTGTACTTAAGTCAGCATTGTGCCTTTTCTATTTAATTCCGATGCAATTTCAGTGTTTCATCGTCAATAAGAAGGTCAGAGGGATACAGGAAACCAGAAGTGAAGCATCGGAATCTATAACTAGTGTCACAGGAACGGTTCAAAACATAGACAGTAAGAAGAGTCAGTTTTCTTGTACTTAAGTCGGCATTGTGCCTTTTGTATTTAATTCCGATGCAATTTCTGTGTTTCATCGTCAATAAGAAGGTCAGAGGGATACAGTACACCTGAAGTGAGGCATCGGAATCTGTAACTAGAGTCACAGGAATGGTTCAATCATAGACAGTAAGAAGTGTCAGTTTTCTTGTACGTAATTCGGCATTGTGGATTTTGTATTTGATTCCGATTCAGTTTCTGTGTTTCATCGTCAATAAGAAGGTCAGAGGGATACAGTGAACCTGAAGTGAAGCATCGGAATCTATAACTAGAGTCACAGGAATGGTTCAATCATAGACAGTAAGAAGAGTCAGTTTTCTTGTACTTAATTCGGCATTGTGCTTTTTGTATTTAATTCCGATTCAATTTCTGTGTTTCATCGTCAATAAGAAGGTCAGAGGGATACAGTGATCCTGAAGTCAAGCATCGGAATCTATAACTAGTGTCGTAGGTATGGTTCAAAACATAGACAGTAAGAAGAGTCAGTTTTCCTGTACATAAGTCGGCATTGTGCCTTTTGTATTTAATTCCGATGCAATGTCTGTGTTTCATCGTCAATAAGGTCAGAGGGATACTGTAAACGTGAGGTGAAGCATCGGAATCTATAACTTGTGTCACAGGAATGGTTCAAAACATAGATAGTAAAAAGAGTCAGTTTTCTTGTACTGAAGTCGGCATTGTGCCTTTTGTATTTAATTCTGATGCAATAGCTGTGTTTCATTGTTAACAAGAAAGTCAGATGGATACAGTAAACCTGAAGTGATGCATCAGAATCTATAACTAGTGTCACATGGACGGTTCAAACATAGGCAGTAAGAAGAGTCAGTTTTCTTGTTCATAAGTCGGCATTGTGCCTTTTGTATTTAATTCCTATGCAATTTCTGTGTTTCATCGTCAATCAGAAGGTCAGAGGGTTACAGTAAACCTGAAGTGAAGCATCGGAATCTATAACTAGTGTCACATGAATGCTTCAAACATAGTCAGTAAGGAGAGTCAGTTTTCGTGTACTTAAGTCGGCATTGTGCCTTTTGTATTTAATTCCGATGCAATTTCTGTGTTTGATCGTCAACAAGAAGGTCTGAGGGATACAGTAAACCTGAACTGAAGCATCGGAATCTATAACTAGTGTCACAGGAACGGTTCAAAACATAGATGGTAAAATGAGTCAGTTTTCTTGTACTGAAGTCGGCATTGTGCCTTTTGTATTTAATTCCGAGGCAATTTCAGTGTTTCATCGTCAATAAGAAGGTCAAAGGGATACAGTAAACCTGAAGTGAAGCATCGGAATCTATAACTATAGTCACAGGAATGGTTCAATCATAGACAGTAAGAAGAGTCAGTTTTCTTGTACTTAATTCGGCATTGTGCTTTTTGTATTTAATTCCGATTCGATTTCTGTGTTTCATCGTCAATAAGAAGGTCAGAGGGATACAGTGAACCTGAAGTCAAGCATCGTAATCTATAACTAGTGTCACATGAATGGTTCAAACATAGACAGTAGGAAGAGTCAGTTTTCTTGTACATAAGTCGGCATTGTGCCTTTTGTATTTAATTCCGATGCAATATCTGTGTTTCATCGTCAATAAGAAGGTCAGAGGGATACAGTAAACCTGAAGTGAAACATCGGAATCTATAACTATTGTCACATTAATGGTTCAAAACATAGCCAGTAAGAAGAATCAGTTTTCGTGTATTTAAGTCGGCATTGTGCCTTTTGTATTAAATTCCGATGCAATTTCTGTGTTTCATCGTCAATTAGGAGGTCAGAGGGATACAGTAAACCTGAAGTGAAGCATCGGAATCGATAACTAGTGTCACATGAATGGTTCAAAACATAGACAGTAAGAAACGTCAGTTTTCTTATACTTAAGTCGGCAATGAGCCTTTTGTATATAATTCCGATGCAATTTCTGTGTTTCATCGTCAATAAGAAGGTCAAAGGGATACAGTGAACCTGAAGTGAAGCATCGGAATGTATAACTAGTGTCACAGGCATGGTTCAATCATAGACAGTAAGAAGAGTCAGTTATCTTGTACCTAATTCGGCATTGTGCCTTTTGTATTTATTTCCGATTCAAATTCTGTGTTTCATCGTCAATAAGAAGGTCAGAGGGATACAGTATACCTGATGTGAAGCATCGGAATCTATAACTAGTGTCACATGAATGGTTCAAACATAGACAGTAAGAAGAGTCAGTTGTCTTGTACATAAGTCGGCATCGTGCCTTTTGTATTTAATTCCGATGCAGTATCTGTGTTTCATCGTCAATATGAATGTCAGAGGGATACAGTAACCCTGAAGTGAAGCATCGGAATCGATAACTAGTGTCACATGAATGGTTCAAAACATAGACAGTAAGAAACGTCAGTTTCCATGTACTTAAGTCGGCAATGTGCCTATTGTATTTAATTCCGATGCAATTTCTGTGTTTCATCGTCAATAAGAAGGTCAGAGGGATACAGTGAACTTGAAGTGAAGCATCGGAATCTATAACTAGAGTCACAGGAATAGTTCAAAACATAGACAGTAAGAAGAGTCAGTTTTCTTGTACTTAAGTCGGCATTGTGCCTTTTGTATTTAATTCCGATGCAATTTCTGCGTTTCATCGTCAATAAGTAGGTCAGAGGGATACAGTAAACCTGAAGTGAAGCATCGGAATCTATAACTAGAGTCACAGGAATGGTTCAATCATAGACAGTAAGAAGTGTCAGTTTTCTGGTACTTAATTCGGCATTGTGGATTTTGTATTTGATTGCGATTCAGTTTCTGTGTTTCATCGTCAATAAGAAGGTCAGAGAAATACAGTAAACCTGAAGTGAAGCATCGGAATCCATAACTAGTGTCACATGAATGAATCAAACGTAGACAGTAAGAAGAGTCACTTTTCTTGTACATAAGTCGGCATTATGCCTTTTGTATTTAATTCCGATGCAATATCTGTGTTTCATCGTCAATAAGAAGGTCAGAGGAATACAGTAAACCTGAAGTGAAGCATCGGAATCTATAACTATTGTCACATGAATGGTTCAAAACATAGACAGTAAGAAGAGTCAGTTTTCGTGTACTTAAGTCGGCATTGTGCCTTTTGTATTTAATTCCGATGCAATTTCTGTGTTTGATCGTCAATAAGAAGGTCAGAGAGATACAGTAAACCTGAAGTGAAGCATAAGAATCTATAACTAGTGTCACAGGAATGGTTCAAAACATAGACTGTAAGAAGAGTCAGTCTCCTTGTACTTAAGTGGGCATTGTGCCTTTTCTATTTAATTCCGATGCAATTTCAGTGTTTCATCGTCAATAAGAAGGTCAGAGGGATACAGGAAACCAGAAGTGAAGCATCGGGATCTATAACTAGTGTCACAGGAATGGTTCAAACATAGACAGTAAGAAGAGTCAGTTTTCTTGTACTTAAGTCGGCATTGTGACTTTTGTATTTAACTCCGATGCAATTTCTGTGTTTCATTGTTAATAAGAAAGTCAGATGGATACAGTAAACCTGAAGTGAAGCATCAGAATCTATAACTAGTGTCACATGAACGGTTCAAACATAGGCAGTAAGAAGAGTCAGTTTTCTTGTTCATAAGTCGGCATTGTGCCTTTTGTATTTAATTCCGATGCAGTATCTGTGTTTCATCGTCAATATGAAGGTCAGAGGGATACAGTAAACCTGAAGTGAAGCATCGGAATCGATAACTAGTGTCACATGAATGGTTCAAAACATAGACAGTCAGAAACGTCAGTTTCCTTGTACTTAAGTCGGCAATGTGCCTATTGTATTTAATTCCGATGCAATTTCTGTGTTTCATCGTCAATAAGAAGGTCAGAGGGATACAGTGAACTTGAAGTGAAGCATAGGAATCTATAACTAGAGTCACAGGAATGGTTCAAAACATAGACAGTAAGAAGAGTCAGTTTTCTTGTACTTAAGTCGGCATTGTGCCTTTTGTATTTAATTCCGATGCAATTTCTGTGTTTCATCGTCAATAAGAAGGTCAGAGGGATACAGTAAACCTGAAGTGAAGCATCGGAATCTGTAACTAGAGTCACAGGAATGGTTCAATCATAGACAGTAAGAAGTGTCAGTTTTCTTGTACGTAATTCGGGATTGTGGATTTTGTATTTGATTCCGATTCAGTTTCTGTGTTTCATCGTCAATAAGGAGGTCAGAGAGATACAGTAAACCTGAAGTGAAGCATCGGAATCCATAACTAGTGTCACATGAATGAATCAAACGTAGACAGTAAGAAGAGTCACTTTTCTTGTACATAAGTCGGCAATGTGCCTTTTGTATTTAATTCCGATGCAATTTCTGTGTTTCATCGTCAATAAGAAGATCAGAGGGATACAGTGAACCTGAAGTGAAGCATCGGAATCTATAACTAGACTCACAGGAATGGTTCAATCATAGACAGTAAGAAGAGTCAGTTTTCTTGTACTTAATTCGGCATTGTGCTTTTTGTATTTAATTCCGATTCAATTTCTGTGTTTGATCGTCAATAAGAAGGTCAGAGGGATACAGTGATCCTGAAGACAAGCATCGGAATCTATAACTAGTGTCACAGGTATGGTTCAAAACATAGACAGTAAGAAGAGTCAGTTTTCCTGTACATGAGTCGGCATTGTGCCTTTTGTATTTAATTCCGATGCAATGTCTGTGTTTCATCGTCAATAAGGTCAGAGGGATACTGTAAACGTGAGGTGAAGCATCGGAATCTATAACTAGTGTCACAGGAATGGTTCAAAACATAGATAGTAAAAAGAGTCAGTTTTCTTTTACTGAATTCGGCATTGTGCCTTTTGTATTTAATTCCGATGCAATAGCTGTGTTTCATTGTTAATAAGAAAGTCAGATGGATTCAGTAACCCTGAAGTGATGCATCAGAATCTATAACTAGTGTCACATGAACGGTTCAAACATAGGCAGTAAGAAGAGTCAGTTTTCTTGTTCATAAGTCGGCATTGTGCCTTTTGTATTTAATTCCTATGGAATTTCTGTGTTTCATCGTCAATCAGAAGGTCAGAGGGATACAGTAAACCTGAAGTGAAGCATCGGAATCTATAACTAGTGTCACATGAATGCTTCAAACATAGTCAGTAAGAAGAGTCAGTTTTCGTGTACTTAAGTCGGCATTGTGCCTTTTGTATTTAATTCCGATGCAATTTCTGTGTTTGATCGTCAATAAGAAGGTCTGAGGGATACAGTAAACCTGAACTGAAGCATCGGAATCTATAACTAGTGTCACAGGAACGGTTCAAAACATAGATGGTAAAAAGAGTCAGTTTCCTTGTACTGAAGTCGGCATTGTGCCTTTTGTATTTAATTCCGATGCAATTTCTGTGGTTCATCGTCAATAAGAAGGTCAGAGGGATACAGTAAACCTGAAGTGAAGCATCGGAATCTATAACTAGAGTCACAGGAATGGTTCAATCATAGACAGTAAGAAGAGTCAGTTTTCATGTACTTATTTCGGCATTGTGCTTTTTGTATTTAATTCCGATTCGATTTCTGTGTTTCATCGTCAATAAGAAGGTCAGAGGGATACAGTGAACCTGAAGTCAAGAATCGGAATCTATAACTAGTGTCACATGAATGGTTCAAACATAGACAGTAGGAAGAGTCAGTTTTCTTGTACATAAGTCGGCATTGTGCCTTTTGTATTTAATTCCGATGCAATATCTGTGTTTCATCGTCAATAAGAATGTCAGAGGGACACAGTAAACCTGAAGTGAAGCATCGGAATCTATAACTATTGTCACATTAATGGTTCAAAACATAGTCAGTAAGAAGAATCAGTTTTCGTGTATTTAAGTCGGCATTGTGCCTTTTGTATTAAATTCCGATGCAATTTCTGTGTTTCATCGTCAATTAGGAGGTCAGAGGGATACAGTAAACCTGAAGTGAAGCATCGGAATCGATAACTAGTGTCACATGAATGGTTCAAAACATAGACAGTAAGAAACGTCAGTTTTCTTGTACTTAAGTCGGCAATGAGCCTTTTGTATATAATTCCGATGCAATTTCTGTGTTTCATCGTCAATAAGAAGGTCAGAGGGATACAGTGAACCTGAAGTGAAGCATCGGAATGTATAACTAGTGTCACAGGCATGGTTCAATCATAGACAGTAAGAAGAGTCAGTTATCTTGTACCTAATTCGGCATTGTGCCTTTTGTATTTATTTCCGATTCAAATTCTGTGTTTCATCGTCAATAAGAAGGTCAGAGGGATACAGTAAACCTGATGTGAAGCATCGGAATCTATAACTAGTGTCACATGAATGGTTCAAACATAGACAGTAAGAAGAGTCAGTTGTCTTGTACATAAGTCGGCATCGTGCCTTTTGTATTTAATTCCGATGCAGTATCTGTGTTTCATCGTCAATATGAAGGTCAGAGGGATACAGTAACCCTGAAGTGAAGCATCGGAATCGATAACTAGTGTCACATGAATGGTTCAAAACATAGACAGTAAGAAACGTCAGTTTCCTTGTACTTAAGTCGGCAATGTGCCTATTGTATTTAATTCCGATGCAACTTCTGTGTTTCATCGTCAATAAGAAGGTCAGAGGGATACAGTGAACTTGAAGTGAAGCATCGGAATCTATAACTAGAGTCACAGGAATGGTTCAAAACATAGACAGTAAGAAGAGTCAGTTTTCTTGTACTTAAGTCGGCATTGTGCCTTTTGTATTTAATTCCGATGCAATTTCTGCGTTTCATCGTCAATAAGTAGGTCAGAGGGATACAGTAAACCTGAAGTGAAGCATCGGAATCTATAACTAGAGTCACAGGAATGGTTCAATCATAGACAGTAAGAAGTGTCAGTTTTCTGGTACTTAATTCGGCATTGTGGATTTTGTATTTGATTGCGATTCAGTTTCTGTGTTTCATCGTCAATAAGAAGGTCAGAGAAATACAGTAAACCTGAAGTGAAGCATTGGAATCCATAACTAGTGTCACATGAATGAATCAAACGTAGACAGTAAGAAGAGTCACTTTTCTTGTACATAAGTCGGCATTATGCCTTTTGTATTTAATTCCGATGCAATATCTGTGTTTCATCGTCAATAAGAAGGTCAGAGGGATACAGTAAACCTGAAGTGAAGCATCGGAATCTATAACTATTGTCACATGAATGGTTCAAAACATAGACAGTAAGAAGAGTCAGTTTTCGTGTACTTAAGTCGGCATTGTGCCTTTTGTATTTAATTCCGATGCAATTTCTGTGTTTGATCGTCAATAAGAAGGTCAGAGGGATACAGTAAACCTGAAGTGAAGCATAGGAATCTATAACTAGTGTCACAGGAATGGTTCAAAACATAGACAGTATGAAGAGTCAGTCTTCTTGTACTTAAGTCGGCATTGTGCCTTTTGTATTTAATTCCGATGCAATTTCAGTGTTTCATCGTCAATAAGTAGGTCAGAGGGATACAGGAAACCAGAAGTGAAGCATCGGGATCTATAACTAGTGTCACAGGAATGGTTCAAACATAGACAGTAAGAAGAGTCAGTTTTCTTGTACTTAAGTCGGCATTGTGACTTTTGTACTTAATTCCGATGCAATTTCTGTGTTTCATTGTTAATAAGAAAGTCAGATGGATACAGTAAACCTGAAGTGAAGCATCAGAATCTGTAACTAGTGTCACATGAACGGTTCAAACATAGGCAGTAAGAAGAGTCAGTTCTCTTGTTCATAAGTCGGCATTGTGCCTTTTGTATTTAATTCCGATGCAGTATCTGTGTTTCATCGTCAATATGAAGGTCAGAGGGATACAGTAAACCTGAATTGAAGCATCGGAATCGATAACTAGTGTCACATGAATGGTTCAAAACATAGACAGTAAGAAACGTCAGTTTCCTTGTACTTAAGTCGGCAATGTGCCTATTGTATTTAATTCCGATGCAATTTCTGTGTTTCATCGTCAATAAGAAGGTCAGAGGGATACAGTGAACTTGAAGTGAAGCATCGGAATCTATAACTAGAGTCACAGGAATGGTTCAAAACATAGACAGTAAGAAGAGTCAGTTTTCTTGTACTTAAGTCGGCATTGTGCCTTTTGTATTTAATTCCGATGCAATTTCTGTGTTTCATCGTCAATAAGAATTTCAGAGGGATACAGTAAACCTGAAGTGAAGCATCGGAATCTGTAACTAGAGTCACAGGAATGGTTCAATCATAGACAGTAAGAAGTGTCAGTTTTCTTGTACTTAATTCGGCATTGTGGATTTTGTATTTGATTCCGATTCAGGTTCTGTGTTTCATCGTCAATAAGAAGGTCAGAGAGATACAGTAAACCTGAAGTGAAGCATCGGAATCCATAACTAGTGTCACATGAATGAATCAAACGTAGACAGTAAGAAGAGTCACTTTTCTTGTACATAAGTCGGCATTGTGCCTTTTGTATTGAATTCCGATTCAATTTCTGTGTTTCATCGTCAATAAGAAGGTCAGAGGTATACAGTGAACCTGAAGTCAAGCATCGGAATCTATAACTAGTGTCACAGGTATGGTTCAAAACATAGACAGTAAGAAGAGTCAGTTTTCCTGTACATAAGTCGGCATTGTGCCTTTTGTATTTAATTCCGATGCAATGTCTGTGTTTCATCGTCAATAAGAAGGTCAGAGGGATACAGTAAACCTGAAGTGAAGCATCGGAATCTATAACTATTGTCACATTAATGGTTCAAAACATAGACAGTAAGAAGAGTCAGTTTTCGTGTACTTAAGTCGGCATTGTGCCTTTTGTATTTAATTCCGATGCAATTTCTGTGTTTGATCGTCAATAAGAAGGTCAGAGGGATACAGTGAACTTGAAGTGAAGCATCGGAATCTATAACTAGAGTCACAGGAATGGTTCAAAACATAGACAGTAAGAAGAGTCAGTTTCCTTGTACTTAAGTCGGCATTGTGCCTTTTGTATTTAATTCCGATGCAATTTCTGTGTTTGATCGTCAATAAGAAGGTCAGAGGGATACAGTGAACTTGAAGTGAAGCATCGGAATCTATAACTAGAGTCACAGGAATGGTTCAAAACATAGACAGTAAGAAGAGTCAGTTTCCTTGTACTTAAGTCGGCATTGTGCCTTTTGTATTGAATTCCGATGCAATTTCTGTGTTTCATCGTCAGTAAGAAGGTCAGAGGGATACAGTGAACCTGAAGTGAAGCATCGGAATCTATAACTAGAGTCACAGGAATGGTTCAATCATAGATAGTAAGAAGAGTCAGTTTTCTTGTACTTAATTCGGCATTGTGCTTTTTGTATTTAATTCCGATTCAATTTCTGTGTTTCATCGTCAATAAGAAGGTCAGAGGTATACAGTGAACCTGAAGTCAAGCATCGGAATCTATAACTAGTGTCACAGGTATGGTTCAAAACATAGACAGTAAGAAGAGTCAGTTTTCCTGTACATAAGTCGGCATTGTGCCTTTTGTATTTAATTCCGATGCAATGTCTGTGTTTCATCGTCAATAAGAAGGTCAGAGGGATACAGTAAACCTGAAGTGAAGCATCGGAATCTATAACTATTGTCACATTAATGGTTCAAAACATAGTCAGTAAGAAGAGTCAGTTTTCATGTATTTAAGTCGGCATTGTGCTTTTTGTATTTAATTCCGATGCAATTTCTGTGTTTCATCGTCAATTAGAAGGTCAGAGGGATACAGTAAACCTGAAGTGAAGCATCGGAATCGATAACTAGTGTCACATGAATGGTTCAATACATAGACAGTAAGAAACGTCAGTTTTCTTGTACTTAAGTCGGCAATGAGCCTTTTGTATATAATTCCGACGCACTTTCTGTGTTTCATCGTCAATAAGAAGGTCAGAGGGATACAGTGATCCTGAAGTGAAGCATCGGAATCCATAACTAGTGTCACAGGCATGGTTCAACCATAGACAGTAAGAAGAGTCAGTTTTCTTGTACCTAATTCGGCATTGTGCCTTTTGTATTTAATTCCGATTCAATTTCTCTGTTTCATCGTCAATAAGAAGGTCAGAGGGATACAGTAAACCTGAAGTGAAGCATCGGAATCTATAACTAGTGTCACATGAATGGTTCAAACATAGACAGTAAGAAGAGTCAATTTTCTTGTACCTAATTCGGCATTGTGCCTTTTGTATTTAATTCCGATTCAATTTCTGTGTTTCATCGTCAATAAGAAGGTCAGAGGGATACAGTATATTTAATTCCGATGCAATGTCTGTGTTTCATCGTCAATAAGAAGGTCAGAGGGATACAGTAAACCTGAAGTGAAGCATCGGAATCTATAACTATTGTCACATTAATGGTTCAAAACATAGTCAGTAAGAAGAGTCAGTTTTCGTGTATTTAAGTCGGCATTGTGCCTTTTGTATTTAATTCCGATGCAATTTCTGTGTTTCATCGTCAATTAGAAGGTCAGAGGGATACAGTAAACCTGAAGTGAAGCATCGGAATCGATAACTAGTGTCACATGAATGGTTCAAAACATAGACAGTAAGAAACGTCACTTTTCTTGTACTTAGGTCGGCAATGAGCCTTTTGTATATAATTCCGATGCAATTTCTGTGTTTCATCGTCAACAAGAAGGTCAGAGGGATACAGTGATCCTGAAGTGAAGCATCGGAATCCATAACTAGTGTCACAGGCATGGTTCAACCATAGACAGTAAGAAGAGTCAGTTTTCTTGTACCTAATTCGGCATTGTGCCTTTTGTATATAATTCCGATGCAATTTCTGTGTTTCATCGTCAACAAGAAGGTCAGAGGGATACAGTGATCCTGAAGTGAAGCATCGGAATCCATAACTAGTGTCACATGAATGGTTCAAACATAGACAGTAAGAAGAGTCAGTTTTCTTGTACTTTAGTCGGCATTGTGACTTTTGCATTTAATTCCGATGCAATTTCTGTGTTTCATTGTTAATAAGAAAGTCAGATGGATACAGTAAACCTGAAGTGATGCATCAGAATCTATAACTAGTGTCACATGAACGGTTCAAACATAGGCAGTAAGAAGAGTCAGTTTTCTTGTTCATAAGTCGGCATTGTGCCTTTTGTATTTAATTCCTATGCAATTTCTGTGTTTCATCGTCAATCAGAAGGTCAGAGGGATACAGTAAACCTGAAGTGAAGCATCGGAATCTATAACTAGAGTCACAGGAATGGTTCAATCATAGACAGTAAGAAGAGTCAGTTTTCTTGTACTTAATTCGGCATTGTGCTTTTTATATTTAATTCCGATTCAATTTCTGTGATTCATCGTCAATAAGAAGGTCAGAGGGATACAGTAAACCTGAAGTGAAGCATCGGAATCTATAACTAGAGTCACAGGAATGGTTCAATCATAGACAGTAAGAAGTGTCTGTTTACTGGTACTTAATTCGGCATTGTGGATATTGTATTTCATTCCGATTCAGTTTCTGTGTTTCATCGTCAATAAGAAGGTCAGAGAGATAGTGTAAACCTGAAGTGAAGCATCGGAATCCATAACTAGTGTCACATGAATGAATCAAACGTAGACAGTAAGAAGAGTCACTTTTCTTGTACATAAGTCGGCATTATGCCTTTTGTATTTAATTCCGATGCAATATCTGTGTTTCATCGACAATAAGAAGGTCAGAGGGATACAGTAAACCTGAAGTGAAGCATCGGAATCTATAACTGTTGTCACATGAATGGTTCAAAACATAGACAGTAAGAAGAGTCAGTTTTCGTGTACTTAAGTCGGCATTGTGCCGTTTGTATTTAATTCCGATGCAATTTCAGTGTTTCATCGTCAATAAGAAGGTCAGAGGGATACAGGAAACCAGAAGTGAAGCATCGGGATCTATAACTAGTGTCACAGGAATGGTTCAAACATAGACAGTAAGAAGAGTCAGTTTTCTTGTACTTAAGTCGGCATTGTGACTTTTGTATTTAATTCCGATGCAATTTCTGTGTTTCATTGTTAATAAGAAAGTCAGATGGATACAGTAAACCTGAAGTGAAGCATCAGAATCTATAACTAGTGTCACATGAACGGTTCAAACATAGGCAGTAAGAAAAGTCAGTTTTCTTGTTCATAAGTCGGCATTGTGCCGATTGTATTTAATTCCGATGCAGTATCTGTGTTTCATCGTCAATATGAAGGTCAGAGGGATACAGTAAACCTGGAGTGAAGCATCGGAATCTGTAACTAGAGTCACAGGAATGGTTCAATCATAGACAGTAAGAAGTGTCAATTTTCTTGTACTTAATTCGGCATTGTGGATTTTGTATTTGATTCCGATTCAGTTTCTGTGTTTCATCGTCAATAAGAAGGTCAGAGAGATACAGTAAACCTGAAGTGAAGCATCGGAATCCATAACTAGTGTCACATGAATGAATCAAACGTAGACAGTAAGAAGAGTCACTTTTCTTGTACATAAGTCGGCATTGTGCCTTTTGTATTTAATTCCAATGCAATATCTGTGTTTCATCGTCAATAAGAAGGTCAGAGGGATACAGTAAACCTGAAGTAAAGCATCGGAATCTATAACTATTGTCACATGAATGGTTCAAAACATAGACAGTAAGAAGAGTCAGTTTTCGTGTACTTAAGTCGGCGTTGTGCCTTTTGTATTTAATTCCGATGCAATTTCTGTGTTTGATCGTCAATAAGAAGGTTAGAGGGATACAGTAAACCTGAAGTGAAGCATCGGAATCTATAACTAGTGTCACAGGAATGGTTCAAAACATAGACAGTAAGAAGAGTCAGTTTTCTTGTACTTCAGTCGGCATTGTGCCTTTTCCATTTAATTCCGATGCAATTTCAGTGTTTCATCGTCAATAAGAAGGTCAGAGGGATACAGGAAACCAGAAGTGAAGCATCGGAATCTATAACTAGTGTCACAGGAATGGTTCAAACATAGACAGTAAGAAGAGTCAGTTTTCTTGTACTTAAGTCGGCATTGTGACTTTTGTATTTAATTCCGATGCAATTTCTGTGTTTCATTGTTAATAAGAAAGTCAGATGGATACAGTAAACCTGAAGTGATGCATCAGAATCTATAACTAGTGTCACATGAACGGTTCAAACATAGGCAGTAAGAAGAGTCAGTTTTCTTGTTCATAAGTCAG
This sequence comes from Schistocerca americana, assembly GCF_021461395.2. NCBI lineage: Eukaryota > Metazoa > Arthropoda > Insecta > Orthoptera > Acrididae > Schistocerca > Schistocerca americana. The sequence continues at coordinate 192,232 of NW_025726104.1, forward strand.
CATTGTGCATTTTGTATTTAATTCCTATGCAATTTCTGTGTTTCATCGTCAATCAGAAGGTCAGATGGATACAGTAAACCTGAAGTGAAGCATCGGAATCTATAACTAGTGTCACATGAATGCTTCAAACATAGTCAGTAAGAAGAGTCAGTTTTCGTGTACTTAAGTCGGCATTGTGCCTTTTGTATTTAATTCCGATGCAATTTCTGTGTTTGATCGTCAATAAGAAGGTCTGAGGGATACAGTAAACCTGAAGTGAAGCATCGGAATCTATAACTAGTGTCACAGGAATGGTTCAAAACATAGCTAGTAAAAAGAGTCAGTTTTCTTGTACTTAAGTCGGCATTGTGCCTTTTGTATTTAATTCCGATGCAATTTCTGTGTTTCATCAGCAATAAGGTCAGAGGGATACAGTAAACCTGAAAAGAAGCATCGGAATCTATAACTAGAGTCACAGGAGTGGTTCAATCATAGACAGTGAGAAGAGTAAGTTTTCTTGTACTTAATTCGGCATTGTGCTTTTGTATTTAATTGCGATTCAATTTCTATGTTTCATCGTCAATAAGAAGGTCAGAGGGATACAGTGAACCTGAAGTCAAGCATCGGAATCTATAACTAGTGTCACAGGTATGGATCAAAACATAGACAGTAAGAAGAGTCAGTTTTCCTGTACATAAGTCGGCATTGTGCCTTTTGTATTTAATTCCGATGCAATATCTGTGTTTCATCGTCAATAAGAAGGTCAGAGGGATACAGTAAACCTGAAGTGAAGCATCGGAATCTATAACTATTGTCACATTAATGGTTCAAAACATAGTCAGTAAGAAGAGTCAGTTTTCGTGTATTTAAGTCGGCATTGTGCCTTTTGTATTTAATTCCGATGCAATTTCTGTGTTTCATCGTCAATGAGAAGGTCAGAGGGATACAGTGAACTTGAAGTGAAGCATCGGAATCTATAACTAGAGTCACAGGAATGGTTCAAAACATAGACAGTAAGAAGAGTCAGTTTTCTTGTACTTAAGTCGGCATTGTGCCTTTTGTATTTAATTCCGATGCAATTTCTGTGTTTCATCGTCAATAAGAAGGTCAGAGGGATACAGTAAACCTGAAGTGAAGCATCGGAATCCATAACTAGTGTCACATGAATGAATCAAACGTAGACAGTAAGAAGAGTCACTTTTCTTGTACATAAGTCGGCATTTTGCCTTTTGTATTTAATTCCGATGCAATATCTGTGTTTCATCGTCAATAAGAAGGTCAGAGGGATACAGTAAACCTGAAGTGAAGCATCGGAATCTATAACTAGTGTCACATGAACGGTTCAAACATAGGCAGTAAGAAGAGTCAGTTTTCTTGTACTTAAGTCGGCATTGTGCCTTTTGTATTTAATTCCGACGCAATTTCTGTGTTTCATCGTCAATAAGAAGGTCAGAGGGATACAGGAAACCAGAAGTGAAGCATCGGGATCTATAACTAGTGTCACAGGAATGGTTCAAACATAGACAGTAAGAAGAGTCAGTTTTCTTGTACTTAAGTCGGCATTGTGCCTTTTGTATTTAATTCCGATGCAATTTCTGTGTTTCATCGTCAATAAGAAGGTCAGAGGGATACAGTGAACTTGAAGTGAAGCATCGGAATCTATAACTAGAGTCACAGGAGTGGTTGAAAACATAGACAGTAAGAAGAGTCAGTTTTCTTGTACTTAAGTCGGCATTGTGCCTTTTGTATTTAATTCCGATGCAATTTCTGCGTTTCATCGTCAATAAGAAGGTCACAGGGATACAGGAAACAAGAAGTGAAGCATCGGGATCTATAACTAGTGTCACAGGAATGGTTCAAACATAGACAGTAAGAAGAGTCAGTTTTCTTGTACTTAAGTCGGCATTGTGACTTTTGTATTTAATTCCGATGCAATTTCTGTGTTTCATTGTTAATAAGACAGTCAGATGGATACAGTAAACCTGAAGTGAAGCATCAGAATCTATAACTAGTGTCACATGAACGGTTCAAACATAGGCAGTAAGAAGAGTCAGTTTTCTTGTTCATAAGTCGGCATTGTGCCTTTTGTATTTAATTCCGATGCAGTATCTGTGTTTCATCGTCAATATGAAGGTCAGAGGGATACAGTAAACCTGAAGTGAAGCATCGGTATCGATAACTAGTGTCACATGAATGGTTCAAAACATAGACAGTAAGAACGTCAGTTTCCTTGTACTTAAGTCGGCAATGCGCCTATTGTATTTAATTCCGATGCAATTTCTGTGTTTCATCGTCAATAAGAAGGTCAGAGGGATACAGTGAACTTGAAGTGAAGCATCGGAATCTATAACTAGAGTCACAGGAATGGTTCAAAACATAGACAGTAAGAAGAGTCAGTTTTCTTGTACTTAAGTCGGCATTGTGCCTTTTGTATTTAATTCCGATGCAATTTCTGTGTTTCATCGTCAATAAGAAGGTCAGAGGGATACAGTAATCCTGAAGTGAAGCATCGGAATCTGTAACTAGAGTCACAGGAATGGTTCAATCATAGACAGTAAGATGTGTTAATTTTCTTGTACTTAATTCGGCATTGTGGATTTTGTATTTGATTCCGATTCAGTTTCTGTGTTTCATCGTCAATAAGAAGGTCAGAGAGATACAGTAAACCTGAAGTGAAGCATCGGAATCTATAACTATTGTCACATTAATGGTTCAATACATAGACAGTAAGAAGAGTCAGTTTTCGTGTACTTAAGTCGGCGTTGTGCCTTTTGTATTTAATTCCGATGCAGTATCTGTGTTTCATCGTCAATATGAAGGTCAGAGGGATACAGTAAACCTGAAGTGAAGCATCGGAATCCATAACTAGTGTCACATGAATGAATCAAACGTAGACAGTAAGAAGAGTCACTTTTCTTGTACATAAGTCGGCATTGTGCCTTTTGTATTTAATTCCAATGCAATATCTGTGTTTCATCGTCAATAAGAAGGTCAGAGGGATACAGTAAACCTGAAGTGAAGCATCGGAATCTATAACTATTGTCACATTAATGGTTCAATACATAGACAGTAAGAAGAGTCAGTTTTCGTGTACTTAAGTCGGCGTTGTGCCTTTTGTATTTAATTCCGATGCAATTTCTGTGTTTGATCGTCAATAAGAAGGTCAGAGGGATACAGTAAACCTGAAGTGAAGCATCGGAATCTATAACTAGTGTCACAGGAATGGTTCAAAACATAGACAGTAAGAAGAGTCAGTTTTCTTGTACTTAAGTCGGCATTGTGTCTTTTCTATTTAATTCCGATGCAATTTCAGTGTTTCATCGTCAATAAGAAGGTCAGAGGGATACAGGAAACCAGAAGTGAAGCATCGGAATCTATAACTAGTGTCACAGGAATGGTTCAAACATAGACAGTAAGAAGAGTCAGTTTTCTTGTACTTAAGTCGGCATTGTGACTTTTGTATTTAATTCCGAAGGAATTTCTGTGTTTCATTGTTAATAAGAAAGTCAGATGGATACAGTAAACCTGAAGTGATGCATCAGAATCTATAACTAGTGTCACATGAACGGTTCAAACATAGGCAGTAAGAAGAGTCAGTTTTCTTGTTCATAAGTCAGCATTGTGCCTTTTGTATTTAATTCCTATGCAATTTCTGTGTTTCATCGTCAATCAGAACGTCAGAGGGATACAGTAAACCTGAAGTGAAGCATCGGAATCTATAACTTAGTGTCACATGAATGCTTCAAACATAGTCAGTAAGAAGAGTCAGTTTTCGTGTACTTAAGTCGGCATTGTGCCTTTTGTATTTAATTCCGATGCAATTTCTGTGTTTGATCGTCAATAAGAAGGACTGAGGGATACAGTAAACCTGAAGTGAAGCATCGGAATCTATAACTAGTGTCACAGGAATGGTTCAAAACATAGATAGTAAAAAGAGTCAGTTTTCTTGTACTTAAGTCGGCATTGTGCCTTTTGTATTTAATTCCGATGCAATTTCTGTGTTTCATCGTCAATAAGAAGGTCAGAGGGATACAGTAAACCTGAAGTGAAGCATCGGAATCTATAACTAGTGTCACATGAATGGTTCAAAACATAGACAGTAAGAAACGTCAGTTTTCTTGTACTTAAGTCGGCAATGAGCCTTTTGTATATAATTCCGATGCAATTTCTGTGTTTCATCGTCAATAAGAAGGTCAGAGGGATACAGTGAACCTGAAGTGAAGCATCGGAATCTATAACTAGTGTCACAGGCATGGTTCAATCATAGACAGTAAGAAGAGTCAGTTTTCTTGTACCTAATTCGGCAGTGTGCCGTTTGTATTTAATTCCGATTCAATTTCTGTGTTTCATCGTCAATAAGAAGGTCAGAGGGATACAGTAAACCTGAAGTGAAGCGTCGGAATCTATAACTAGTGTCACATGATAGGTTCAAACATAGACAGTAAGAAGAGTCAGTTTTCTTGTACATAAGTCGGCAATGAGCCTTTTGTATTTAATTCCGATGCAGTATCTGTGTTTCATCGTCAATATGAAGGTCAGAGGGATACAGTAAACCTGAAGTGAAGCATCAGAATCGATAACTAGTGTCACATGATTGGTTCAAAACATAGACAGTAAGAAACGTCAGTTTCCTTGTACTTAAGTCGGCAATGTACCTATTGTATTTAATTCCGATGCAATTTCTGTGTTTCATCGTCAATAAGAAGGGCAGAGGGATACAGTAAACCTGAAGTGAAGCATCGGAATCTATAACTAGAGTCACAGGAATGGTTCAATCATAGACAGTAAGAAGAGTCAGTTTTCTTGTACTTAATTCGGCATTGTGCTTTTTGTATTTAATTCCGATTCAATTTCTGTGTTTCATCGTCAATAAGAAGGTCAGCAGGATACAGTAAACCTGAAGTCAAGCATCGGAATCTATAACTAGTGTCACAGGTATGGTTCAAAACATAGACAGTAAGAAGAGTCAGTTTTCCTGTACATAAGTCGGCATTGTGCCTTTTGTATTTAATTCCGATGCAATATCTGTGTTTCATCGTCAATAAGAAGGTCAGAGGGATACAGTAAACCTGAAGTGAAGCATCGGAATCTATAACTATTGTCACATTAATGGTTCAAAACATAGTCAGTAAGAAGAGTCAGTTTTCGTGTATTTAAGTCGGCATTGTGCCTTTTGCATTTAATTCCGATGCAATTTCTGTGTTTCATCGTCAATTAGAAGGTCAGAGGAATACAGTGAACCTGAAGTGAAGCATCGGAATCTATAACTAGAGTCACAGGAATGGTTCAAAACATAGACAGTAAGAAGAGTCAGTTTTCTTGTACTTAAGTCGGCATTGTGCCTTTTGTATTTAATTCCGATGCAATTTCTGTGTTTCATCGTCAATAAGACGGTCAGAGGGATACAGTAAACCTGAAGTGAAGCATCGGAATCTATAACTAGAGTCGCTGGAATGGTTCAAACATAGACAGTAAGAAGAGTCAGTTTTCTTGTACTTAATTCGGCATTGTGGATTTTGTGTTTGATTGCGATTCAGTTTCTGTGTTTCATCGTCAATAAGAAGGTCAGAGAGATACAGTAAACCTGAAGTGAAGCATCGGAATCCATAACTAGGGTCACATGAATGAATCAAACATAGACAGTAAGAAGAGTCACTTTTCTTGTACATAAGTCAGCATTGTGCCTTTTGTATTTAATTGCGATGCAATATCTGTGTTTCATCGTCAATAAGAAGGTCAGAGGGATACAGGAAACCAGAAGTGAAGCATCGGAATCTATAACTAGTGTCACAGCAATGGTTCAAAGCATAGACAGTAAGAAGAGTCAGTTTTCTTGTACTTAAGTTGGCATTGTGCCTTTTCTATTTAATTCCGAAGCAATTTCTGTATTTCATCGTCTATAAGAAGGTCAGAGGGATACAGTAAACCTGAAGTGAAGCATCGGAATCTATAACTAGTGTCACAGGAATGGTTCAATCATAGACAGTAAGAAGAGTCAGTTTTCTTGTACTTAATTCGGCATTGTGCTTTTTGTATTTAATTCCGATTCAATTTCTGTGTTTCATCGTCAATAAGAAGGTCAGAGGGATACAGTGAACCTGAAGTCAAGCATCGGAATCAATAACTAGTGTCACATGAATGGTTCAAACATAGACAGTAAGAAGAGTCAGTTTTCTTGTACATAAGTCGGCATTGTACCTTTTATATTTAATTCCGATGCAATATCTGTGTTTCATCGTCAATAAGAAGGTCAGAGGGATACAGTGAACGTGAAGTGAAGCATCGGAATCTATAACTAGAGTCACAGGAATGGTTCAAAACATAGACAGTAAGAAGAGTCAGTTTTCTTGTACTTAAGTCGGTATTGTGCCTTTTGTATTTAATTCCGATGCAATTTCTGCGTTTCATCGTCAATAAGAAGGTCAGAGGGATACAGTAAACCAGAAGTGAAGCATCGGGATCTATAACTAGTGTCACAGGAATGGTTCAAACATAGACAGTAAGAAGAGTCAGTTTTCTTGTACTTAAGTCGGCATTGTGCCTTTTGTATTTAATTCCGATGCAATTTCTGTGTTTCATCGTCAATAAGAAGGTCAGAGGGATACAGTGAACTTGAAGTGAAGCATCGGAATCTATAACTAGAGTCACAGGAATGGTTGAAAACATAGACAGTAAGAAGAGTCAGTTTTCTTGTACTTAAGTCGGCATTGTGCCTTTTGTATTTAATTCCGATGCAATTTCTGCGTTTCATCGTCAATAAGAAGGTCAGAGGGATACAGGAAACAAGAAGTGAAGCATCGGGATCTATAACTAGTGTCACAGGAATGGTTCAAACATAGACAGTAAGAAGAGTCAGTTTTCTTGTACTTAAGTCGGCATTGTGACTTTTGTATTTAATTCCGATGCAATTTCTGTGTTTCATTGTTAATAAGAAAGTCAGATGGATACAGTAAACCTGAAGTGAAGCATCAGAATCTATAACTAGTGTCACATGAACGGTTCAAACATAGGCAGTAAGAAGAGTCAGTTTTCTTGTTCATAAGTCGGCATTGTGCCTTTTGTATTTAATTCCGATGCAGTATCTGTGTTTCATCGTCAATATGAAGGTCAGAGGGATACAGTAAACCTGAAGTGAAGCATCGGTATCGATAACTAGTGTCACATGAATGGTTCAAAACATAGACAGTAAGAACGTCAGTTTCCTTGTACTTAAGTCGGCAATGTGCCTATTGTATTTAATTCCGATGCAATTTCTGTGTTTCATCGTCAATAAGAAGGTCAGAGGGATACAGTGAACTTGAAGTGTAGCATCGGAATCTATAACTAGAGTCACAGGAATGGTTCAAAACATAGACAGTAAGAAGAGTCAGTTTTCTTGTACTTAAGTCGGCATTGTGCCTTTTGTATTTAATTCCGATGCAATTTCTGTGTTTCATCGTCAATAAGAAGGTCAGAGGGATACAGTAAACCTGAAGTGAAGCATCGGAATCTGTAACTAGAGTCACAGGAATGGTTCAATCATAGACAGTAAGATGTGTTAATTTTCTTGTACTTAATTCGGCATTGTGGATTTTGTATTTGATTCCGATTCAGTTTCTGTGTTTCATCGTCAATAAGAAGGTCACAGAGATACAGTAAACCTGAAGTGAAGCATCGGAATCCATAACTAGTGTCACATGAATGAATCAAACGTAGACAGTAAAAAGAGTCACTTTTCTTGTACATAAGTCGGCATTGTGCCTTTTGTATTTAATTCCAATGCAATATCTGTGTTTCATCGTCAATAAGAAGGTCAGAGGGATACAGTAAACCTGAAGTGAAGCATCGGAATCTATAACTATTGTCACATTAATGGTTCAATACATAGACAGTAAGAAGAGTCAGTTTTCGTGTACTTAAGTCGGCGTTGTGCCTTTGTATTTAATTCCGATGCAATTTCTGTGTTTGATCGTCAATAAGAAGGTCAGAGGGATACAGTAAACCTGAAGTGAAGCATCGGAATCAATAACTAGTGTCACAGGAATGGTTCAAAACATAGACAGTAAGAAGAGTCAGTTTTCTTGTACTTAAGTCGGCATTGTGTCTTTTCTATTTAATTCCGATGCAATTTCAGTGTTTCATCGTCAATAAGAAGGTCAGAGGGATACAGGAAACCAGAAGTGAAGCATCGGAATTTATAACTAGTGTCACAGGAATGGTTCAAACATAGACAGTAAGAAGAGTCAGTTTTCTTGTACTTAAGTCGGCATTGTGACTTTTGTATTTAATTCCGATGGAATTTCTGTGTTTCATTGTTAATAAGAAAGTCAGATGGATACAGTAAACCTGAAGTGATGCATCAGAATCTATAACTAGTGTCACATGAACGGATCAAACATAGGCAGTAAGAAGAGTCAGTTTTCTTGTTCATAAGTCAGCATTGTGCCTTTTGTATTTAATTCCTATGCAATTTCTGTGTTTCATCATCAATCAGAACGTCAGAGGGATACAGTAAACCTGAAGTGAAGCATCGGAATCTATAACTAGTGTCACATGAATGCTTCAAACATAGTCAGTAAGAAGAGTCAGTTTTCGTGTACTTAAGTCGGCATTGTGCCTTTTGTATTTAATTCCGATGCAATTTCTGTGTTTGATCGTCAATACGAAGGTCTGAGGGATACAGTAAACCTGAAGTGAAGCATCGGAATCTATAACTAGTGTCACAGGAATGGTTCAAAACATAGATAGTAAAAAGAGTCAGTTTTCTTGTACTTAAGTTGGCATTGTGCCTTTTGTGTTTAATTCCGATGCAATTTCTGTGTTTCATCGTCAATAAGAAGGTCAGAGGGATACAGTAAACCTGAAGTGAAGCATCGGAATCTATAACTAGAGTCACAGGAATGGTTCAATCATAGACAGTGAGAAGAGTCAGTTTTCTTGTACTTAATTCGGCATTGTGCTTTTTGTATTTAATTCCGATTCAATTTCTGTGTTTCATCGTCAATAAGAAGGTCAGAGGTATACAGTGAACCTGAAGTCAAGCATCGGAATCTATAACTAGTGTCACAGGTATGGTTCAAAACATAGACAGTAAGAAGAGTCAGTTTTCCTGTACATAAGTCGGCATTGTGCCTTTTGTATTTAATTCCGATGCAATATCTGTGTTTCATCGTCAATAAGAAGGTCAGAGGGATACAGTAAACCTGAAGTGAAGCATCGGAATCTATAACTATTGTCACATTAATGGTTCAAAACATAGTCAGTAAGAAGAGTCAGTTTTCGTGTATTTAAGTCGGCATTGTGCCTTTTGTATTTAATTCCGATTCAATTTCTGTGTTTCATCGTCAATTAGAAGGTCAGAGGGATACAGTATACCTGAAGTGAAGCATCGGAATCGATAACTAGTGTCACATGAATGGTTCAAAACATAGACAGTAAGAAACGTCAGTTTTCTTGTACTTAAGTCGGCAATGAGCCTTTTGTATATAATTCCGATGCAATTTCTGTGTTTCATCGTCAATAAGAAGGTCAGAGGGATACAGTGAACCTGAAGTGAAGCATCGGAATCTATAACTAGTGTCACAGGCATGGTTCAATCATAGACAGTAAGAAGAGTCAGTTTTCTTGTACCTAATTCGGCAGTGTGCCGTTTGTATTTAATTCCGATTCAATTTCTGTGTTTAATCGTCAATAAGAAGGACAGAGGGATACAGTAAACCTGAAGTGAAGCATCGGAATCTATAACTAGTGTCACATGAATGGTTCAGACATAGACAGTAAGAAGAGTCAGTTTTCTTGTACATAAGTCAGCAATGAGCCTTTTGTATTTAATTCCGATGCAGTATCTGTGTTTCATCGTCAATATGAAGGTCAGAGGGATACAGTAAACCTGAAGTGAAGCATCGGAATCGATAACTAGTGTCACATGATTGGTTCAAAACATAGACAGTAAGAAACGATAGTTTCCTTGTACTTAAGTCGGCAATGTGCCTATTGTATTTAATTCCGATGCAATTTCTGTGTTTCATCGTCAATAAGAAGGGCAGAGGGATACAGTGAACTTGAAGTGAAGCATCGGAATCTATAACTAGAGTCACAGGAATGGTTCAAAACATAGACAGTAAGAAGAGTCAGTTTTGTTGTACTTAAGTCGGCACTGTGCCTTTTCTATTTAATTACGATGCAATTTCAGTGTTTCATCGTCAATAAGAAGGTCAGAGGGATACAGGAAACCAGAAGTGAAGCATCGGAATCTATAACTAGTGTCACAGGAATGGTTCAAACATAGACAGTAAGAAGAGTCAGTTTTCTTGTACTTAAGTCGGCATTGTGACTTTTGTATTTAATTCCGATGCAATATCTGTGTTTCATTGTTAATAAGAAAGTCAGATGGATACAGTAAACCTGAAGTGAAGCATCAGAATCTATAACTAGTGTCACATGAACGGTTCAAACATAGGCAGTAAGAAGAGTCAGTTTTCTTGCTCATAAGTCGGCATTGTGCCTTTTGTATTTAGTTCCTATGCAATTTCTGTGTTTCATCGTCAATATGAAGGTCAGAGGGATACAGTAAACCTGACGTGAAGCATCGGAATCTATAACTAGAGTCACAGGAATGGTTCAATCATAGACAGTAAGAAGAGTCAGTTTTCTTGTACTTAATTCGGCATTGTGCTTTTTGTATTTAATTCCGATTCAATTTCTGTGTTTCATCGACAATAAGAAGGTCAGAGGGATACAGTGAACCTGAAGTCAAGCATCGGAATCTATAACTAGTGTCACATGAATGGTTCAAACATAGACAGTAAGAAGAGTCAGTTTTCTTGTACATAAGTCGGCATTGTACCTTTTATATTTAATTCCGATGCAATATCTGTGTTTCATCGTCAATAAGAAGGTCAGAGGGATACAGTGAACTTGAAGTGAAGCATCGGAATTTATAACTAGTGTCACAGGAATGGTTCAATCATAGACAGTAAGAAGAGTCAGTTTTCTTGTACTTAATTCGGCATTGTGCTTTTTGTATTTAATTCCGATTCAATTTCTGTGTTTCATCGTCAATAAGAAGGTCAGAGGGATACAGTGAACCTGAAGTCAAGCATCGGAAACTATAACTAGTGTCACATGAATGGTTCAAACATAGACAGTAAGAAGATTCAGTTTTCTTGTACATAAGTCGGCATTGTACCTTTTATATTTAATTCCGATGCAATATCTGTGTTTCATCGTCAATAAGAAGGTCAGAGGGATACAGTGAACTTGAAGTGAAGCATCGGAATCTATAACTAGAGTCACAGGAATGGTTCAAAACATAGACAGTAAGAAGAGTCAGTTTTCTTGTTCATAAGTCAGCATTGTGCATTTTGTATTTAATTCCTATGCAATTTCTGTGTTTCATCGTCAATCAGAAGGTCAGATGGATACAGTAAACCTGAAGTGAAGCATCGGAATCTATAACTAGTGTCACATGAATGCTTCAAACATAGTCAGTAAGAAGAGTCAGTTTTCGTGTACTTAAGTCGGCATTGTGCCTTTTGTATTTAATTCCGATGCAATTTCTGTGTTTGATCGTCAATAAGAAGGTCTGAGGGATACAGTAAACCTGAAGTGAAGCATCGGAATCTATAACTAGTGTCACAGGAATGGTTCAAAACATAGCTAGTAAAAAGAGTCAGTTTTCTTGTACTTAAGTCGGCATTGTGCCTTTTGTATTTAATTCCGATGCAATTTCTGTGTTTCATCAGCAATAAGGTCAGAGGGATACAGTAAACCTGAAAAGAAGCATCGGAATCTATAACTAGAGTCACAGGAGTGGTTCAATCATAGACAGTGAGAAGAGTAAGTTTTCTTGTACTTAATTCGGCATTGTGCTTTTGTATTTAATTGCGATTCAATTTCTATGTTTCATCGTCAATAAGAAGGTCAGAGGGATACAGTGAACCTGAAGTCAAGCATCGGAATCTATAACTAGTGTCACAGGTATGGATCAAAACATAGACAGTAAGAAGAGTCAGTTTTCCTGTACATAAGTCGGCATTGTGCCTTTTGTATTTAATTCCGATGCAATATCTGTGTTTCATCGTCAATAAGAAGGTCAGAGGGATACAGTAAACCTGAAGTGAAGCATCGGAATCTATAACTATTGTCACATTAATGGTTCAAAACATAGTCAGTAAGAAGAGTCAGTTTTCGTGTATTTAAGTCGGCATTGTGCCTTTTGTATTTAATTCCGATGCAATTTCTGTGTTTCATCGTCAATGAGAAGGTCAGAGGGATACAGTGAACTTGAAGTGAAGCATCGGAATCTATAACTAGAGTCACAGGAATGGTTCAAAACATAGACAGTAAGAAGAGTCAGTTTTCTTGTACTTAAGTCGGCATTGTGCCTTTTGTATTTAATTCCGATGCAATTTCTGTCTTTCATCGTCAATAAGAAGGTCAGAGGGATACAGTAAACCTGAAGTGAAGCATCGGAATCCATAACTAGTGTCACATGAATGAATCAAACGTAGACAGTAAGAAGAGTCACTTTTCTTGTACATAAGTAGGCATTATGCCTTTTGTATTTAATTCCGATGCAATATCTGTGTTTCATCGTCAATAAGAAGGTCAGAGGGATACAGTAAACCTGAAGTGAAGCATCGGAATCTATAACTAGTGTCACATGAACGGTTCAAACATAGGCAGTAAGACGAGTCAGTTTTCTTGTACTTAAGTCGGCATTGTGCCTTTTGTATTTAATTCCGACGCAATTTCTGTGTTTCATCGTCAATAAGAAGGTCAGAGGGATACAGGAAACCAGAAGTGAAGCATCGGGATCTATAACTAGTGTCACAGGAATGGTTCAAACATAGACAGTAAGAAGAGTCAGTTTTCTTGTACTTAAGTCGGCATTGTACCTTTTGTATTTAATTCCGATGCAATTTCTGTGTTTCATCGTCAATAAGAAGGTCAGAGGGATACAGTGAACTTGAAGTGAAGCATCGGAATCTATAACTAGAGTCACAGGAATGGTTGAAAACATAGACAGTAAGAAGAGTCAGTTTTCTTGTACTTATGTCGGCATTGTGCCTTTTGTATTTAATTCCGATGCAATTTCTGCGTTTCATCGTCAATAAGAAGGTCAGAGGGATACAGGAAACAAGAAGTGAAGCATCGGGATCTATAACTAGTGTCACAGGAATGGTTCAAACATAGACAGTAAGAAGAGTCAGTTTTCTTGTACTTAAGTCGGCATTGTGACTTTTGTATTTAATTCCGATGCAATTTCTGTGTTTCATTGTTAATAAGACAGTCAGATGGATACAGTAAACCTGAAGTGAAGCATCAGAATCTATAACTAGTGTCACATGAACGGTTCAAACATAGGCAGTAAGAAGAGTCAGTTTTCTTGTTCATAAGTCGGCATTGTGCCTTTTGTATTTAATTCCGATGCAGTATCTGTGTTTCATCGTCAATATGATGGTCAGAGGGATACAGTAAACCTGAAGTGAAGCATCGGTATCGATAACTAGTGTCACATGAATGGTTCAAAACATAGACAGTAAGAACGTCAGTTTCCTTGTACTTAAGTCGGCAATGCGCCTATTGTATTTAATTCCGATGCAATTTCTGTGTTTCATCGTCAATAAGAAGGTCAGAGGGATACAGTGAACTTGAAGTGAAGCATCGGAATCTATAACTAGAGTCACAGGAATGGTTCAAAACATAGACAGTAAGAAGAGTCAGTTTTCTTGTACTTAAGTCGGCATTGTGCCTTTTGTATTTAATTCCGATGCAATTTCTGTGTTTCATCGTCAATAAGAAGGTCAGAGGGATACAGTAATCCTGAAGTGAAGCATCGGAATCTGTAACTAGAGTCACAGGAATGGTTCAATCATAGACAGTAAGATGTGTTAATTTTCTTGTACTTAATTCGGCATTGTGGATTTTGTATTTGATTCCGATTCAGTTTCTGTGTTTCATCGTCAATAAGAAGGTCAGAGAGATACAGTAAACCTGAAGTGAAGCATCGGAATCTATAACTATTGTCACATTAATGGTTCAATACATAGACAGTAAGAAGAGTCAGTTTTCGTGTACTTAAGTCGGCGTTGTGCCTTTTGTATTTAATTCCGATGCAGTATCTGTGTTTCATCGTCAATATGAAGGTCAGAGGGATACAGTAAACCTGAAGTGAAGCATCGGAATCCATAACTAGTGTCACATGAATGAATCAAACGTAGACAGTAAGAAGAGTCACTTTTCTTGTACATAAGTCGGCATTGTGCCTTTTGTATTTAATTCCAATGCAATATCTGTGTTTCATCGTCAATAAGAAGGTCAGAGGGATACAGTAAACCTGAAGTGAAGCATCGGAATCTATAACTATTGTCACATTAATGGTTCAATACATAGACAGTAAGAAGAGTCAGTTTTCGTGTACTTAAGTCGGCGTTGTGCCTTTTGTATTTAATTCCGATGCAATTTCTGTGTTTGATCGTCAATAAGAAGGTCAGAGGGATACAGTAAACCTGAAGTGAAGCATCGGAATCTATAACTAGTGTCACAGGAATGGTTCAAAACATAGACAGTAAGAAGAGTCAGTTTTCTTGTACTTAAGTCGGCATTGTGTCTTTTCTATTTAATTCCGATGCAATTTCAGTGTTTCATCGTCAATAAGAAGGTCAGAGGGATACAGGAAACCAGAAGTGAAGCATCGGAATCTATAACTAGTGTCACAGGAATGGTTCAAACATAGACAGTAAGAAGAGTCAGTTTTCTTGTACTTAAGTCGGCATTGTGACTTTTGTATTTAATTCCGAAGAAATTTCTGTGTTTCATTGTTAATAAGAAAGTCAGATGGATACAGTAAACCTGAAGTGATGCATCAGAATCTATAACTAGTGTCACATGAACGGTTCAAACATAGGCAGTAAGAAGAGTCAGTTTTCTTGTTCATAAGTCAGCATTGTGCCTTTTGTATTTAATTCCTATGCGATTTCTGTGTTTCATCGTCAATCAGAACGTCAGAGGGATACAGTAAACCTGAAGTGAAGCATCGGAATCTATAACTAGTGTCACATGAATGCTTCAAACATAGTCAGTAAGAAGAGTCAGTTTTCGTGTACTTAAGTCGGCATTGTGCCTTTTGTATTTAATTCCGATGCAATTTCTGTGTTTGATCGTCAATAAGAAGGACTGAGGGATACAGTAAACCTGAAGTGAAGCATCGGAATCTATAACTAGTGTCACAGGAATGGTTCAAAACATAGATAGTAAAAAGAGTCAGTTTTCTTGTACTTAAGTCGGCATTGTGCCTTTTGTATTTAATTCCGATGCAATTTCTGTGTTTCATCGTCAATAAGAAGGTCAGAGGGATACAGTAAACCTGAAGTGAAGCATCGGAATCTATAACTAGTGTCACATGAATGGTTCAAAACATAGACAGTAAGAAACGTCAGTTTTCTTGTACTTAAGTCGGCAATGAGCCTTTTGTATATAATTCCGATGCAATTTCTGTGTTTCATCGTCAATAAGAAGGTCAGAGGGATACAGTGAACCTGAAGTGAAGCATCGGAATCTATAACTAGTGTCACAGGCATGGTTCAATCATAGACAGTAAGAAGAGTCAGTTTTCTTGTACCTAATTCGGCAGTGTGCCGTTTGTATTTAATTCCGATTCAATTTCTGTGTTTCATCGTCAATAAGAAGGTCAGAGGGATACAGTAAACCTGAAGTGAAGCGTCGGAATCTATAACTAGTGTCACATGATAGGTTCAAACATAGACAGTAAGAAGAGTCAGTTTTCTTGTACATAAGTCGGCAATGAGCCTTTTGTATTTAATTCCGATGCAGTATCTGTGTTTCATCGTCAATATGAAGGTCAGAGGGATACAGTAAACCTGAAGTGAAGCATCGGAATCGATAACTAGTGTCACATGATTGGTTCAAAACATAGACAGTAAGAAACGTCAGTTTCCTTGTACTTAAGTCGGCAATGTACCTATTGTATTTAATTCCGATGCAATTTCTGCGTTTCATCGTCAATAAGAAGGTCAGAGGGATACAGTAAACCTGAAGTGAAGCATCGGAATCTATAACTAGTGTCACATGAACGGTTCAAACGTAGGCAGTAAGAAGAGTCAGTTTTCTTGCTCATAAGTCGGCATTGTGCCTTCTGTATTTAATTCCGATGCAATATCTGTGTTTCATCGTCAATAAGAAGGTCAGTGGGATACAGTAAACCTGAAGTGAAGCATCGGAATATATAACTATTGTCACAGGAATGGTTCAAAACATAGACAGTAAGAAGAGTCAGTTTTCTGGTACTTAATTCGGCATTGTGAATTTTGTATTTGATTCCGATTCAGTTTCTGTGTTTCATCGTCAATAAGAAGGTCAGAGAGATACAGTAAACCTGAAGTGAAGCATCGGAATCCATAACTAGTGTCAGATGAATGAATCAAACGTAGACAGTAAGAAGAGTCACTTTTCTTGTACATAAGTCGGCATTGTGCCTTCTGTATTTAATTCCGATGCAATATCTGTGTTTCATCGTCAATAAGAAGGTCAGTGGGATACAGTAAACCTGAAGTGAAGCATCGGAATATATAACTATTGTCACAGGAATGGTTCAAAACATAGACAGTAAGAAGAGTCAGTTTTGTTGTACTTAAGTCGGCATTGTGCCTTTTCTATTTAATTACGATGCAATTTCAGTGTTTCATCGTCAATAAGAAGGTCAGAGGGATACAGGAAACCAGAAGTGAAGCATCGGAATCTATTACTAGTGTCACAGGAATGGTTCAAACATAGACAGTAAGAAGAGTCAGTTTTCTTGTACTTAAGTCGGCATTGTGACTTTTGTATTTAATTCCGATGCAATTTCTGTGTTTCATTGTTAATAAGAAAGTCAGATGGATACAGTAAACCTGAAGTGAAGCATCAGAATCTATAACTAGTGTCACATGAACGGTTCAAACGTAGGCAGTAAGAAGAGTCAGTTTTCTTGCTCATAAGTCGGCATTGTGCCATTTGTATTTAATTCCTATGCAATTTCTGTGTTTCATCGTCAATAAGAAGGTCAGAGGGATACAGTAAACCTGAAGTGAAGCATCGGAATCTATAACTAGAGTCACAGGAATGGTTCAATCATAGACAGTAAGAAGAGTCAGTTTTCTTGTACTTAATTCGGCATTGTGCTTTTTGTATTTAATTCCTATTCAATTTCTGTGTTTCATCGTCAATAAGAAGGTCAGAGGGATACAGTAAACCTGAAGTCAAGCATCGGAATCTATAACTAGTGTCACAGGTATGGTTCAAAACATAGACAGTAAGAAGAGTCAGTTTTCCTGTACATAAGTCGGCATTGTGCCTTTTGTATTTAATTCCGATGCAATATCTGTGTTTCATCGTCAATAAGAAGGTCAGAGGGATACAGTAAACTTGAAGTGAAGCATCGGAATCTATAACTATTGTCACATTAATGGTTCAAAACATAGTCAGTAAGAAGAGTCAGTTTTCGTGTATTTAAGTCGGCATTGTGCCTTTTGCATTTAATTCCGATGCAATTTCTGTGTTTCATAGTCAATTAGAAGGTCAGAGGGATACAGGAAACCAGAAGTGAAGCATCGGAATCTATAACTAGTGTCACAGGAATGGTTCAAACATAGACAGTAAGAAGAGTCAGTTTTCTTGTACTTAAGTCGGCATTGTGACTTTTGTATTTAATTCCGATGCAATATCTGTGTTTCATTGTTAATAAGAAAGTCAGATGGATACAGTAAACCTGAAGTGAAGCATCAGAATCTGTAACTAGTGTCACATGAACGGTTCAAACATAGGCAGTAAGAAGAGTCAGTTTTCTTGCTCATAAGTCGGCATTGTGCCTTTTGTATTTAGTTCCTATGCAATTTCTGTGTTTCATCGTCAATGAGAAGGTCAGAGGGATACAGTAAACCTGACGTGAAGCATCGGAATCTATAACTAGAGTCACAGGAATGGTTCAATCATAGACAGTAAGAAGAGTCAGTTTTCTTGTACTTAATTCGGCATTGTGCTTTTTGTATTTAATTCCGATTCAATTTCTGTGTTTCATCGACAATAAGAAGGTCAGAGGGATACAGTGAACCTGAAGTCAAGCATCGGAATCTATAACTAGTGTCACATGAATGGTTCAAACATAGACAGTAAGAAGAGTCAGTTTTCTTGTACATAAGTCGGCATTGTACCTTTTATATTTAATTCCGATGCAATATCTGTGTTTCATCGTCAATAAGAAGGTCAGAGGGATACAGTGAACTTGAAGTGAAGCATCGGAATTTATAACTAGTGTCACAGGAATGGTTCAATCATAGACAGTAAGAAGAGTCAGTTTTCTTGTACTTAATTCGGCATTGTGCTTTTTGTATTTAATTCCGATTCAATTTCTGTGTTTCATCGTCAATAAGAAGGTCAGAGGGATACAGTGAACCTGAAGTCAAGCATCGGAATCTATAACTAGTGTCACATGAATGGTTCAAACATAGACAGTAAGAAGATTCAGTTTTCTTGTACATAAGTCGGCATTGTACCTTTTATATTTAATTCCGATGCAATATCTGTGTTTCATCGTCAATAAGAAGGTCAGAGGGATACAGTGAACTTGAAGTGAAGCATCGGAATCTATAACTAGAGTCACAGGAATGGTTCAAAACATAGACAGTAAGAAGAGTCAGTTTTCTTGTTCATAAGTCAGCATTGTGCATTTTGTATTTAATTCCTATGCAATTTCTGTGTTTCATCGTCAATCAGAAGGTCAGATGGATACAGTAAACCTGAAGTGAAGCATCGGAATCTATAACTAGTGTCACATGAATGCTTCAAACATAGTCAGTAAGAAGAGTCAGTTTTCGTGTACTTCAGTCGGCATTGTGCCTTTTGTATTTAATTCCGATGCAATTTCTGTGTTTGATCGTCAATAAGAAGGTCTGAGGGATACAGTAAACCTGAAGTGAAGCATCGGAATCTATAACTAGTGTCACAGGAATGGTTCAAAACATAGCTAGTAAAAAGAGTCAGTTTTCTTGTACTTAAGTCGGCATTGTGCCTTTTGTATTTAATTCCGATGCAATTTCTGTGTTTCATCAGCAATAAGGTCAGAGGGATACAGTAAACCTGAAAAGAAGCATCGGAATCTATAACTAGAGTCACAGGAGTGGTTCAATCATAGACAGTGAGAAGAGTAAGTTTTCTTGTACTTAATTCGGCATTGTGCTTTTGTATTTAATTGCGATTCAATTTCTATGTTTCATCGTCAATAAGAAGGTCAGAGGGATACAGTGAACCTGAAGTCAAGCATCGGAATCTATAACTAGTGTCACAGGTATGGATCAAAACATAGACAGTAAGAAGAGTCAGTTTTCCTTTACATAAGTCGGCATTGTGCCTTTTGTATTTAATTCCGATGCAATATCTGTGTTTCATCGTCAATAAGAAGGTCAGAGGGATACAGTAAACCTGAAGTGAAGCATCGGAATCTATAACTATTGTCACATTAATGGTTCAAAACATAGTCAGTAAGAAGAGTCAGTTTTCGTGTATTTAAGTCGGCATTGTGCCTTTTGTATTTAATTCCGATGCAATTTCTGTGTTTCATCGTCAATGAGAAGGTCAGAGGGATACAGTGAACTTGAAGTGAAGCATCGGAATCTATAACTAGAGTCACAGGAATGGTTCAAAACATAGACAGTAAGAAGAGTCAGTTTTCTTGTACTTAAGTCGGCATTGTGCCTTTTGTATTTAATTCCGATGCAATTTCTGTGTTTCATCGTCAATAAGAAGGTCAGAGGGATACAGTAAACCTGAAGTGAAGCATCGGAATCCATAACTAGTGTCACATGAATGAATCAAACGTAGACAGTAAGAAGAGTCACTTTTCTTGTACATAAGTCGGCATTATGCCTTTTGTATTTAATTCCGATGCAATATCTGTGTTTCATCGTCAATAAGAAGGTCAGAGGGATACAGTAAACCTGAAGTGAAGCATCGGAATCTATAACTAGTGTCACATGAACGGTTCAAACATAGGCAGTAAGAAGAGTCAGTTTTCTTGTACTTAAGTCGGCATTGTGCCTTTTGTATTTAATTCCGACGCAATTTCTGTGTTTCATCGTCAATAAGAAGGTCAGAGGGATACAGGAAACCAGAAGTGAAGCATCGGGATCTATAACTAGTGTCACAGGAATGGTTCAAACATAGACAGTAAGAAGAGTCAGTTTTCTTGTACTTAAGTCGGCATTGTGCCTTTTGTATTTAATTCCGATGCAATTTCTGTGTTTCATCGTCAATAAGAAGGTCAGAGGGATACAGTGAACTTGAAGTGAAGCATCGGAATCTATAACTAGAGTCACAGGAATGGTTGAAAACATAGACAGTAAGAAGAGTCAGTTTTCTTGTACTTAAGTCGGCATTGTGCCTTTTGTATTTAATTCCGATGCAATTTCTGCGTTTCATCGTCAATAAGAAGGTCAGAGGGATACAGGAAACAAGAAGTGAAGTATCGGGATCTATAACTAGTGTCACAGGAATGGTTCAAACATAGACAGTAAGAAGAGTCAGTTTTCTTGTACTTAAGTCGGCATTGTGACTTTTGTATTTAATTCCGATGCAATTTCTGTGTTTCATTGTTAATAAGACAGTCAGATGGATACAGTAAACCTGAAGTGAAGCATCAGAATCTATAACTAGTGTCACATGAACGGTTCAAACATAGGCAGTAAGAAGAGTCAGTTTTCTTGTTCATAAGTCGGCATTGTGCCTTTTGTATTTAATTCCGATGCAGTATCTGTGTTTCATCGTCAATATGAAGGTCAGAGGGATACAGTAAACCTGAAGTGAAGCATCGGTATCGATAACTAGTGTCACATGAATGGTTCAAAACATAGACAGTAAGAACGTCAGTTTCCTTGTACTTAAGTCGGCAATGCGCCTATTGTATTTAATTCCGATGCAATTTCTGTGTTTCATCGTCAATAAGAAGGTCAGAGGGATACAGTGAACTTGAAGTGAAGCATCGGAATCTATAACTAGAGTCACAGGAATGGTTCAAAACATAGACAGTAAGAAGAGTCAGTTTTCTTGTACTTAAGTCGGCATTGTGCCTTTTGTATTTAATTCCGATGCAATTTCTGTGTTTCATCGTCAATAAGAAGGTCAGAGGGATACAGTAATCCTGAAGTGAAGCATCGGAATCTGTAACTAGAGTCACAGGAATGGTTCAATCATAGACAGTAAGATGTGTTAATTTTCTTGTACTTAATTCGGCATTGTGGATTTTGTATTTGATTCCGATTCAGTTTCTGTGTTTCATCGTCAATAAGAAGGTCAGAGAGATACAGTAAACCTGAAGTGAAGCATCGGAATCTATAACTATTGTCACATTAATGGTTCAATACATAGACAGTAAGAAGAGTCAGTTTTCGTGTACTTAAGTCGGCGTTGTGCCTTTTGTATTTAATTCCGATGCAGTATCTGTGTTTCATCGTCAATATGAAGGTCAGAGGGATACAGTAAACCTGAAGTGAAGCATCGGAATCCATAACTAGTGTCACATGAATGAATCAAACGTAGACGGTAAGAAGAGTCACTTTTCTTGTACATAAGTCGGCATTGTGCCTTTTGTATTTAATTCCAATGCAATATCTGTGTTTCATCGTCAATAAGAAGGTCAGAGGGATACAGTAAACCTGAAGTGAAGCATCGGAATCTATAACTATTGTCACATTAATGGTTCAATACATAGACAGTAAGAAGAGTCAGTTTTCGTGTACTTAAGTCGGCGTTGTGCCTTTTGTATTTAATTCCGATGCAATTTCTGTGTTTGATCGTCAATAAGAAGGTCAGAGGGATACAGTAAACCTGAAGTGAAGCATCGGAATCTATAACTAGTGTCACAGGAATGGTTCAAAACATAGACAGTAAGAAGAGTCAGTTTTCTTGTACTTAAGTCGGCATTGTGTCTTTTCTATTTAATTCCGATGCAATTTCAGTGTTTCATCGTCAATAAGAAGGTCAGAGGGATACAGGAAACCAGAAGTGAAGCATCGGAATCTATAACTAGTGTCACAGGAATGGTTCAAACATAGACAGTAAGAAGAGTCAGTTTTCTTGTACTTAAGTCGGCATTGTGACTTTTGTATCTAATTCCGAAGGAATTTCTGTGTTTCATTGTTAATAAGAAAGTCAGATGGATACAGTAAACCTGAAGTGATGCATCAGAATCTATAACTAGTGTCACATGAACGGTTCAAACATAGGCAGTAAGAAGAGTCAGTTTTCTTGTTCATAAGTCAGCATTGTGCCTTTTGTATTTAATTCCTATGCAATTTCTGTGTTTCATCGTCAATCAGAACGTCAGAGGGATACAGTAAACCTGAAGTGAAGCATCGGAATCTATAACTAGTGTCACATGAATGCTTCAAACATAGTCAGTAAGAAGAGTCAGTTTTCGTGTACTTAAGTCGGCATTGTGCCTTTTGTATTTAATTCCGATGCAATTTCTGTGTTTGATCGTCAATAAGAAGGACTGAGGGATACAGTAAACCTGAAGTGAAGCATCGGAATCTATAACTAGTGTCACAGGAATGGTTCAAAACATAGATAGTAAAAAGAGTCAGTTTTCTTGTACTTAAGTCGGCATTGTGCCTTTTGTATTTAATTCCGATGCAATTTCTGTGTTTCATCGTCAATAAGAAGGTCAGAGAGATACAGTAAACCTGAAGTGAAGCATCGGAATCTATAACTAGTGTCACATGAATGGTTCAAAACATAGACAGTAAGAAACGTCAGTTTTCTTGTACTTAAGTCGGCAATGAGCCTTTTGTCTATAATTCCGATGCAATTTCTGTGTTTCATCGTCAATAAGAAGGTCAGAGGGATACAGTGAACCTGAAGTGAAGCATCGGAATCTATAACTAGTGTCACAGGCATGGTTCAATCATAGACAGTAAGAAGAGTCAGTTTTCTTGTACCTAATTCGGCAGTGTGCCGTTTGTATTTAATTCCGATTCAATTTCTGTGTTTCATCGTC
Source organism: Schistocerca americana (assembly GCF_021461395.2). Classification (NCBI taxonomy): domain Eukaryota; kingdom Metazoa; phylum Arthropoda; class Insecta; order Orthoptera; family Acrididae; genus Schistocerca; species Schistocerca americana. Next base: position 215,240 of record NW_025726104.1, read on the forward strand.
AATAAGAAGGTCAGAGGGATACAGTAAACCTGAAGTGAAGCGTCGGAATCTATAACTAGTGTCACATGATAGGTTCAAACGTAGACAGTAAGAAGAGTCAGTTTTCTTGTACATAAGTCGGCAATGAGCCTTTTGTATTTAATTCCGATGCAGTATCTGTGTTTCATCGTCAATATGAAGGTCAGAGGGATACAGTAAACCTGAAGTGAAGCATCGGAATCGATAACTAGTGTCACATGATTGGTTCAAAACATAGACAGTAAGAAACGTCAGTTTCCTTGTACTTAAGTCGGCAATGTACCTATTGTATTTAATTCCGATGCAATTTCTGTGTTTCATCGTCAATAAGAAGGGCAGAGGGATACAGTGAACTTGAAGTGAAGCATCGGAATCTATAACTAGAGTCACAGGAATGGTTCAATCATAGACAGTAATAAGTGTCAGTTTTCTGGTACTTAATTCGGCATTGTGAATTTTGTATTTGATTCCGATTCAGTTTCTGTGTTTCATCGTCAATAAGAAGGTCAGAGAGATACAGTAAACCTGAAGTGAAGCATCGGAATCCATAACTAGTGTCAGATGAATGAATCAAACGTAGACAGTAAGAAGAGTCACTTTTCTTGTACATAAGTCGGCATTGTGCCTTCTGTATTTAATTCCGATGCAATATCTGTGTTTCATCGTCAATAAGAAGGTCAGTGGGATACAGTAAACCTGAAGTGAAGCATCGGAATATATAACTATTGTCACAGGAATGGTTCAAAACATAGACAGTAAGAAGAGTCAGTTTTGTTGTACTTAAGTCGGCATTGTGCCTTTTCTATTTAATTACGATGCAATTTCAGTGTTTCATCGTCAATAAGAAGGTCAGAGGGATACAGGAAACCAGAAGTGAAGCATCGGAATCTATTACTAGTGTCACAGGAATGGTTCAAACATAGACAGTAAGAAGAGTCAGTTTTCTTGTACTTAAGTCGGCATTGTGACTTTTGTATTTAATTCCGATGCAATTTCTGTGTTTCATTGTTAATAAGAAAGTCAGATGGATACAGTAAACCTGAAGTGAAGCATCAGAATCTATAACTAGTGTCACATGAACGGTTCAAACATAGGCAGTAAGAAGAGTCAGTTTTCTTGCTCATAAGTCGGCATTGTGCCTTTTGTATTTAATTCCTATGCAATTTCTGTGTTTCATCGTCAATAAGAAGGTCAGAGGGATACAGTAAACCTGAAGTGAAGCATCGGAATCTATAACTAGAGTCACAGGAATGGTTCAATCATAGACAGTAAGAAGAGTCAGTTTTCTTGTACTTAATTCGGCATTGTGCTTTTTGTATTTAATTCCGATTCAATTTCTGTGTTTCATCGTCAATAAGAAGGTCAGAGGGATACAGTAAACCTGAAGTCAAGCATCGGAATCTATAACTAGTGTCACAGGTATGGTTCAAAACATAGACAGTAAGAAGAGTCAGTTTTCCTGTACATAAGTCGGCATTGTGCCTTTTGTATTTAATTCCGATGCAATATCTGTGTTTCATCGTTAATAAGAAGGTCAGAGGGATACAGTAAACCTGAAGTGAAGCATCGGAATCTATAATTATTGTCACATTAATGGTTCAAAACATAGTCAGTAAGAAGAGTCAGTTTTCGTGTATTTAAGTCGGCATTGTGCCTTTTGCATTTAATTCCGATGCAATTTCTGTGTTTCATCGTCAATTAGAAGGTCAGAGGAATACAGTGAACCTGAAGTGAAGCATCGGAATCTATAACTAGAGTCACAGGAATGGTTCAAAACATAGACAGTAAGAAGAGTCAGTTTTCTTGTACTTAAGTCGGCATTGTGCCTTTTGTATTTAATTCCGATGCAATTTCTGTGTTTCATCGTCAATAAGACGGTCAGAGGGATACAGTAAACCTGAAGTGAAGCATCGGAATCTATAACTAGAGTCACAGGAATGGTTCAAACATAGACAGTAAGAAGAGTCAGTTTTCTTGTACTTAATTCGGCATTGTGGATTTTGTGTTTGATTGCGATTCAGTTTCTGTGTTTCATCGTCAATAAGAAGGTCAGAGAGATACAGTAAACCTGAAGTGAAGCATCGGAATCCATAACTAGGGTCACATGAATGAATCAAACATAGACAGTAAGAAGAGTCACTTTTCTTGTACATAAGTCAGCATTGTGCCTTTTGTATTTAATTGCGATGCAATATCTGTGTTTCATCGTCAATAAGAAGGTCAGCGGGATACAGGAAACCAGAAGTGAAGCATCGGAATCTATAACTAGTGTCACAGCAATGGTTCAAAGCATAGACAGTAAGAAGAGTCAGTTTTCTTGTACTTAAGTTGGCATTGTGCCTTTTCTATTTAATTCCGAAGCAATTTCTGTGTTTCATCGTCTATAAGAAGGTCAGAGGGATACAGTAAACCTGAAGTGAAGCATCGGAATCTATAACTAGTGTCACAGGAATGGTTCAATCATAGACAGTAAGAAGAGTCAGTTTTCTTGTACTTAATTCGGCATTGTGCTTTTTGTATTTAATTCCGATTCAATTTCTGTGTTTCATCGTCAATAAGAAGGTCAGAGGGATATAGTGAACCTGAAGTCAAGCATCGGAATCTATAACTAGTGTCACATGAATGGTTCAAACATAGACAGTAAGAAGAGTCAGTTTTCTTGTACATAAGTCGGCATTGTACCTTTTATATTTAATTCCGATGCAATATCTGTGTTTCATCGTCAATAAGAAGGTGAGAGGGATACAGTGAACGTGAAGTGAAGCATCGGAATCTATAACTAGAGTCACAGGAATGGTTCAAAACATAGACAGTAAGAAGAGTCAGTTTTCTTGTACTTAAGTCGGTATTGTGCCTTTTGTATTTAATTCCGATGCAATTTCTGCGTTTCATCGTCAATAAGAAGGTCAGAGGGATACAGTAAACCAGAAGTGAAGCATCGGGATCTATAACTAGTGTCACAGGAATGGTTCAAACATAGACAGTAAGAAGAGTCAGTTTTCTTGTACTTAAGTCGGCATTGTGTCTTTTCTATTTAATTCCGATGCAATTTCAGTGTTTCATCGTCAATAAGAAGGTCAGAGGGATACAGGAAACCAGAAGTGAAGCATCGGAATCTATAACTAGTGTCACAGGAATGGTTCAAACATAGACAGTAAGAAGAGTCAGTTTTCTTGTACTTAATTCGGCATTGTGACTTTTGTATTTAATTCCGAAGGAATTTCTGTGTTTCATTGTTAATAAGAAAGTCAGATGGATACAGTAAACCTGAAGTGATGCATCAGAATCTATAACTAGTGTCACATGAACGGTTCAAACATAGGCAGTAAGAAGAGTCAGTTTTCTTGTTCATAAGTCAGCATTGTGCCTTTTGTATTTAATTCCTATGCAATTTCTGTGTTTCATCGTCAATCAGAACGTCAGAGGGATACAGTAAACCTGAAGTGAAGCATCGGAATCTATAACTAGTGTCACATGAATGCTTCAAACATAGTCAGTAAGAAGAGTCAGTTTTCGTGTACTTAAGTCGGCATTGTGCCTTTTGTATTTAATTCCGATGCAATTTCTGTGTTTGATCGTCAATAAGAAGGACTGAGGGATACAGTAAACCTGAAGTGAAGCATCGGAATCTATAACTAGTGTCACAGGAATGGTTCAAAACATAGATAGTAAAAAGAGTCAGTTTTCTTGTACTTAAGTCGGCATTGTGCCTTTTGTATTTAATTCCGATGCAATTTCTGTGTTTCATCGTCAATAAGAAGGTCAGAGGGATACAGTAAACCTGAAGTGAAGCATCGGAATCTATAACTAGTGTCACATGAATGGTTCAAAACATAGACAGTAAGAAACGTCAGTTTTCTTGTACTTAAGTCGGCAATGAGCCTTTTGTATATAATTCCGATGCAATTTCTGTGTTTCATCGTCAATAAGAAGGTCAGAGGGATACAGTGAACCTGAAGTGAAGCATCGGAATCTATAACTAGTGTCACAGGCATGGTTCAATCATAGACAGTAAGAAGAGTCAGTTTTCTTGTACCTAATTCGGCAGTGTGCCGTTTGTATTTAATTCCGATTCAATTTCTGTGTTTCATCGTCAATAAGAAGGTCAGAGGGATACAGTAAACCTGAAGTGAAGCGTCGGAATCTATAACTAGTGTCACATGATAGGTTCAAACATAGACAGTAAGAAGAGTCAGTTTTCTTGTACATAAGTCGGCAATGAGCCTTTTGTATTTAATTCCGATGCAGTATCTGTGTTTCATCGTCAATATGAAGGTCAGAGGGATACAGTAAACCTGAAGTGAAGCATCGGAATCGATAACTAGTGTCACATGATTGGTTCAAAACATAGACAGTAAGAAACGTCAGTTTCCTTGTACTTAAGTCGGCAATGTACCTATTGTATTTAATTCCGATGCAATTTCTGTGTTTCATCGTCAATAAGAAGGGCAGAGGGATACAGTGAACTTGAAGTGAAGCATCGGAATCTATAACTAGAGTCACAGGAATGGTTCAATCATAGACAGTAATAAGTGTCAGTTTTCTGGTACTTAATTCGGCATTGTGAATTTTGTATTTGATTCCGATTCAGTTTCTGTGTTTCATCGTCAATAAGAAGGTCAGAGAGATACAGTAAACCTGAAGTGAAGCATCGGAATCCATAACTAGTGTCAGATGAATGAATCAAACGTAGACAGTAAGAAGAGTCACTTTTCTTGTACATAAGTCGGCATTGTGCCTTCTGTATTTAATTCCGATGCAATATCTGTGTTTCATCGTCAATAAGAAGGTCAGTGGGATACAGTAAACCTGAAGTGAAGCATCGGAATATATAACTATTGTCACAGGAATGGTTCAAAACATAGACAGTAAGAAGAGTCAGTTTTGTTGTACTTAAGTCGGCATTGTGCCTTTTCTATTTAATTACGATGCAATTTCAGTGTTTCATCGTCAATAAGAAGGTCAGAGGGATACAGGAAACCAGAAGTGAAGCATCGGAATCTATTACTAGTGTCACAGGAATGGTTCAAACATAGACAGTAAGAAGAGTCAGTTTTCTTGTACTTAAGTCGGCATTGTGACTTTTGTATTTAATTCCGATGCAATTTCTGTGTTTCATTGTTAATAAGAAAGTCAGATGGATACAGTAAACCTGAAGTGAAGCATCAGAATCTATAACTAGTGTCACATGAACGGTTCAAACATAGGCAGTAAGAAGAGTCAGTTTTCTTGCTCATAAGTCGGCATTATGCCTTTTGTATTTAATTCCTATGCAATTTCTGTTTTTCATCGTCAATAAGAAGGACAGAGGGATACAGTAAACGTGAAGTGAAGCATCGGAATCTATAACTAGTGTCACAGGAATGGTTCAAAGCATAGACAGTAAGAAGAGTCAGTTTTCTTGTACTTAAGTCGGCATTGTGCATTTTGTATTTAATTCCGGTGCAATTTCTGTGTTTCATCAACAATAAGAAGGTCAGAGGGATACAGTAAACCTGAAGTGAAGCATCGGAATCTATAACTAGTGTCACAGGAATGGTTCAAACATAGACAGTAAGAAGAGTCAGTTTTCTTGTACTTAATTCGGCATTGTGGATTTTGTGTTTGATTGCGACTCAGTTTCTGTGTTTCATCGTCAATAAGAAGGTCAGAGAGATACAGTAAACCTGAAGTGAAGCATCGGAATCCATAACTAGGGTCACATGAATGAATCAAACACAGACAGTAAGAAGAGTCACTTTTCTTGTACATAAGTCAGCATTGTGCCTTTTGTATTTAATTGCGATGCAATATCTGTGTTTCATCGTCAATAAGAAGGTCAGAGGGATACAGGAAACCAGAAGTGAAGCATCGGAATCTATAACTAGTGTCACAGCAATGGTTCAAAGCATAGACAGTAAGAAGAGTCAGTTTTCTTGTACTTAAGTTGGCATTGTGCCTTTTCTATTTAATTCCGAAGCAATTTCTGTGTTTCATCGTCTATAAGAAGGTCAGAGGGATACAGTAAACCTGAAGTGAAGCATCGGAATCTATAACTAGTGTCACAGGAATGGTTCAATCATAGACAGTAAGAAGAGTCAGTTTTCTTGTACTTAATTCGGCATTGTGCTTTTTGTATTTAATTCCGATTCAATTTCTGTGTTTCATCGTCAATAAGAAGGTCAGAGGGATATAGTGAACCTGAAGTCAAGCATCGGAATCTATAACTAGTGTCACATGAATGGTTCAAACATAGACAGTAAGAAGAGTCAGTTTTCTTGTACATAAGTCGGCATTGTACCTTTTATATTTAATTCCGATGCAATATCTGTGTTTCATCGTCAATAAGAAGGTGAGAGGGATACAGTGAACGTGAAGTGAAGCATCGGAATCTATAACTAGAGTCACAGGAATGGTTCAAAACATAGACAGTAAGAAGAGTCAGTTTTCTTGTACTTAAGTCGGTATTGTGCCTTTTGTATTTAATTCCGATGCAATTTCTGCGTTTCATCGTCAATAAGAAGGTCAGAGGGATACAGTAAACCAGAAGTGAAGCATCGGGATCTATAACTAGTGTCACAGGAATGGTTCAAACATAGACAGTAAGAAGAGTCAGTTTTCTTGTACTTAAGTCGGCATTGTGTCTTTTCTATTTAATTCCGATGCAATTTCAGTGTTTCATCGTCAATAAGAAGGTCAGAGGGATACAGGAAACCAGAAGTGAAGCATCGGAATCTATAACTAGTGTCACAGGAATGGTTCAAACATAGACAGTAAGAAGAGTCAGTTTTCTTGTACTTAATTCGGCATTGTGACTTTTGTATTTAATTCCGAAGGAATTTCTGTGTTTCATTGTTAATAAGAAAGTCAGATGGATACAGTAAACCTGAAGTGATGCATCAGAATCTATAACTAGTGTCACATGAACGGTTCAAACATAGGCAGTAAGAAGAGTCAGTTTTCTTGTTCATAAGTCAGCATTGTGCCTTTTGTATTTAATTCCTATGCAATTTCTGTGTTTCATCGTCAATCAGAACGTCAGAGGGATACAGTAAACCTGAAGTGAAGCATCGGAATCTATAACTAGTGTCACATGAATGCTTCAAACATAGTCAGTAAGAAGAGTCAGTTTTCGTGTACTTAAGTCGGCATTGTGCCTTTTGTATTTAATTCCGATGCAATTTCTGTGTTTGATCGTCAATAAGAAGGACTGAGGGATACAGTAAACCTGAAGTGAAGCATCGGAATCTATAACTAGTGTCACAGGAATGGTTCAAAACATAGATAGTAAAAAGAGTCAGTTTTCTTGTACTTAAGTCGGCATTGTGCCTTTTGTATTTAATTCCGATGCAATTTCTGTGTTTCATCGTCAATAAGAAGGTCAGAGGGATACAGTAAACCTGAAGTGAAGCATCGGAATCTATAACTAGTGTCACATGAATGGTTCAAAACATAGACAGTAAGAAACGTCAGTTTTCTTGTACTTAAGTCGGCAATGAGCCTTTTGTATATAATTCCGATGCAATTTCTGTGTTTCATCGTCAATAAGAAGGTCAGAGGGATACAGTGAACCTGAAGTGAAGCATCGGAATCTATAACTAGTGTCACAGGCATGGTTCAATCATAGACAGTAAGAAGAGTCAGTTTTCTTGTACCTAATTCGGTAGTGTGCCGTTTGTATTTAATTCCGATTCAATTTCTGTGTTTCATCGTCAATAAGAAGGTCAGAGGGATACAGTAAACCTGAAGTGAAGCGTCGGAATCTATAACTAGTGTCACATGATAGGTTCAAACATAGACAGTAAGAAGAGTCAGTTTTCTTGTACATAAGTCGGCAATGAGCCTTTTGTATTTAATTCCGATGCAGTATCTGTGTTTCATCGTCAATATGAAGGTCAGAGGGATACAGTAAACCTGAAGTGAAGCATCGGAATCGATAACTAGTGTCACATGATTGGTTCAAAACATAGACAGTAAGAAACGTCAGTTTCCTTGTACTTAAGTCGGCAATGTACCTATTGTATTTAATTCCGATGCAATTTCTGTGTTTCATCGTCAATAAGAAGGGCAGAGGGATACAGTGAACTTGAAGTGAAGCATCGGAATCTATAACTAGAGTCACAGGAATGGTTCAATCATAGACAGTAATAAGTGTCAGTTTTCTGGTACTTAATTCGGCATTGTGAATTTTGTATTTGATTCCGATTCAGTTTCTGTGTTTCATCGTCAATAAGAAGGTCAGAGAGATACAGTAAACCTGAAGTGAAGCATCGGAATCCATAACTAGTGTCAGATGAATGAATCAAACGTAGACAGTAAGAAGAGTCACTTTTCTTGTACATAAGTCGGCATTGTGCCTTCTGTATTTAATTCCGATGCAATATCTGTGTTTCATCGTCAATAAGAAGGTCAGTGGGATACAGTAAACCTGAAGTGAAGCATCGGAATATATAACTATTGTCACAGGAATGGTTCAAAACATAGACAGTAAGAAGAGTCAGTTTTGTTGTACTTAAGTCGGCATTGTGCCTTTTCTATTTAATTACGATGCAATTTCAGTGTTTCATCGTCAATAAGAAGGTCAGAGGGATACAGGAAACCAGAAGTGAAGCATCGGAATCTATTACTAGTGTCACAGGAATGGTTCAAACATAGACAGTAAGAAGAGTCAGTTTTCTTGTACTTAAGTCGGCATTGTGACTTTTGTATTTAATTCCGATGCAATTTCTGTGTTTCATTGTTAATAAGAAAGTCAGATGGATACAGTAAACCTGAAGTGAAGCATCAGAATCTATAACTAGTGTCACATGAACGGTTCAAACATAGGCAGTAAGAAGAGTCAGTTTTCTTGCTCATAAGTCGGCATTGTGCCTTTTGTATTTAATTCCTATGCAATTTCTGTGTTTCATCGTCAATAAGAAGGTCAGAGGGATACAGTAAACCTGAAGTGAAGCATCGGAATCTATAACTAGAGTCACAGGAATGGTTCAATCATAGACAGTAAGAAGAGTCAGTTTTCTTGTACTTAATTCGGCATTGTGCTTTTTGTATTTAATTCCGATTCAATTTCTGTGTTTCATCGTCAATAAGAAGGTCAGAGGGATACAGTAAACCTGAAGTCAAGCATCGGAATCTATAACTAGTGTCACAGGTATGGTTCAAAACATAGACAGTAAGAAGAGTCAGTTTTCCTGTACATAAGTCGGCATTGTGCCTTTTGTATTTAATTCCGATGCAATATCTGTGTTTCATCGTTAATAAGAAGGTCAGAGGGATACAGTAAACCTGAAGTGAAGCATCGGAATCTATAATTATTGTCACATTAATGGTTCAAAACATAGTCAGTAAGAAGAGTCAGTTTTCGTGTATTTATGTCGGCATTGTGCCTTTTGCATTTAATTCCGATGCAATTTCTGTGTTTCATCGTCAATTAGAAGGTCAGAGGAATACAGTGAACCTGAAGTGAAGCATCGGAATCTATAACTAGAGTCACAGGAATGGTTCAAAACATAGACAGTAAGAAGAGTCAGTTTTCTTGTACTTAAGTCGGCATTGTGCCTTTTGTATTTAATTCCGATGCAATTTCTGTGTTTCATCGTCAATAAGACGGTCAGAGGGATACAGTAAACTTGAAGTGAAGCATCGGAATCTATAACTAGAGTCACAGGAATGGTTCAAACATAGACAGTAAGAAGAGTCAGTTTTCTTGTACTTAATTCGGCATTGTGGATTTTGTGTTTGATTGCGATTCAGTTTCTGTGTTTCATCGTCAATAAGAAGGTCAGAGAGATACAGTAAACCTGAAGTGAAGCATCGGAATCCATAACTAGGGTCACATGAATGAATCAAACATAGACAGTAAGAAGAGTCACTTTTCTTGTACATAAGTCAGCATTGTGCCTTTTGTATTTAATTGCGATGCAATATCTGTGTTTCATCGTCAATAAGAAGGTCAGAGGGATACAGGAAACCAGAAGTGAAGCATCGGAATCTATAACTAGTGTCACAGCAATGGTTCAAAGCATAGACAGTAAGAAGAGTCAGTTTTCTTGTACTTAAGTTGGCATTGTGCCTTTTCTATTTAATTCCGAAGCAATTTCTGTGTTTCATCGTCTATAAGAAGGTCAGAGGGATACAGTAAACCTGAAGTGAAGCATCGGAATCTATAACTAGTGTCACAGGAATGGTTCAATCATAGACAGTAAGAAGAGTCAGTTTTCTTGTACTTAATTCGGCATTGTGCTTTTTGTATTTAATTCCGATTCAATTTCTGTGTTTCATCGTCAATAAGAAGGTCAGAGGGATATAGTGAACCTGAAGTCAAGCATCGGAATCTATAACTAGTGTCACATGAATGGTTCAAACATAGACAGTAAGAAGAGTCAGTTTTCTTGTACATAAGTCGGCATTGTACCTTTTATATTTAATTCCGATGCAATATCTGTGTTTCATCGTCAATAAGAAGGTGAGAGGGATACAGTGAACGTGAAGTGAAGCATCGGAATCTATAACTAGAGTCACAGGAATGGTTCAAAACATAGACAGTAAGAAGAGTCAGTTTTCTTGTACTTAAGTCGGTATTGTGCCTTTTGTATTTAATTCCGATGCAATTTCTGCGTTTCATCGTCAATAAGAAGGTCAGAGGGATACAGTAAACCAGAAGTGAAGCATCGGGATCTATAACTAGTGTCACAGGAATGGTTCAAACATAGACAGTAAGAAGAGTCAGTTTTCTTGTACTTAAGTCGGCATTGTGCCTTTTGTATTTAATTCCGATGCAATTTCTGTGTTTCATCGTCAATAAGAAGGTCAGAGGGATACAGTGAACTTGAAGTGAAGCATCGGAATCTATAACTAGAGTCACAGGAATGGTTGAAAACATAGACAGTAAGAAGAGTCAGTTTTCTTGTACTTAAGTCGGCATTGTGCCTTTTGTATTTAATTCCGATGCAATTTCTGCGTTTCATCGTCAATAAGAAGGTCAGAGGGATACAGGAAACAAAGAGTGAAGCATCGGGATCTATAACTAGTGTCACAGGAATGGTTCAAACATAGACAGTAAGAAGAGTCAGTTTTCTTGTACTTAAGTCGGCATTGTGACTTTTGTATTTAATTCCGATGCAATTTCTGTGTTTCATTGTTAATAAGAAAGTCAGATGGATACAGTAAACCTGAAGTGAAGCATCAGAATCTATAACTAGTGTCACATGAACGGTTCAAACATAGGCAGTAAGAAGAGTCAGTTTTCTTGTTCATAAGTCGGCATTGTGCCTTTTGTATTTAATTCCGATGCAGTATCTGTGTTTCATCGTCAATATGAAGGTCAGAGGGATACAGTAAACCTGAAGTGAAGCATCGGTATCGATAACTAGTGTCACATGAATGGTTCAAAACATAGACAGTAAGAACGTCAGTTTCCTTGTACTTAAGTCGGCAATGTGCCTATTGTATTTAATTCCGATGCAATTTCTGTGTTTCATCGTCAATAAGAAGGTCAGAGGGATACAGTGAACTTGAAGTGAAGCATCGGAATCTATAACTAGAGTCACAGGAATGGTTCAAAACATAGACAGTAAGAAGAGTCAGTTTTCTTGTACTTAAGTCGGCATTGTGCCTTTTGTATTTAATTCCGATGCAATTTCTGTGTTTCATCGTCAATAAGAAGGTCAGAGGGATACAGTAAACCTGAAGTGAAGCATCGGAATCTGTAACTAGAGTCACAGGAATGGTTCAATCATAGACAGTAAGATGTGTTAATTTTCTTGTACTTAATTCGGCATTGTGGATTTTGTATTTGATTCCGATTCGGTTTCTGTGTTTCATCGTCAATAAGAAGGTCACAGAGATACAGTAAACCTGAAGTGAAGCATCGGAATCCATAACTAGTGTCACATGAATGAATCAAACGTAGACAGTAAAAAGAGTCACTTTTCTTGTACATAAGTCGGCATTGTGCCTTTTGTATTTAATTCCAATGCAATATCTGTGTTTCATCGTCAATAAGAAGGTCAGAGGGATACAGTAAACCTGAAGTGAAGCATCGGAATCTATAACTATTGTCACATTAATGGTTCAATACATAGACAGTAAGAAGAGTCAGTTTTCGTGTACTTAAGTCGGCGTTGTGCCTTTGTATTTAATTCCGATGCAATTTCTGTGTTTGATCGTCAATAAGAAGGTCAGAGGGATACAGTAAACCTGAAGTGAAGCATCGGAATCAATAACTAGTGTCACAGGAATGGTTCAAAACATAGACAGTAAGAAGAGTCAGTTTTCTTGTACTTAAGTCGGCATTGTGTCTTTTCTATTTAATTCCGATGCAATTTCAGTGTTTCATCGTCAATAAGAAGGTCAGAGGGATACAGGAAACCAGAAGTGAAGCATCGGAATTTATAACTAGTGTCACAGGAATGGTTCAAACATAGACAGTAAGAAGAGTCAGTTTTCTTGTACTTAAGTCGGCATTGTGACTTTTGTATTTAATTCCGATGGAATTTCTGTGTTTCATTGTTAATAAGAAAGTCAGATGGATACAGTAAACCTGAAGTGATGCATCAGAATCTATAACTAGTGTCACATGAACGGATCAAACATAGGCAGTAAGAAGAGTCAGTTTTCTTGTTCATAAGTCAGCATTGTGCCTTTTGTATTTAATTCCTATGCAATTTCTGTGTTTCATCGTCAATCAGAACGTCAGAGGTATACAGTAAACCTGAAGTGAAGCATCGGAATCTATAACTAGTGTCACATGAATGCTTCAAACATAGTCAGTAAGAAGAGTCAGTTTTCGTGTACTTAAGTCGGCATTGTGCCTTTTGTATTTAATTCCGATGCAATTTCTGTGTTTGATCGTCAATAAGAAGGTCTGAGGGATACAGTAAACCTGAAGTGAAGCATCGGAATCTATAACTAGTGTCACAGGAATGGTTCAAAACATAGATAGTAAAAAGAGTCACTTTTCTTGTACTTAAGTTGGCATTGTGCCTTTTGTGTTTAATTCCGATGCAATTTCTGTGTTTCATCGTCAATAAGAAGGTCAGAGGGATACAGTAAACCTGAAGTGAAGCATCGGAATCTATAACTAGAGTCACAGGAATGGTTCAATCATAGACAGTGAGAAGAGTCAGTTTTCTTGTACTTAATTCGGCATTGTGCTTTTTGTATTTAATTCCGATTCAATTTCTGTGTTTCATCGTCAATAAGAAGGTCAAAGGTATACAGTGAACCTGAAGTCAAGCATCGGAATCTATAACTAGTGTCACAGGTATGGTTCAAAACATAGACAGTAAGAAGAGTCAGTTTTCCTGTACATAAGTCGGCATTGTGCCCTTTGTATTTAATTCCGATGCAATATCTGTGTTTCATCGTCAATAAGAAGGTCAGAGGGATACAGTAAACCTGAAGTGAAGCATCGGAATCTATAACTATTGTCACATTAATGGTTCAAAACATAGTCAGTAAGAAGAGTCAGTTTTCGTGTATTTAAGTCGGCATTGTGCCTTTTGTATTTAATTCCGATTCAATTTCTGTGTTTCATCGTCAATTAGAAGGTCAGAGGGATACAGTATACCTGAAGTGAAGCATCGGAATCCATAACTAGTGTCACATGAATGGTTCAAAACATAGACAGTAAGAAACGTCAGTTTTCTTGTACTTAAGTCGGCAATGAGCCTTTTGTATATAATTCCGATGCAATTTCTGTGTTTCATCGTCAATAAGAAGGTCAGAGGGATACAGTGAACCTGAAGTGAAGCATCGGAATCTATAACTAGTGTCACAGGCATGGTTCAATCATAGACAGTAAGAAGAGTCAGTTTTCTTGTACCTAATTCGGCAGTGTGCCGTTTGTATTTAATTCCGATTCAATTTCTGTGTTTCATCGTCAATAAGAAGGACAGAGGGATACAGTAAACCTGAAGTGAAGCATCGGAATCTATAACTAGTGTCACATGAATGGTTCAGACATAGACAGTAAGAAGAGTCAGTTTTCTTGTACATAAGTCAGCAATGAGCCTTTTGTATTTAATTCCGATGCAGTATCTGTGTTTCATCGTCAATATGAAGGTCAGAGGGATACAGTAAACCTGAAGTGAAGCATCGGAATCGATAACTAGTGTCACATGATTGGTTCAAAACATAGACAGTAAGAAACGATAGTTTCCTTGTACTTAAGTCGGCAATGTGCCTATTGTATTTAATTCCGATGCAATTTCTGTGTTTCATCGTCAATAAGAAGGGCAGAGGGATACAGTGAACTTGAAGTGAAGCATCGGAATCTATAACTAGAGTCACAGGAATGGTTCAAAACATAGACAGTAAGACGAGTCAGTTTTCTTGTACTTAAGTCGGCATTGTGCCTTTTGTATTTAATTCCGATGCAATTTCTGCGTTTCATCGTCAATAAGAAGGTCAGAGGGATTCAGTAAACCTGAAGTGAAGCATCGGAATCTATAACTAGAGTCACAGGAATGGTTCAATCATAGACAGTAATAAGTGTCAGTTTTCTGGTACTTAATTCGGCATTGTGAATTTTACATTTGATTCCGATTCAGTTTCTGTGTTTCATCGTCAATAAGAAGGTCAGAGAGATACAGTAAACCTGAAGTGAAGCATCGGAATCCATAACTAGTGTCAGATGAATGAATCAAACGTAGACAGTACGAAGAGTCAATTTTCTTGTACATAAGTCGGCATTGTGCCTTCTGTATTTAATTCCGATGCAATATCTGTGTTTCATCGTCAATAAGAAGGTCAGTGGGATACAGTAAACCTGAAGCGAAGCATCGGAATATATAACTATTGTCACAGGAATGGTTCAAAACATAGACAGTAAGAAGAGTCAGTTTTGTTGTACTTAAGTCGGCACTGTGCCTTTTCTATTTAATTACGATGCAATTTCAGTGTTTCATCGTCAATAAGAAGGTCAGAGGGATACAGGAAACCAGAAGTGAAGCATCGGAATCTATAACTAGTGTCACAGGAATGGTTCAAACATAGACAGTAAGAAGAGTCAGTTTTCTTGTACTTAAGTCGGCATTGTGACTTTTGTATTTAATTCCGATGCAATATCTGTGTTTCATTGTTAATAAGAAAGTCAGATGGATACAGTAAACCTGAAGTGAAGCATCAGAATCTATAACTAGTGTCACATGAACGGTTCAAACATAGGCAGTAAGGAGAGTCAGTTTTCTTGCTCATAAGTCGGCATTGTGCCTTTTGTATTTAGTTCCTATGCAATTTCTGTGTTTCATCGTCAATAAGAAGGTCAGAGGGATTCAGTAAACCTGACGTGAAGCATCGGAATCTATAACTAGAGTCACAGGAATGGTTCAATCATAGACAGTAAGAAGAGTCAGTTTTCTTGTACTTAATTCGGCATTGTGCTTTTTGTATTTAATTCCGATTCAATTTCTGTGTTTCATCGACAATAAGAAGGTCAGAGGGATACAGTGAAACTGAAGTCAAGCATCGGAATCTATAACTAGTGTCACATGAATGGTTCAAACATAGACAGTAAGAAGAGTCAGTTTTCTTGTACATAAGTCGGCATTGTACCTTTTATATTTAATTCCGATGCAATATCTGTGTTTCATCGTCAATAAGAAGGTCAGAGGGATACAGTGAACTTGAAGTGAAGCATCGGAATTTATAACTAGTGTCACAGGAATGGTTCAATCATAGACAGTAAGAAGAGTCAGTTTTCTTGTACTTAATTCGGCATTGTGCTTTTTGTATTTAATTCCGATTCAATTTCTGTGTTTCATCGTCAATAAGAAGGTCAGAGGGATACAGTGAACCTGAAGTCAAGCATCGGAATCTATAACTAGTGTCACATGAATGGTTCAAACATAGACAGTAAGAAGATTCAGTTTTCTTGTACATAAGTCGGCATTGTACCTTTTATATTTAATTCCGATGCAATATCTGTGTTTCATCGTCAATAAGAAGGTCAGAGGGATACAGTGAACTTGAAGTGAAGCATCGGAATCTATAACTAGAGTCACAGGAATGGTTCATAACATAGACAGTAAGAAGAGTCAGTTTTCTTGTACTTAAGTCGGTATTGTGCCTTTTGTATTTAATTCCGATGCAATTTCTGCGTTTCATCGTCAATAAGAAGGTCAGAGGGATACAGGAAACCAGAAGTGAAGCATCGGGATCTATAACTAGTGTCACAGGAATGGTTCAAACATAGACAGTAAGAAGAGTCAGTTTTCTTGTACTTAAGTCGGCATTGTGCCTTTTGTATTTAAATCCGATGCAATTTCTGTATTTCATCGTCAATAAGAAGGTCAGAGGGATACAGTGAACTTGAAGTGAAGCATCGGAATCTATAACTAGAGTCACAGGAATGGTTGAAAACATAGACAGTAAGAAGAGTCAGTTTTCTTGTACTTAAGTCGGCATTGTGACTTTTGTATTTAATTCCGATGCAATTTCTGCGTTTCATCGTCAATAAGAAGGTCAGAGGGATACAGGAAACAAGAAGTGAAGCATCGGGATCTATAACTAGTGTCACAGGAATGGTTCAAACATAGACAGTAAGAAGAGTCAGTTTTCTTGTACTTAAGTCGGCATTGTGACTTTTGTATTTAATTCCGATGCAATTTCTGTGTTTCAATGTTAATAAGAAAGTCAGATGGATACAGTAAACCTGAAGTGAAGCATCAGAATCTATAACTAGTGTCACATGAACGGTTCAAACATAGGCAGTAAGAAGAGTCAGTTTTCTTGTTCATATGTCGGCATTGTGCCTTTTGTATTTAATTCCGATGCAGTATCTGTGTTTCATCGTCAATATGAAGGTCAGAGGGATACAGTAAACCTGAAGTGAAGCATCGGTATCAATAACTAGTGTCACATGAATGGTTCAAAACATAGACAGTAAGAACGTCAGTTTCCTTGTACTTAAGTCGGCAATGTGCCTATTGTATTTAATTCCGATGCAATTTCTGTGTTTCATCGTCAATAAGAAGGTCAGAGGGATACAGTGAACTTGAAGTGAAGCATCGGAATCTATAACTAGAGTCACAGGAATGGTTCAAAACATAGACAGTAAGAAGAGTCAGTTTTCTTGTACTTAAGTCGGCATTGTGCCTTTTGTATTTAATTCCGATGCAATTTCTGTGTTTCATCGTCAATAAGAAGGTCAGAGGGATACAGTAAACCTGAAGTGAAGCATCGGAATCTGTAACTAGAGTCACAGGAATGGTTCAATCATAGACAGTAAGATGTGTTAATTTTCTTGTACTTAATTCGGCATTGTGGATTTTGTATTTGATTCCGATTCAGTTTCTGTGTCTCATCGTCAATAAGAAGGTCACAGAGATACAGTAAACCTGAAGTGAAGCATCGGAATCCATAACTAGTGTCACATGAATGAATCAAACGTAGACAGTAAAAAGAGTCAGTTTTCTTGTACTTAAGTCGGCATTGTGCCTTTTGTATTTAATTCCGATGCAATTTCTGTGTTTCATCGTCAATCAGAAGGTCAGAGGGATACAGTAAACCTGAAGTGAAGCATCGGAATCTATAACTAGAGTCACAGGAATGGTTCAATCATAGACAGTGAGAAGAGTCAGTTTTCTTGTACTTAATTCGGCATTGTGCTTTTTGTATTTAATTCCGATTCAATTTCTGTGTTTCATCGTCAATAAGAAGGTCAGAGGTATACAGTGAACCTGAAGTCAAGCATCGGAATCTATAACTAGTGTCACAGGTATGGTTCAAAACATAGACAGTAAGAAGAGTCAGTTTTCCTGTACATAAGTCGGCATTGTGCCTTTTGTATTTAATTCCGATGCAATATCTGTGTTTCATCGTCAATAAGAAGGTCAGAGGGATACAGTAAACCTGAAGTGAAGCATCGGAATCTATAACTATTGTCACATTAATGGTTCAAAACATAGTCAGTAAGAAGAGTCAGTTTTCGTGTATTTAAGTCGGCATTGTGCCTTTTGTATTTAATTCCGATTCAATTTCTGTGTTTCATCGTCAATTAGAAGGTCAGAGGGATACAGTAAACCTGAAGTGAAGCATCGGAATCGATAACTAGTTTCACATGAATGGTTCAAAACATAGACAGTAAGAAACGTCAGTTTTCTTGTACTTAAGTCGGCAATGAGCCTTTTGTATATAATTCCGATGCAATTTCTGTGTTTCATCGTCAATAAGAAGGTCAGAGGGATACAGTGAACCTGAAGTGAAGCATCGGAATCTATAACTAGTGTCACAGGCATGGTTCAATCATAGACAGTAAGAAGAGTCAGTTTTCTTGTACCTAATTCGGCAGTGTGCCGTTTGTATTTAATTCCGATTCAATTTCTGTGTTTCATCGTCAATAAGAAGGTCAGAGGGATACAGTAAACCTGAAGTGAAGCATCGGAATCTATAAGTAGTGTCACATGAATGGTTCAAACATAGACAGTAAGAAGAGTCAGTTTTCTTGTACATAAGTCGGCAATGAGCCTTTTGTATTTAATTCCGATGCAGTATCTGTGTTTCATCGTCAATATGAAGGTCAGAGGGATACAGTAAACCTGAAGTGAAGCATCGGAATCGATAACTAGTGTCACATGATTGGTTCAAAGCATAGACAGTAAGAAACGATAGTTTCCTTGTACTTAAGTCGGCAATGTGCCTATTGTATTTAACTCCGATGCAATTTCTGTGTTTCATCGTCAATAAGAAGGGCAGATGGATACAGTGAACTTGAAGTGAAGCATCGGAATCTATAACTAGAGTCACAGGAATGGTTCAAACATAGACAGTAAGAAGAGTCAGTTTTCTTGTACTTAAGTCGGCATTGTGACTTTTGTATTTAATTCCGATGCAATTTCTGTGTTTCATTGTTAATAAGGAAGTCAGATGGATACAGTAAACCTGAAGTGAAGCATCAGAATCTATAACTAGTGTCACATGAACGGTTCAAACATAGGCAGTAAGAAGAGTCAGTTTTCTTGCTCATAAGTCGGCATTGTGCCTTTTGTATTTAATTCCTATGCAATTTCTGTGTTTCATCGTCAATAAGAAGGTCAGAGGGATACAGTAAACCTGAAGTGAAGCATCGGAATCTATAACTAGAGTCACAGGAATGGTTCAATCATAGACAGTAAGAAGAGTCAGTTTTCTTGTACTTAATTCGGCATTGTGCTTTTTGTATTTAATTCCGATTCAATTTCAGTGTTTCATCGTCAATAAGAAGGTCAGAGGGATACAGTAAACCTGAAGTCAAGCATCGGAATCTATAACTAGTGTCACAGGTATGGTTCAAAACATAGACAGTAAGAAGAGTCAGTTTTCCTGTACATAAGTCGGCATTGTGCCTTTTGTATTTAATTCCGATGAAATATCTGTGTTTCATCGTCAATAAGAAGGTCAGAGTAATACAGTAAACCTGAAGTGAAGCATCGGAATCTATAACTATTGTAACATTAATGGTTCAAAACATAGTCAGTAAGAAGAGTCAGTTTTCGTGTATTTAAGTCGGCATTGTGAGTTTTGCATTTAATTCCGATGCACTTTCTGTGTTTCATCGTCAATTAGAAGGTCAGAGGAATACAGTGAACCTGAAGTGAAGCATCGGAATCTATAACTAGAGTCACAGGAATGGTTCAAAACATAGACAGTAAGAAGAGTCAGTTTACTTGTACTTAAGTCGGCATTGTGCCTTTTGTATTTAATTCCGATGCAATTTCTGTGTTTCATCGTCAATTAGAAGGTCAGAGGGATACAATAAACCTGAAGTGAAGCATCGGAATCGATGACTAGTGTCACATGAATGGTTCAAATCATAGACAGTAAGAAACGTCAGTTTTCTTGTACTTAAGTCGGCAATGTGCCTTTTGTATATAATTCCGATGCAATTTCTGTGTTTCATCGTCAATAAGAAGGTCAGAGGGATACAGTGAACCAGAAGTGAAGCATCGGAATCTCTAACTAGTGTCACAGGCATGGTTCAAAACATAGACGGTAAGAAGAGTCAGTTTTCTTGGACCTAATTCGGCATTGTGCCTTTTGTATTTAATTCCGATTCAATTTCTGCGTTTCATCGTCAATAACAAGGTCAGAGGGATACAGTAAACCTGAAGTGAACCATCGCAATCTATAACTAGAGTCACAGGAATGGTTCAATCATAGACAGTAAGAAGAGTCAGTTTTCTTGTACTTAATTCGGCATTGTGGATTTTGTATTTGATTCCGATTCAGTTTCTGTGTTTCATCGTCAATAAGAAGGTCAGAGAGATACAGTAAACTTGAAGTGAAGCATCGGAATCCATAACTAGGGTCACATGAATGAATCAAACATAGACAGAAAGAAGAGTCACTTTTCTTGTACATAAGTCAGCATTGTGCCTTTTGTATTTAATTCCGATGCAATATCTGTGTTTCATCGTCAATAAGAAGGTCAGAGGGATACAGTAAACCTGAAGTGAAGCATCGGAATCTATAACTATTGTCACATGAATGGTTCAAAACATAGTCAGTAAGAAGAGTCAGTTTACGTGTACTTAAGTCGGCATTGTGCCTTTTGTATTTAATTCCGATGCAATTTCTGTGTTTGATCGTCAATAAGAAGGTCAGAGGGATACAGTAACCCTGAAGTGAAGCATCGAAATCTATAACTAGTGTCACAGGAATGGTTCAAAACATAGACAGTAAGAAGAGTCAGTTTTCTTGTACTTAAGTCGGCATTTTGCCTTTTCTATTTAATTCCGATGCAATTTCAGTGTTTCATCGTCAATAAGAAGGTCAGAGGGATACAGGAAACCAGAAGTGAAGCATCGGAATCTATAACTAGTGTCACAGCAATGGTTCAAAGCATAGACAGTAAGAAGAGTCAGTTTTCTTGTACTTAAGTTGGCATTGTGCCTTTTCTATTTAATTCCGATTCAATTTCTGTGTTTCATCGTCAATAAGAAGGTCAGAGGGATACAGTAAACCTGAAGTGAAGCATCGGAATCGATAACTAGTGTCACATGAATGGTTCAAAACATAGACAGTGAGAAACGTCAGTTTTCTTGTACTTAAGTCGGCAATGTGCCTATTGTAATTAATTCCGATGCAATTTCTGTGTTTCATCGTCAATAAGAAGGTCAGAGGGATACAGTAAACCTGAAGTGAAGCTCGGAATCTATAACTATTGTCACATGAATGGTTCAAAACATAGTCAGTAAGAAGAGTCAGTTTTCGTGTACTTAAGTCTGCATTGTGCCTTTTGTATTTAATTCCGATGCAATTTCTGTGTTTGATCGTCAATAAGAAGGGCAGAGGGATACAGTAAACCTGAAGTGAAGCATCGGAATCGATAACTAGTGTCACATGAATGGTTCAAAGCATAGACAGTAAGAAACGTCAGTTTTCTTGTACTTAAGTCGGCAATGTGAATATTGTATTTAATTCCGTTGCAATTTCTGTGTTTCATCGTCAATAAGAAGGTCAGAGGGATACAGTGAACCAGAAGTGAAGCATCGGAATCTATAACTAGAGTCACAGGAATGGTTCAAAACAGAGACAGTAAGAAACGTCAGTTTTCTTGTACTTAAGTCGGCAATGTGCCTATTGTATTTAATTCCGTTGCAATTTCTGTGTTTCATCGTCAATAAGAAGGTCAGAGGGATACAGTGAACCAGAAGTGAAGCATCGGAATCTATAACTAGAGTCACAGGATTGGTTCAAAACATAGACAGTAAGAAGAGTCAGTTTTCTTGTACTTAAGTCGGCATTGTGCCTTTTGTATTTAATTCCTATGCAATTCCTGTGTTTGATCGTCAATAAGAAGGTCAGAGGGATACAGTAAACCTGAAGTGAAGCATCGGAATCTATAACTAGTGTCACAGGAATGGTTCAAAACATAGACAGTAAGAAGAGTCAGTTTTCTTGTACTTAAGTCGGCATTGTGCCTTTTCTATTTAATTCCGACGCAATTTCAGTGTTTCATCGTCAATAAGAAGGTCAGGGGGATAGAGGAAACCAGAAGTGAAGCATCGGAATCTAGAACTAGTCTCACAGCCATGGTTCAAAACATAGACAGTAAGAAGAGTCAGTTTTCTTGTACTTAAGTCGGCATTGTGCCTTTTGTATTTAATTCCGATTCAATTTCTGTGTTTCATCGTCAATAAGTAGGCCAGAGGGATACAGTAAACATGAAGTGAAGCATCGGAATCTATAACTAGAGTCACAGGAATGGTTCAATCATAGACAGTAAGAAGAGTCAGTTTTCTTGTACTTAATTCGGCATTGTGCCTTTCGTATTTCATTCCGATTCAATTTCTGTGTTTCATCGTCAATAAGAAGGTCAGAGGGATACAGTAAACCTGAAGTGAAGCATCGGAAGCTATAACTAGTGTCACATGAATGGTTCAAAGCATAGACAGTAAGAAGTGTCAGTTTTCTGGTACTTAAGCCGGCATTGTGCCTTTTCTATTTAATTCCGATGCAATTTCTGTGCTTCATTGTCAATAAGAAGGTCAGAGGGATACAGTAAACCTGAAGTGAAGCATCGGAATCTATAACTAGTGTCACAGGAATGGTTCAAAACATAGACAGTAAGAAGAGTCAGTTTTCTGGTACTTAAGTCGGCATTGTGCCATTTGTATTTTATTCCGATGCAATTTCTGGGTTTCATCAATAATAAGAAGGTCAGAGGGATACAGTAAACCTGAAGTGAAGCATCGGAATACATAACTAGTGTCACATGAATGGTTCGAACATAGACAGTAAGAAGAGTCTGTTTTCTTGTACTTAAGTTGGCATTGTGCCTTTTGTATTTAATTCCGATGCAATTTCTGTGTTTCATCGTCAATAAGAAGGTCAGAGGGATACAGTGAACCTGAGGTGAAGCATCGGAATGTATAACTAGTGTCACAGGAATGGTTCAAAGCATAGACAGTAAGAAGAGTCAGTTCAAATGTACTTAAGTCGGCATTGTGCCTTTTGTATTTAATTCCGTTGCAATTTCAGTGTTTCATCGTCAATAAGAAGGTCAGAGGGATACAGGACACCAGAAGTGAAGCATCGGAATCCATAACTAGTGTCACAGCAATGGTTCAAAGCATAGACAGTAAGAAGAGTCAGTTTTCTTGTACTTAAGTTGGCATTGTGCCTTTTCTATTTAATTCCGATTCAATTTCTGTGTTTCATCGTCAATAAGAAGGTCAGAGGGATACAGTAAACCTGAAGTGAAGCATCGGAATCGATAACTAGTGTCACATGAATGGTTCAAAACATAGACAGTAAGAAACGTCAGTTTTCTTGTACTTAAGTCGGCAATGTGCCTATTGTAATTAATTCCGATGCAATTTCTGTGTTTCATCGTCAATAAGAAGGTCAGAGGGATACAGTAAACC
Organism: Schistocerca americana; assembly: GCF_021461395.2. Classification (NCBI taxonomy): domain Eukaryota; kingdom Metazoa; phylum Arthropoda; class Insecta; order Orthoptera; family Acrididae; genus Schistocerca; species Schistocerca americana. The sequence continues at coordinate 238,585 of NW_025726104.1, forward strand.
TGAAGTGAAGCTCGGAATCTATAACTATTGTCACATGAATGGTTCAAAACATAGTTAGTAAGAAGAGTCAGTTTTCGTGTACTTAAGTCTGCATTGTGCCTTTTGTATTTAATTCCGATGCAATTTCTGTGTTTGATCGTCAATAAGAAGGGCAGAGGGATACAGTAAACCTGAAGTGAAGCATCGGAATCGATAACTAGTGTCACATGAATGGTTCAAAGCATAGACAGTAAGAAACGTCAGTTTTCTTGTACTTAAGTCGGCAATGTGAATATTGTATTTAATTCCGTTGCAATTTCTCTGTTTCATCGTCAATAAGAAGGTCAGAGGGATACAGTGAACCAGAAGTGAAGCATCGGAATCTATAACTAGAGTCACAGGAATGGTGCAAAACAGAGACAGTAAGAAACGTCAGTTTTCTTGTACTTAAGTCGGCAATGTGCCTCTTGTATTTAATTCCGTTGCAATTCCTGTGTTTGATCGTCTATAAGAAGGTCAGAGGGATACAGTAAACCTGAAGTGAAGCATCGGAATCTATAACTAGTGTCACAGGAATGGTTCAAAACATAGACAGTAAGAAGAGTCAGTTTTCTTGTACTTAAGTCGGCATTGTGCCTTTTCTATTTAATTCCGACGCAATTTCAGTGTTTCATCGTCAATAAGAAGGTCAGGGGGATAGAGGAAACCAGAAGTGAAGCATCGGAATCTAGAACTAGTGTCACAGCAATGGTTCAAAACATAGACAGTAAGAAGAGTCAGTTTTCTTGTACTTAATTTGGCATTGTGCCTTTTCTATTTAATTCCGATGCAATTTCTGTGTTTCATCGTCAATAAGATGGTCAGAGGGATACTGTAAACGTGAGGTGAAGCATCGGAATCTATAACTAGTCTCACAGCCATGGTTCAAAACATAGACAGTAAGAAGAGTCAGTTTTCTTGTACTTAAGTCGGCATTGTGCCTTTTGTATTTAATTCCGATTCAATTTCTGTGTTTCATCGTCAATAAGTAGGCCAGAGGGATACAGTAAACCTGAAGTGAAGCATCGGAATCTATAACTAGAGTCACAGGAATGGTTCAATCATAGACAGTAAGAAGAGTCAGTTTTCTTGTACTTAATTCGGCATTGTGCCTTTCGTATTTCATTCCGATTCAATTTCTGTGTTTCATCGTCAATAAGAAGGTCAGAGGGATACAGTAAACCTGAAGTGAAGCATCGGAAGCTATAACTAGTGTCACATGAATGGTTCAAAGCATAGACAGTAAGAAGTGTCAGTTTTCTTGTACTTAAGCCGGCATTGTGCCTTTTCTATTTAATTCCGATGCAATTTCTGTGCTTCATTGTCAATAAGAAGGTCAGAGGGATACAGTAAACCTGAAGTGAAGCATCGGAATCTATAACTAGTGTCACATTAATGGTTCAAAACATAGACAGTAAGAAGAGTCAGTTTTCTGGTACTTAAGTCGGCATTGTGCCATTTGTATTTTATTCCGATGCAATTTCTGGGTTTCATCAATAATAAGAAGGTCAGAGGGATACAGTAAACCTGAAGTGAAGCATCGGAATACATAACTAGTGTCACATGAATGGTTCGAACATAGACAGTAAGAAGAGTCAGTTTTCTTGTACTTAAGTTGGCATTGTGCCTTTTGTATTTAATTCCAATGCAATTTCTGTGTTTCATCGTCAATAAGAAGGTCAGAGGGATACAGTGAACCTGAGGTGAAGCATCGGAATGTATAACTAGTGTCACAGGAATGGTTCAAAGCATAGACAGTAAGAAGAGTCAGTTCAAATGTACTTAAGTCGGCATTGTGCCTTTTGTATTTAATTCCGTTGCAATTTCTGTGTTTCATCGTCAATAAGAAGGTCAGAGGGATACAGTAATCCTGAGGTGAAGCATCGGAATCAATAACTAGTGTCACAGGAGTGGTTCAAAACATAGACATTAAGAAGAGTCAGTTTTCTTGTACTTAAGTCGGCATTGTGCCATTTCTATTTAATTCCGTTGCAATTTCTGTGTTTCATCGTCAATGAGAGGGTCAGAGCGATACAGTAATCATGAGGTGAAGCATCGGAATCAATAACTAGTGTCACAGGAATGGTTCAAATCATAGACAGTAAGAAGAGTCAGTTTTCTTGTACTTAAGTCGGCATTGTGCCTTTTCTATTTAATTCCGATGCAATATCTGTGTTTCATCGTCAATAAGAAGGTCAGAGGGATACAGTAAACCTGAAGTGAAGCATCGGAATCTATAACTAGTGTCACAGGATGGTTCAAAACATACACAGTAAGAAGAGTCAGATTTCTTGTACTTAAGTCGGCATTGTGCCATTTGTATTTTATTCCGATGCAATTTCTCGGTTTCATCAACAATAAGAAGGTCAGAGGGATACAGTAAACCTGAAGTGAAGCATCGGAATATATAACTAGTGTGACATGATTGGTTCAAACATAGACGGTAAGAAGAGTCAGTTTTCTTGTACTTAAGTTCGCATTGTGCCTTTTGTATTTAATTCCGATGCAATTTCTGTGTTTAATCGTCAATAAGAAGGTCAGCGGGATACAGTAAACCTGAAGTGAAGCATCGGAATCTATAACTAGAGTCACAGGTATAGTTCAAAACATAGACAGTAAGAAGAGTCAGTTTTCTTGTACTTAAGTCGGCATTGTGCTTCTTGTATTTAATTCCGATGCAATTTCTGTGTTTCATCGTCAATAAGAAGGTCAGAGGGATACAGTAAACCTGAAGTGAAGCATCGGAATCTGTATCTAGTGTCACAGGAATGGTTCAAAACATAGACAGCAAGAAGAGTCAGTTCTCTTGTACTTAAGTCGGCATTGTGCCTTTTGTATTTAATTCCGATGCAATTTCTGTGTTTCATCGTCAATAAGAAGGTCAGAGGGATACAGTAAACCTGAAGTGAAGCATCGGAATCTGTATCTAGTGTCACAGGAATGGTTCAAAACATAGACAGCAAGAAGAGTCAGTTCTCTTGTACTTAAGTCGGCATTGTGCCTTTTGTATTTAATTCCGATGCAATTTCCGTTTTTCATCGTCAATAAGAAGGTCAGAGGGATACAGTAAACCTGAAGTGAAGCATCGGAATCTACAACGCGTGTCACAGGAATGGTTCAAACATAGACAGTAAGAAGAGTCAGTTTCTTGTACTTAAGTCGGCAATGTGCCTTTTGTATTTAATTCCGATGCAATTTCTGTGTTTCATCGTCGATACGAAGGTCAGAGGGATACAGTAAACCTGAAGTGAAGCACCGGAATCTTTAACTAGTGTCACAGGAATGGTTCAAAACTTAGACAGTAAGAAGAGTGAGTTTTCTTGTACTTAAGTCGGCATTGTGCCTTTTGTATTTAATTCAGAAGCAATTTCCGTTTTTTCATCGTCAATAAGAAGGTCAGAGGGATACAGTAAACCTGAAGTGAAGCATCGGAATCTACAACGAGTGTCACAGGAATGGTCCAAACATAGACAGTAAGAAGAGTCAGTTTTCTTGTACTTAAGTCGGCAATGTGCCTTTTGTATTTAATTCCGATGCAATTTCTGTGTTTCATCGTCGATAAGAAGGTCAGAGGGATACAGTAAACCTGAAGTGAAGCATCGGAATCTATAACTAGTGTCACAGGAATGGTTCAAAACATTGACAGTAAGAACAGTCAGTTTTCTTGTACTTAAGTCGGCATTGTGCCTTTTGTGTTTAATTCAGATGCAATTTCTGTGTTTCATCGTCAATAAGTAGGTAAGAGGGATACAGTAAACCTGAAGTGTAGCATCGGAATCTATAACTAGTGTCACAGGAATGGTTCGATCATAGACAGTAAGAAGAGTCAGTTTTCTTGTACTTAAGTCGGCATGGTGCCTTTTTTATTTAACTCCGATGCAATTTCTGTGTTTCATCGTCAATAACAAGGTCAGAGGGATACAGTAAACCTGAAGTGAAGCATCGTAATCTATAACTAGTGTCACAGGAATGGTTCAAAACATAGACCGTAAGAACAGTCAGTTTGCTTGTACTTAAGACGGCATTGTGCCTTTTGTATTTAATTCCGATGGAATTTCTGTGTTTCATCGTCAATAAGTAGGTAAGAGGGATACAGTAAACCTGAAATGAAGCATCGGAATCTATAAATAGTGTCACAGGAATGGTTCAATCATAGACAGTAAGAAGAGTCAGTTTTCTTGTACTTAAGTCGGCATGGTAACTTTATTATTTAACTCCGATGCATTTTCTATGTTTCATCGTCAATAAGAAGGTCAGAGGGATACAGTAAACCTGAAGTGAAGCATCGGAATATATAAATAGTGTCACATGAATGGTTCAAACATAGACAGTAAGAAAAACCAGTTTTCTTGTACATAAGTCGGCATTGTGCCTTTTGTATTTAATTCCGATGCAATATCTGTGTTTCATCGTCAATAAGAAGGTCAGAGGGATACAGTAAACATGAAGTGAAGCATCGGAATCTATAACTAGTGTCATATGAATGGTTCAAAGCATAGACAGTAAGAAGAGTAAATTTTCTTGTACTTAAGTCGGCATTGTGCTTTTTCTTCTTAATTCCGATGCAATTTCTGTGTTTCATCGTCAATACGAAGGTCAGAGGGATACAGTAAACCTGAAGTGATGCATCGGAATCTACAACTAGTGTCACAGGAATGGTTCAAAACATAGACAGTAAGAAGAGTCAGTTTTCTTGTACTAAAGTCGCCATTGTGCCTTTTGTATTTAATTCCGATGCAATTTCTGATTTTCATCGTCAATAAGAAGGTCAGAGGGATACAGTAAACCTGAAGTGAAGCATCGGAATCTATAACTAGTGTCACATGAATGGTTCAAAGCAGAGACAGTAAGAAGAGTCAGTTATCTTGTACTTTAGTCGGCATTGTGCCTTTTGTATTTAATTCCGATGCAATTCCTGTGTTTCATCGTCAATAAGAAGGTCAGAGGGATACAGTAAACCTGAAGTGAAGCATCGGAATCTATAACTAGTGTCACGGTAATGGTTCAAATCATAGAGAGTAAGAAGACTCAGTTTTCTTGTACTTAAGTCGGCATTGTGCCTTTTGTATTTAATTCCGATGCAATTTCTGTATTTCATCGTCAATAAGAAGGTCAGAGGGATACAGTAAAGCCGAAGTGAAGCATCGGATTCTATAACTAGTGTCACAGGAATTGTTCAAAACTTAGACAGTAAGGAGAGTCAGTTATCTTGTACTTAAGTCGGCATTGTGCCTTTTTATTTAATTCCGATGCATTTTCTGTGTTTCATCGTCAATAAGAAGGTCAGAGGGATACAGTAAACCTGAAGTGAAGCATCGGAATCTATAACTAGTGTCACAGGAATGGTTCAAACATAGACAGTAAGAAGAGTCAGTTTTCTTGTACTTAAGTCGGCATTGTGCCTTTTGTATTTAATTCCGATGCAATTTTTGTGTTTCACCGTCAATAAGAAGGTCAGAGGGATACAGTGTACCGGAAGTGAAGCATCGGAATCTATAACTAGTGTCACAGGAATGGTTCAAAACATAGACAGTAAGAAGAGTCAGTTATCTTGTACTTAAGTCGGCATTGTGCCTTTTGTATTTAATTCCGATGCATTTTCTGTGTTTCATCGTCAATAAGGTGGTCAGAGGAATACAGTAAACCTGAAGTGAAGCATCGGAATCTATAACTAGTGTCACAGGAATGGTTCGAAACATAGACAGTAAGAAGAGTCAGTTCTCTTGTACTTAAGTCGGCATTGTGCCTTTTGTATTTAATTCTGATGCAATATCTGTGTTTCATCGTCAATATGAAGGTCAGAGGGATACAGTAAACCGGAAGTGAAGCATCGGAATCTATAACTAGTGTCACAGGAATGGTTCAAACATAGACAGTAAGAAGAGTCAGTTTTCTTGTACTTAAGTCGGCATTGTGGCTTTTGTATTTAATTCCGATGCAATTCCTGTGTTTCATCGTCAATAAGAAGGTCAGAGAGATACAGTAAGATTGAAGTGAAGGATCGGTATCTATAACTAGTGTCACAGGAATGGTTCAAACATAGACAGTAAGAAGAGTCAGTTTTCTTGTACTTAAGTCGGCATTGTGACTTTTGTATTTAATTCCGATGCAATTTCTGTGTTTCATTGTTAATAAGAAAGTCAGAGGGATACAGCAAACCTGAAGTGAAGCATCAGAATCTATAACTAGTGTCACATGAACGGTTTAAACATAGGCAGTAAAAAGAGACAGTTTTCTTGTTCATAAGTCGGCATTGTGCGTTTTGTATTTAATTCCGATGCAATTTCTGTGTCTCATCGTCAATCAGAAGGTCAGAGGGATACAGTAAACCTGAAGTGAAGCATCGGAATCTATAACTAGTGTCACATGAATGGTTCAAAACATAGACAGTAAGAAGAGTCAGTTTTCGTGTACTTAAGTCGGCATTGTGACTATTGTATTTAATTCCGATGCAATTTCTGTGTTTGATCGTCAATAAGAAGGTCTGAGGGATATAGTAAACCTGAAGTGAAGCATCGGAATCTAAAACTAGTGTCACAGGAATGGTTCAATACATAGACAGTTAGAAGAGTCAGTTTTCTTGTACTTAAGTCGGCATTGTGCCTTTTGTACTTGATTCCTATGCAAGTTCTGTGTTTCATCGTCAATTAGAAGGTCAGAGGGATACAGTAAACCACAAGTGAAGCATCGTAATCGATAACTAGTGTCACATGAATGGTTCAAAACATAGACAGTAAGAGACGTCAGTTTTCTTGTACTTAAGTTGGCAACGAGCCTTTTGTATTTAATTCCGATGCAATTTCTGATTTTCATCGTCAATAAGAAGGTCAGAGGGATACAGTAAACCTGAAGTGAAGCATCGGAATCTATAACTAGTGTCACATGTATGGTTCAAAGCAGAGACAGTAAGAAGAGTCAGTTATCTTGTACTTTAGTCGGCATTGTGCCTTTTGTATTTAATTCCGATGCAATTTCTGTGTTTCATCGTCAATAAGAAGGTCAGAGGGATACAGTAAACCTGAAGTGAAGCATCGGAATCTATAACTAGTGTCACGGTAATGGTTCAAATCATAGAGAGTAAGAAGACTCAGTTTTCTTGTACTTAAGTCGGCATTGTGCCTTTTGTATTTAATTCCGATGCAATTTCTGTATTTCATCGTCAATAAGAAGGTCAGAGGGATACAGTAAAGCCGAAGTGAAGCATCGGATTCTATAACTAGTGTCACAGGAATGGTTCAAAACTTAGACGTAAGAAGAGTCAGTTTTCTTGTTCTTAAGTCGGCATTGTGCCTTTGCTATTTAATTACGATGCAATATCTGTGTTTCATCGTCAATAAGAAGGTCAGAGGGATACAGGAAACCAGAAGTGAAGCTTTGGAATCTATAAATAGTGTCACAGGAATGGTTAAAACATAGACAGTAGGAAGAGTCAGTTTTCTTGTACTTAATTCGGCATTGTGGATTTTGTATTTGATTCCGATTCAGTTTCTGTGTTTCATCGTCAATAAGAAGGTCAGAGAGATACAGTAAACCTGAAGTGAAGCATCGGAATCCATAACTAGTGTCACATGAATGAATCAAACATAGACAGTAAGAAGACTCACTTTTCTTGTACATAAGTCGGCATTGTTCCTTTTGTATTTAATTTCGATGCAATATCTGTGTTTCATCGTCAATAAGAAGGTCAGAGGGATACAGTAAACCTGAAGTGAAGCATCGGAATCTATAACTAGTGTCACAGGAATGGTTCAAAACATAGACAGTAAGAAGACTCAGTTTTCTTGTACTTAAGTCGGCATTGTGCCTTTTTTATTTAATTCCGATGCAATTTCTGTGTTTCATCGTCAATAAGAAGGTCAGAGGGATACAGTAAAGCCGAAGTGAAGCATCGGAATCTATAACTAGTGTCACAGGAATGGTTCAAAACTTAGACGTAAGAAGAGTCAGTTTTCTTGTACTTAAGTCGGCATTGTGCCTTTTGTATTTAATTCCGATGCAATTTCTGTGTTTCATCGCCAATAAGGAGGTCAGAGGGATACAGTGAACCTGAAGTGAAGCAATGGATTCTATAACTAGTGTCACAGGAATGGTTCAACACATAGACAGTGAGAAGAGTCAGTTTTCTTGTACTTAAGTCGGCATTGTGACTTTTGTATTTAATTCCGTTGCAATTTCTGTGTTTCATCGTCAATAAGAAGGTCAGAGGGATACAGTAATCCTGAGGTGAAGCATCGGAAACAATAACTAGTGTCGCAGGAATGGTTCAAAACATAGACAGTAAGAAGAGTCCTTTTTCTTGTACTTAAGTAGGCATTGTGCCTTTTCTATTTAATTCCGATGCAATTTCTGTGTTTCATCGTCAATAAGAAGGTCAGAGGGATACAGTAAACCTGAAGTGAAGCAACGGAATCGATAACTAGTGTCACATGAATGGTTCAGAACACAGACAGTAAGAAACGTCAGTTTTCTTGTACTTAAGTCGGCAATGTGCCATTTGTATTTAATTCCGATGCAATTTCTGTGTTTCATCGTCAATAAGAACGTCAGAGGGATACAGTGAACCTGAAGTGAAGCATCGGAATCTATAACTAGTGTCACAGGAATCGTTCAAAACATAGACAGTAAGAAGAGTCAGTTTTCTTGTACTTAAGTCGGCATTGTGCCTCTTGTATTTAATTCCGATGCAATTTCTGTGTTTCATCGTCAATAAGATGGTCAGAGGGATACAGTAAACCTGAAGTGAAGCATCGGAAACTATAACTAGAGTCACAGGAATGGTTCAATCATAGACAGTAAGAAGAGTCAGTTTTCTTGTACCTAATTCGGCATTGTGCCTTTTGTATTTAATTCCGATTCAATTTCTGTGTTTCATCGTCAATAAGAAGGTCAGAGGGATACAGTAAACCTGAAGTGAAGCATCGGAATCGATAACTAGTGTCACATGAATGGTTCAAACATAGACAGTAAGAAGAGTCAGTTTTCGTGTACATAAGTCGGCATTGTGCCTTTTGTATTTCATTCCGATGCAGTATCTATGTTTCATCGTCAATAAGAAGGGCAGAGGGATACAGTAAACCTGAAGTGAAGCATCGGAATCGATAACTAGTGTCACATGAATGGTTCAAAACATAGACAGTAAGAATCGTCAGTTTTCTTGTACTTAAGTCGGCAATGTGCCTATTGTATCTAATTCCGTTGCAATTTCTGTGTTTCATCGTCAATAAGAAGGTCAGAGGGATACAGTGAACCAGAAGTGAAGCATCGGAATTTATAACTAGAGTCACAGGAATGGTTCAAAACAGAGACAGTAAGAAGAGTCAGTTTTCTTGTACTTAAGTCGGCATTGTGCCTTTTGTATTTAATTCCGATGCAATTTCTGTGTTTCATCGTCTATAAGAAGGACAGAGGGATACAGTAAACCTGTAGTGAAGCATCGGAATCTATAACTAGAGTCACAGGAATGGTTCAATCATAGACAGTAAGAAGAGTCAGTTTTCTTGTACTTAATTCGGCATTGTGGATTTTGTATTTGATTCCGATTCAGTTTCTGTGTTTCATCGTCAATAAGAAGGTCAGAGAGATACAGTAAACCTGAAGTGAAATATCGGAATCCATAACTAGTGTCACATGAATGAATCAAACATAGACAGTAAGAAGACTCACTTTTCTTGTACATAAGTCGGCATTGTTCCTTTTGTATTTAATTTCGATGCAATATCTGTGTTTCATCGTCAATAAGAAGGTCAGAGGGATACAGTAAACCTGAAGTGAAGCATCGGAATCTATAACTAGTGTCACAGGAATGGTTCAAAACATAGACAGTAAGAAGACTCAGTTTTCTTGTACTTAAGTCGGCTTGTGCCTTTTTTATTTAATTCCGATGCAATTTCTGTGTTTCATCGTCAATAAGAAGGTCAGAGGGATACAGTAAAGCCGAAGTGAAGCATCGGAATCTATAACTAGTGTCACAGGAATGGTTCAAAACTTAGACGTAAGAAGAGTCAGTTTTCTTGTACTTAAGTCGGCATTGTGCCTTTTGTATTTAATTCCGATGCAATTTCTGTGTTTCATCGCCAATAAGGAGGTCAGAGGGATACAGTGAACCTGAAGTGAAGCAATGGATTCTATAACTAGTGTCACAGGAATGGTTCAACACATAGACAGTGAGAAGAGTCAGTTTTCTTGTACTTAAGTCGGCATTGTGACTTTTGTATTTAATTCCGTTGCAATTTCTGTGTTTCATCGTCAATAAGAAGGTCAGAGGGATACAGTAATCCTGAGGTGAAGCATCGGAAACAATAACTAGTGTCGCAGGAATGGTTCAAAACATAGACAGTAAGAAGAGTCCTTTTTCTTGTACTTAAGTAGGCATTGTGCCTTTTCTATTTAATTCCGATGCAATTTCTGTGTTTCATCGTCAATAAGAAGGTCAGAGGGATACAGTAAACCTGAAGTGAAGCAACGGAATCGATAACTAGTGTCACATGAATGGTTCAGAACATAGACAGTAAGAAACGTCAGTTTTCTTGTACTTAAGTCGGCAATGTGCCATTTGTATTTAATTCCGATGCAATTTCTGTGTTTCATCGTCAATAAGAACGTCAGAGGGATACAGTGAACCTGAAGTGAAGCATCGGAATCTATAACTAGTGTCACAGGAATCGTTCAAAACATAGACAGTAAGAAGAGTCAGTTTTCTTGTACTTAAGTCGGCATTGTGCCTCTTGTATTTAATACCGATGCAATTTCTGTGTTTCATCGTCAATAAGAAGGTCAGAGGGATACAGTAAACCTGAAGTGAAGCATCGGAAACTATAACTAGAGTCACAGGAATGGTTCAATCATAGACAGTAAGAAGAGTCAGTTTTCTTGTACCTAATTCGGCATTGTGCCTTTTGTATTTAATTCCGATTCAATTTCTGTGTTTCATCGTCAATAAGAAGGTCAGAGGGATACAGTAAACCTGAAGTGAAGCATCGGAATCGATAACTAGTGTCACATGAATGGTTCAAACATAGACAGTAAGAAGAGTCAGTTTTCGTGTACATAAGTCGGCACTGTGCCTTTTGTATTTCATTCCGATGCAGTATCTATGTTTCATCGTCAATAAGAAGGGCAGAGGGATACAGTAAACCTGAAGTGAAGCATCGGAATCGATAACTAGTGTCACATGAATGGTTCAAAACATAGACAGTAAGAATCGTCAGTTTTCTTGTACTTAAGTCGGCAATGTGCCTATTGTATCTAATTCCGTTGCAATTTCTGTGTTTCATCGTCAATAAGAAGGTCAGAGGGATACAGTGAACCAGAAGTGAAGCATCGGAATTTATAACTAGAGTCACAGGAATGGTTCAAAACAGAGACAGTAAGAAGAGTCAGTTTTCTTGTACTTAAGTCGGCATTGTGCCTTTTGTATTTAATTCCGATGCAATTTCTGTGTTTCATCGTCTATAAGAAGGACAGAGGGATACAGTAAACCTGTAGTGAAGCATCGGAATCTATAACTAGAGTCACAGGAATGGTTCAATCATAGACAGTAAGAAGAGTCAGTTTTCTTGTACTTAATTCGGCATTGTGGGTTTTGTATTTGATTCCGATTCAGTTTCTGTGTTTCATCGTCAATAAGAAGGTCAGAGAGATACAGTAAACCTGAAATGAAGCATCGGAATCCATAACTAGTGTCACATGAATGAATCAAACATAGACAGTAAGAAGAGTCACTTTTCTTGTACATAAGTCGGCATTGTGCCTTTTGTATTTAATTTCGATGCAATATCTGTGTTTCATCGTCAATAAGAAGGTCAGAGGGATACAGTAAACCTGAAGTGAAGCATCGGAATCTATAACTATTGTCACATGAATGGTTCAAAACATAGTCAGTAAGAAGAGTCAGTTTTCGTGTACTTATGTCGGCATTGTGCCTTTTGTATTGAAATCCGATGCAATTAATGTGTTTTATCGTCAATAAGAAGGTCAGAGGGATACAGTAAACCTGAAGTGAAGCATCGGAATCTATAACTAGTGTCGCAGGAATGGTTCAAAACATAAACAGTAAGAAGACTCAGTTTTCTTGTACTTAAGCCGGCATTGTGCCTTTTTTATTTAATTCCGATGCAATTTCTGTGTTTCATCGTCAATAAGAAGGTCAGAGGGATACAGTAAAGCCGAAGTGAAGCATCGGAATCTATAACCAGTGTCACAGGAATGGTTCAAAACTTAGACGTAAGAAGAGTCAGTTTTCTTGTACTTAAGTCGGCATTGTGCCTTTTGTATTTAATTCCGATGCAATTTCTGTGTTTCATCGTCAATAAGAAGGTCAGAGGGATACAGTGAACCTGAAGTGAAGCATCGGATTCTATAACTAGTGTCACAGGAATGGTTCAACACATAGACAGTAAGAAGAGTCAGTTTTCTTGTACTTAAGTCGGCATTGTGCATTTGTATTTAATTCGGTTGCAATTTCTGTGTTTCATCGTCAATAAGATGGTCAGAGGGATACAGTAATCCTGAGGTGAAGAATCGGAAACAATAACTAGTGTCACAGGAATGGTTCAAAACATAGACAGTAGGAAGAGTCCTTTTTCTTGTACTTAAGTAGGCATTGTGCCTTTTCTATTTAATTCCGATGCAATTTCTGTGTTTCATCGTCAATAAGAAGGTCAGAGGGATACAGGAAACCAGAAGTGAAGCATCGGAATCTATAACTAGTGTCACAGGAATGGTTCAAAGCATAGACAGTAAGAAGAGTCAGTTTTCTTGTACCTAATTCGGCATTGTGTCTTTTGTATTTAATTCCGATTCAATTTGCTGTGTTTCATCGTCAATAAGAAGGTCAGAGGGATACAGTAAACCTGAAGTGAAGCATCGGAATCTATAACTAGTGTCACATTAATGGTTCAAATATAGACAGTAAGAAGAGTCAGTTTTCGTGTACATAAGTCGGCATTGTGCCTTTTGTATTTAATTCCGATGCAGTATCTATGTTTCATCGTCAATAAGAAGGTCAGAGGGATACAGTGAACCAGAAGTGAAGCATCGGAATCTATAACTAGAGTCACAGGAATGGTTCAATCATAGACAGTAAGAAGAGTCAGTTTTCTAGTACTTAAGTCGGCATTGTGGATTTTGTACTTGATTCCGATTCAGTTTCTGTGTTTCATCGTCAATAAGAAGGTCAGAGAGATACAGTAAACCTGAAGTGAAGCATCGGAATCCATAACTAGTGTCACATGAATGAATCAAACATAGACAGTAAGAAGAGTCACTTTTCTTGTACATAAGTCGTCATTGTGCCTTTTGTATTTAATTTCGATGCAATATCTGTGTTTCATCGTCAATAAGAAGGTCAGTGGGATACAGTAAACCTGAAGTGAAGCATCGGAATCTATAACTATTGTCACATGAATGGTTCAAACATAGTCAGTAAGAAGAGTCAGTTTTCGTGTACTTAAGTCGGCATTGTGCCTTTTGTATTTAAATCCGATGCAATTTCTGTGTATTATCGTCAATAAGAAGGTCAGAGGGATACAGTAAACCTGAAGTGAAGCATCGGATTCTATAACTAGTGTCACAGGAATGGTTCAAAACATAGACAGTAAGAAGAGTCAGTTTTCTTGTACTTAAGTCGGCATTGTGCCTTTTGTATTTAATTCCGATGCAATTTCTGTGTGTCATCGTCAATAAGAAGGTCAGAGGGATACAGTGAACCTGAAGTGAAGCATCGGATTCTATAACTAGTGTCACAGGAATGGTTCAAAACATAGACAGTAAGAAGAGTCAGTTTTCTTGTACTTAAGTCGGTATTGCGCCTTTTGTATTTAATTCCGATGCAGTATCTATGTTTCATCGTCAATAAGAAGGGCAGAGGGATACAGTAAACCTGAAGTGAAGCATCGGAATCGATAACTAGTGTCACATGAATGGTTCAAAACATAGACAGTAAGAAACGTCAGTTTTCTTGTACTTAAGTCGGCAATGTGCCTATTGTATTTAATTCCTTTGCAATTTCTGTGTTTCATCGTCAATAAGAAATTCAGAGGGATACAGTGAACCAGAAGTGAAGCATCGGAATCTATAACTAGAGTCACAGGTATGGTTCAAAACAGAGACAGTAGGAAGAGTCAGTTTTCTTGTACTTAATTCGGCATTGTGCCTTTTGTATTTAATTCCGATGCAATTTCTGTGTTTCATCGTCTATAAGAAGGTCAGAGGGAAACAGTAAACCTGTAGTGAAGCATCGGAATCTATAACTAGAGTCACAGAAATGGTTCAATCGTAGACAGTAAGAAGAGTTAGTTTTCTTGTACTTAATTCGGCATTGTGGATTTTGTATTTGATTCCGATTCAGTTTCTGTGTTTCATCGTCAACAAGAAGGTCAGAGAGATACAGTAAACCTGAAGTGAAGCATCGGAATCCATAACTAGTCTCACATGAATGAATCAAACATAGACAGTAAGAAGAGTCACTTTTCTTGTACATAAGTCGGCATTGTGCCTTTTGTATTTAATTTCGATGCAATATCTGTGTTTCATCGTCAATAAGAAGGTCAGAGGGATACAGTAAACCTGAAGTGAAGCATCGGAATCTATAACTAGTGTCACAGGAATGGTTCAAAACATAGACAGTAAGAAGACTCAGTTTTCTTGTACTTAAGTCGGCATTGTGCCTTTTTTATTTAATTCCGATGCAATTTCTGTGTTTCATCGTCAATAAGAAGGTCAGAGGGATACAGTAAACCTGAAGTGAAGCAACGGAATCGATAACTAGTGTCACATGAATGGTTCAGAACATAGACAGTAAGAAACGTCAGTTTTCTTGTACTTAAGTCGGCAATGTGCCATTTGTATTTAATTCCGATGCAATTTCTGTGTTTCATCGTCAATAAGAACGTCAGAGGGATACAGTGAACCTGAAGTGAAGCATCGGAATCTATAACTAGTGTCACAGGAATCGTTCAAAACATAGACAGTAAGAAGAGTCAGTTTTCTTGTACTTAAGTCGGCATTGTGCCTCTTGTATTTAATTCCGATGCAATTTCTGTGTTTCATCGTCAATAAGAAGGTCAGAGGGATACAGTAAACCTGAAGTGAAGGATCGGAAACTATAACTAGAGTCACAGGAATGGTTCAATCATAGACAGTAAGAAGAGTCAGTTTTCTTGTACCTAATTCGGCATTGTGCCTTTTGTATTTAATTCCGATTCAATTTCTGTGTTTCATCGTCAATAAGAAGGTCAGAGGGATACAGTAAACCTGAAGTGAAGCATTGGAATCTATAACTAGTGTCACATTAATGGTTCAAACATAGACAGTAAGAAGAGTCAGTTTTCGTGTACATAAGTCGGCATTGTGCCTTTTGTATTTCATTCCGATGCAGTATCTATGTTTCATCGTCAATAAGAAGGGCAGAGGGATACAGTAAACCTGAAGTGAAGCATCGGAATCGATAACTAGTGTCACATGAATGGTTCAAAACATAGACAGTAAGAATCGTCAGTTTTCTTGTACTTAAGTCGGCAATGTGCCTATTGTATTTAATTCCGTTGCAATTTCTGAGTTTCATCGTCAATAAGAAGGTCAGAGGGATACAGTGAACCAGAAGTGAAGCATCGGAATCTAAAACTAGAGTCACAGGAATGGTTCAAAACAGAGACAGTAAGAAGAGTCAGTTTTCTTGTACTTAAGTCGGCATTGTGCCTTTTGTATTTAATTCCGATGCAATTTCTGTGTTTCATCGTCTATAAGAAGGTCAGAGGGATACAGTAAACCTGTAGTGAATCATCGGAATCTATAACTAGAGTCAGAGGAATGGTTCAAAACAGAGACAGTAAGAAGAGTCAGTTTTCTTGTACTTAAGTCGGCATTGTGCCTTTTGTATTTAATTCCGATGCAATTTCTGTGTTTCATCGTCAATAAGAAGGTCAGAGAGATACAGTAAACCTGAAATGAAGCATCGGAATCCATAACTAGTGTCACATGAATGAATCAAACATAGACAGTAAGAAGAGTCACTTTTCTTGTACATAAGTCGGCATTGTGCCTTTTGTATTTAATTTCGATGCAATATCTGTGTTTCATCGTCAATACGAAGGTCAGAGGGATACGGTAAACCTGAAGTGAAGCATCGGAATCTATAACTATTGTCACATGAATGGTTCAAAACATAGTCAGTAAGAAGAGTCAGTTTTCGTGTACTTATGTCGGCATTGTGCCTTTTGTATTTAAATCCGATGCAATTTCTGTGTTTTATCGTCAATAAGAAGGTCAGAGGGATACAGTAAACCTGAAGTGAAGCATCGGAATCTATAACTAGTGTCGCAGGAATGGTTCAAAACATAAACAGTAAGAAGACTCAGTTTTCTTGTACTTAAGTCGGCATTGTGCCTTTTTTATTTAATTCCGATGCAATTTCTGTGTTTCATCGTCAATAAGAAGGTCAGAGGGATACAGTAAAGCCGAAGTGAAGCATCGGAATCTATAACCAGTGTCACAGGAATGGTTCAAAACTTAGACGTAAGAAGAGTCAGTTTTCTTGTACTTAAGTCGGCATTGTGCCTTTTGTATTTAATTCCGATGCAATTTCTGTGTTTCATCGTCAATAAGAAGGTCAGAGGGATACAGTGAACCTGAAGTGAAGCATCGGATTCTATAACTAGTGTCACAGGAATGGTTCAACACATAGACAGTAAGAAGAGTCAGTTTTCTTGTACTTAAGTCGGCATTGTGCATTTGTATTTAATTCGGTTGCAATTTCTGTGTTTCATCGTCAATAAGATGGTCAGAGGGATACAGTAATCCTGAGGTGAAGAATCGGAAACAATAACTAGTGTCACAGGAATGGTTCAAAACATAGACAGTAGGAAGAGTCCTTTTTCTTGTACTTAAGTAGGCATTGTGCCTTTTCTATTTAATTCCGATGCAATTTCTGTGTTTCATCGTCAATAAGAAGGTCAGAGGGATACAGGAAACCAGAAGTGAAGCATCGGAATCTATAACTAGTGTCACAGGAATGGTTCAAAGCATAGACAGTAAGAAGAGTCAGTTTTCTTGTACTTGAGTTGGCATTGTGCCTTTTCTATTTAATTCCGATGCAATTTCTGTGTTTCATCGTCAATAAGAAGGTCAGAGGGATACAGTAAACCTGAAGTGAAGCATCGGAATCTATAACTAGAGTCACAGGAATGGTTCAATCATAGACAGTAAGAAGAGTCAGTTTTCTTGTACCTAATTCGGCATTGTGTCTTTTGTATTTAATTCCGATTCAATTTGCTGTGTTTCATCGTCAATAAGAAGGTCAGAGGGATACAGTAAACCTGAAGTGAAGCATCGGAATCTATAACTAGTGTCACATTAATGGTTCAAATATAGACAGTAAGAAGAGTCAGTTTTCGCGTACATAAGTCGGCATTGTGCCTTTTGTATTTAATTCCGATGCAGTATCTATGTTTCATCGTCAATAAGAAGGGCAGAGGGATACAGTAAACCTGAAGTGAAGCATAGGAATCGATAACTAGTGTCACATGAATGGTTCAAAACATAGACAGTAAGAAACGTCAGTTTTCTTGTACTTAAGTCGGCAATGTGCCTATTGTATTTAATTCCGTTGCAATTTCTGTGTTTCATCGTCAATAAGAAGGTCAGAGGGATACAGTGAACCAGAAGTGAAGCATCGGAATCTATAACTAGAGTCACAGGAATGGTTCAATCATAGACAGTAAGAAGAGTCAGTTTTCTAGTACTTAAGTCGGCATTGTGGATTTTGTACTTGATTCCGATTCAGTTTCTGTGTTTCATCGTCAATAAGAAGGTCAGAGAGATACAGTAAACCTGAAGTGAAGCATCGGAATCCATAACTAGTGTCACATGAATGAATCAAACATAGACAGTAAGAAGAGTCACTTTTCTTGTACATAAGTCGTCATTGTGCCTTTTGTATTTAATTTCGATGCAATATCTGTGTTTCATCGTCAATAAGAAGGTCAGAGGGATACAGTAATCCTGAGGTGAAGCATCGGAAACAATAACTAGTGTCACAGGAATGGTTCAAAACATAGACAGTAAGAAGAGTCCTTTTTCTTGTACTTCAGTAGGCATTGTGCCTTTTCTATTTAATTCCGATGCAATTTCTGTGTTTCATCGTCAATAAGAAGGTCAGAGGGATACAGTAAACCTGAAGTGAAGCAACAGAATCGATAACTAGTGTCACATGAATGGTTCAGAACATAGACAGTAAGAAACGTCAGTTTTCTTGTACTTAAGTCGGCAATGTGCCATTTGTATTTAATTCCGATGCAATTTCTGTGTTTCATCGTCAATAAGAACGTCAGAGGGATACAGTGAGCCTGAAGTGAAGCATCGGAATCTATAACTAGTGTCACAGGAATCGTTCAAAACATAGACAGTAAGAAGAGTCAGTTTTCTTGTACTTAAGTCGGCATTGTGCCTCTTGTATTTAATTCCGATGCAATTTCTGTGTTTCATCGTCAATAAGAAGGTCAGAGGGATACAGTAAACCTGAAGTGAAGGATCGGAAACTATAACTAGAGTCACAGGAATGGTTCAATCATAGACAGTAAGAAGAGTCAGTTTTCTTGTACCTAATTCGGCATTGTGACTTTTGTATTTAATTCCGATTCAATTTCTGTGTTTCATCGTCAATAAGAAGGTCAGAGGGATACAGTAAACCTGAAGTGAAGCATTGGAATCTATAACTAGTGTCACATTAATGGTTCAAACATAGACAGTAAGAAGAGTCAGTTTTCGTGTACATAAGTCGGCATTGTGCCTTTTGTATTTCAATCCGATGCAGTATCTATGTTTCATCGTCAATAAGAAGGGCAGAGGGATACAGTAAACCTGAAGTGAAGCATCGGAATCGATAACTAGTGTCACATGAATGGTTCAAAACATAGACAGTAAGAATCGTCAGTTTTCTTGTACTTAAGTCGGCAATGTGCCTATTGTATTTAATTCCGTTGCAATTTCTGTGTTTCATCGTCAATAAGAAGGTCAGAGGGATACAGTGAACCAGAAGTGAAGCATCGGAATCTAAAACTAGAGTCACAGGAATGGTTCAAAACAGAGACAGTAAGAAGAGTCAGTTTTCTTGTACTTAAGTCGGCATTGTGCCTTTTGTATTTAATTCCGATGCAATTTCTGTGTTTCATCGTCTATAAGAAGGTCAGAGGGATACAGTAAACCTGTAGTGAATCATCGGAATCTATAACTAGAGTCACAGGAATGGTTCAAAACAGAGACAGTAAGAAGAGTCAGTTTTCTTGTACTTAAGTCGGTATTGTGCCTTTTGTATTTAATTCCGATGCAATTTCTGTGTTTCATCGTCTATAAGAAGGACAGAGGGATACAGTAAACCTGTAGTGAAGCATCGGAATCTATAACTAGAGTCACAGGAATGGTTCAATCATAGACAGTAAGAAGAGTCAGTTTTCTTGTACTTAATTCGGCATTGTGGGTTTTGTATTTGATTCCGATTCAGTTTCTGTGTTTCATCGTCAATAAGAAGGTCAGAGAGATACAGTAAACCTGAAATGAAGCATCGGAATCCATAACTAGTGTCACATGAATGAATCAAACATAGACCGTAAGAAGAGTCACTTTTCTTGTACATAAGTCGGCATTGTGCCTTTTGTATTTAATTTCGATGCAATATCTGTGTTTCATCGTCAATAAGAAGGTCAGAGGGATACAGTAAACCTGAAGTGAAGCATCGGAATCTATAACTATTGTCACATGAATGGTTCAAAACATAGTCAGTAAGAAGAGTCAGTTTTCGTGTACTTATGTCGGCATTGTGCCTTTTGTATTTAAATCCGATGCAATTTCTGTGTTTTATCGTCAATAAGAAGGTCAGAGGGATACAGTAAACCTGAAGTGAAGCATCGGAATCTATAACTAGTGTCGCAGGAATGGTTCAAAACATAAACAGTAAGAAGACTCAGTTTTCTTGTACTTAAGTCGGCATTGTGCCTTTTTTATTTAATTCCGATGCAATTTCTGTGTTTCATCGTCAATAAGAAGGTCAGAGGGATACAGTAAAGCCGAAGTGAAGCATCGGAATCTATAACCAGTGTCACAGGAATGGTTCAAAACTTAGACGTAAGAAGAGTCAGTTTTCTTGTACTTAAGTCGGCATTGTGCCTTTTGTATTTAATTCCGATGCAATTTCTGTGTTTCATCGTCAATAAGAAGGTCAGAGGGATACAGTGAACCTGAAGTGAAGCATCGGATTCTATAACTAGTGTCACAGGAATGGTTCAACACATAGACAGTAAGAAGAGTCAGTTTTCTTGTACTTAAGTCGGCATTGTGCATTTGTATTTAATTCGGTTGCAATTTCTGTGTTTCATCGTCAATAAGATGGTCAGAGGGATACAGTAATCCTGAGGTGAAGAATCGGAAACAATAACTAGTGTCACAGGAATGGTTCAAAACATAGACAGTAGGAAGAGTCCTTTTTCTTGTACTTAAGTAGGCATTGTGCCTTTTCTATTTAATTCCGATGCAATTTCTGTGTTTCATCGTCAATAAGAAGGTCAGAGGGATACAGGAAACCAGAAGTGAAGCATCGGAATCTATAACTAGTGTCACAGGAATGGTTCAAAGCATAGACAGTAAGAAGAGTCAGTTTTCTTGTACTTGAGTTGGCATTGTGCCTTTTCTATTTAATTCCGATGCAATTTCTGTGTTTCATCGTCAATAAGAAGGTCAGAGGGATACAGTAAACCTGAAGTGAAGCATCGGAATCTATAACTAGAGTCACAGGAATGGTTCAATCATAGACAGTAAGAAGAGTCAGTTTTCTTGTACCTAATTCGGCATTGTGTCTTTTGTATTTAATTCCGATTCAATTTGCTGTGTTTCATCGTCAATAAGAAGGTCAGAGGGATACAGTAAACCTGAAGTGAAGCATCGGAATCTATAACTAGTGTCACATTAATGGTTCAAATATAGACACTAAGAAGAGTCAGTTTTCGTGTACATAAGTCGGCATTGTGCCTTTTGTATTTAATTCCGATGCAGTATCTATGTTTCATCGTCAATAAGAAGGGCAGAGGGATACAGTAAACCTGAAGTGAAGCATAGGAATCGATAACTAGTGTCACATGAATGGTTCAAAACATAGACAGTAAGAAACGTCAGTTTTCTTGTACTTAAGTCGGCAATGTGCCTATTGTATTTAATTCCGTTGCAATTTCTGTGTTTCATCGTCAATAAGAAGGTCAGAGGGATACAGTGAACCAGAAGTGAAGCATCGGAATCTGTAACTAGAGTCACAGGAATGGTTCAATCATAGACAGTAAGAAGAGTCAGTTTTCTAGTACTTAAGTCGGCATTGTGGATTTTGTACTTGAGTCCGATTCAGTTTCTGTGTTTCATCGTCAATAAGAAGGTCAGAGAGATACAGTAAACCTGAAGTGAAGCATCGGAATCCATAACTAGTGTCACATGAATGAATCAAACATAGACAGTAAGAAGAGTCACTTTTCTTGTACATAAGTCGTCATTGTGCCTTTTGTATTTAATTTCGATGCAATATCTGTGTTTCATCGTCAATAAGAAGGTCAGTGGGATACAGTAAACCTGAAGTGAAGCATCGGAATCTCTAACTATTGTCACATGAATGGTTCAAACATAGTCAGTAAGAAGAGTCAGTTTTCGTGTACTTAAGTCGGCATTGTGCCTTTTGTATTTAAATCCGATGCAATTTCTGTGTTTTATCGTCAATAAGAAGGTCAGAGGGATACAGTAAACCTGAAGTGAAGCATCGGATTCTATAACTAGTGTCACAGGAATGGTTCAAAACATAGACAGTAAGAAGAGTCAGTTTTCTTGTACTTAAGTCGGCATTGTGCCTTTTGTATTTAATTCCGATGCAATTTCTGTGTGTCATCGTCAATAAGAAGGTCAGAGGGATACAGTGAACCTGAAGTGAAGCATCGGATTCTATAACTAGTGTCACAGGAATGGTTCAAAACATAGACAGTAAGAAGAGTCAGTTTTCTTGTACTTAAGTCGGTATTGTGCCTTTTGTATTTAATTCCGATGCAGTATCTATGTTTCATCGTCAATAAGAAGGGCAGAGGGATACAGTAAACCTGAAGTGAAGCATCGGAATCGATAACTAGTGTCACATGAATGGTTCAAAACATAGACAGTAAGAAACGTCAGTTTTCTTGTACTTAAGTCGGCAATGTGCCTATTGTATTTAATTCCTTTGCAATTTCTGTGTTTCATCGTCAATAAGAAGGTCAGAGGGATACAGTGAACCAGAAGTGAAGCATCGGAATCTATAACTAGAGTCACAGGTATGGTTCAAAACAGAGACAGTAGGAAGAGTTAGTTTTCTTGTACTTAAGTCGGCATTGTGCCTTTTGTATTTAATTCCGATGCAATTTCTGTGTTTCATCGTCTATAAGAAGGTCAGAGGGAAACAGTAAACCTGTAGTGAAGCATCGGAATCTATAACTAGAGTCACAGAAATGGTTCAATCGTAGACAGTAAGAAGAGTTAGTTTTCTTGTACTTAATTCGGCATTGTGGATTTTGTATTTGATTCCGATTCAGTTTCTGTGTTTCATCGTCAACAAGAAGGTCAGAGAGATACAGTAAACCTGAAGTGAAGCATCGGAATCCATAACTAGTCTCACATGAATGAATCAAACATAGACAGTAAGAAGAGTCACTTTTCTTGTACATAAGTCGGCATTGTGCCTTTTGTATTTAATTTCGATGCAATATCTGTGTTTCATCGTCAATAAGAAGGTCAGAGGGATACAGTAAACCTGAAGTGAAGCATCGGAATATATAACTAGTGTCACAGGAATGGTTCAAAACATAGACAGTAAGAAGACTCAGTTTTCTTGTACTTAAGTCGGCATTGTGCCTTTTTTATTTAATTCCGATGCAATTTCTGTGTTTCATCGTCAATAAGAAGGTCAGAGGGATACAGTAAAGCCGAAGTGAAGCATCGGAATCTATAACTAGTGTCACAGGAATGGTTCAAAACTTAGACGTTAGAAGAGTCAGTTTTCTTGTACTTAAGTCGGCATTGTGCCTTTTGTATTTAATTCCGATGCAATTTCTGTGTTTCATCGCCAATAAGGAGGTCAGAGGGATACAGTGAACCTGAAGTGAAGCATCGGATTCTATAACTAGTGTCACAGGAATGGTTCAACACATAGACAGTGAGAAGAGTCAGTTTTCTTGTACTTAAGTCGGCATTGTGACTTTTGTATTTAATTCCGTTGCAATTTCTGTGTTTCATCGTCAATAAGAAGGTCAGAGGGATACAGTAATCCTGAGGTGAAGCATCGGAAACAATAACTAGTGTCACAGGAATGGTTCAAAACATAGACAGTAAGAAGAGTCCTTTTTCTTGTACTTCAGTAGGCATTGTGCCTTTTCTATTTAATTCCGATGCAATTTCTGTGTTTCATCGTCAATAAGAAGGTCAGAGGGATACAGTAAACCTGAAGTGAAGCAACGGAATCGATAACTAGTGTCACATGAATGGTTCAGAACATAGACAGTAAGAAACGTCAGTTTTCTTGTACTTAAGTCGGCAATGTGCCATTTGTATTTAATTCCGATGCAATTTCTGTGTTTCATCGTCAATAAGAACGTCAGAGGGATACAGTGAACCTGAAGTGAAGCATCGGAATCTATAACTAGTGTCACAGGAATCGTTCAAAACATAGACAGTAAGAAGAGTCAGTTTTCTTGTACTTAAGTCGGCACTGTGCCTCTTGTATTTAATTCCGATGCAATTTCTGTGTTTCATCGTCAATAAGAAGGTCAGAGGGATACAGTAAACCTGAAGTGAAGGATCGGAAACTATAACTAGAGTCACAGGAATGGTTCAATCATAGACAGTAAGAAGAGTCAGTTTTCTTGTACCTAATTCGGCATTGTGCCTTTTGTATTTAATTCCGATTCAATTTCTGTGTTTCATCGTCAATAAGAAGGTCAGAGGGATACAGTAAACCTGAAGTGAAGCATTGGAATCTATAACTAGTGTCACATTAATGGTTCAAACATAGACAGTAAGAAGAGTCAGTTTTCGTGTACATAAGTCGGCATTGTGCCTTTTGTATTTCATTCCGATGCAGTATCTATGTTTCATCGTCAATAAGAAGGGCAGAGGGATACAGTAAACCTGAAGTGAAGCATCGGAATCGATAACTAGTGTCACATGAATGGTTCAAAACATAGACAGTAAGAATCGTCAGTTTTCTTGTACTTAAGTCGGCAATGTGCCTATTGTATTTAATTCCGTTGCAATTTCTGTGTTTCATCGTCAATAAGAAGGTCAGAGGGATACAGTGAACCAGAAGTGAAGCATCGGAATCTAAAACTAGAGTCACAGGAATGGTTCAAAACAGAGACAGTAAGAAGAGTCAGTTTTCTTGTACTTAAGTCGGCATTGTGCCTTTTGTATTTAATTCCGATGCAATTTCTGTGTTTCATCGTCTATAAGAAGGTCAGAGGGATACAGTAAACCTGTAGTGAATCATCGGAATCTATAACTAGAGTCACAGGAATGGTTCAAAACAGAGACAGTAAGAAGAGTCAGTTTTCTTGTACTTAAGTCGGCATTGTGCCTTTTGTATTTAATTTCGATGCAATATTTGTGTTTCATCGTCAATAAGAAGGTCAGTGGGATACAGTAAACCTGAAGTGAAGCATCGGAATCTATAACTATTGTCACATGAATGGTTCAAAACATAGTCAGTAAGAAGAGTCAGTTTTCGTGTACTTATGTCGGCATTGTGCCTTTTGTATTTAAATCCGATGCAATTTCTGTGTTTTATCGTCAATAAGAGGGTCAGAGGGATACAGTAAACCTGAAGTGAAGCATCGGAATCTATAACTAGTGTCGCAGGAATGGTTCAAAACATAGACAGTAAGAAGACTCAGTTTTCTTGTACTTAAGTCGGCATTGTGCCTTTTTTACTTAATTCCGATGCAATTTCTGTGTTTCATCGTCAATAAGAAGGTCAGAGCGATACAGAAAAGCCGAAGTGAAGCATCGGAATCTATAAGTAGTGTCACAGGAATGGTTCAAAACTTAGACGTAAGAAGAGTCAGTTTTCTTGTACTTAAGTCGGCATTGTGCCTTTTGTATTTAATTCCGATGCAATTTCTGTGTTTCATCGTCAATAAGAAGGTCAAAGGGATACAGTGAACCTGAAGTGAAGCATCGGATTCTATAACTAGTTTCACAGGAATGGTTCAACACATAGACAGTAAGAAGAGTCAGTTTTCTTGTACTTAAGTCGGCATTGTGCATTTGTATTTGATTCGGTTGCAATTTCTGTGTTTCATCGTCAATAAGATGGTCAGAGGGATACAGTAATCCTGAGGTGAAGAATCGGAAACAATAACTATTGTCACAGGAATGGTTCAAAACATAGACAGTAGGAAGAGTCCTTTTTCTTGTACTTAAGTAGGCATTGTGCCTTTTCTATTTAATTCCGATGCAATTTCTGTGTTTCATCGTCAATAAGAAGGTCAGAGGGATACAGGAAACCAGAAGTGAAGCATCGGAATCTATACCTAGTGTCACAGGAATGGTTCAAAGCATAGACAGTAAGAAGAGTCAGTTTTCTTGTACTTAAGTTGGCATTGTGCCTTTTCTATTTAATTCCGATGCAATTTCTGTGTTTCATCGTCAATAAGAAGGTCAGAGGGATACAGTAAACCTGAAGTGAAGCATCGGAATCTATTACTAGAGTCACAGGAATGGTTCAATCATAGACAGTAAGAAGGGTCAGCTTTCTTGTACTTAATTCGGCATTGTGCCTTTCGTATCTCATTCCGATTCAATTTCTGTGTTTCATCGTCAATAAGAAGGTCAGAGGGATACAGTAAACCTGAAGTGAAGCATCGGAAGATATAACTAGTGTCACATGAATGGTTCTAAGCATAGACAGTATGAAGTATCACTTTTCTTGTACTTAAGTCGGCATTGTGCCTTTTCTATTTAATTCCGATGCAATTTCTGTGCTTCATCGTCAATAAGAAGGTTAGAGGGATACAGTAAACCTGAAGTGAAGCATCGGAATCTATAACTAGTGTCACAGGAATGGTTCAAAACATAGACAGTAACAAGATTCAGTTTTCTAGTACTTAAGTCGGCATTGTGCCATTTGTATTTTATGCCGATGCAATTTCTGGGTTTCATCAACAATAAGAAGGTCAGAGGGATACAGTAAACCTGAAGTGAAGCATCGGAATATATAACTAGTGTCACATGAATGGTTCAAACATAGACAGTAAGAAGAGTCAGTTTTCTTGTACTTAAGTCGGCATTTTCCTTTTGTATTTAATTCCGATGGAATTTCTGTGTTTCATCGTCGATTAGAAGGTCAGAGGGATACAGTGAAATTGAGGTAAAGCATCGGAATGTATAACTAGTGTCACAGGAATCGTTCAAAACATAGACAGTAAGAAGAGTCAGTTCTCTTATACTTAAGTCGGCACTGTGCCTTTTGTATTTAATTCCGTTGCAATTTCTGTGTTTCATCGTCAATAAGAAGGTCAGAGGGATACAGTAATCCTTACGTGAAGCATCAGAATCAATAACTAGTGTCACAGGAAAGGTTTAAAACATAGACAGTAAGAAGACTCAGTTTTCTTCTACTTAAGTCGGCATTGTGCAATTTCTATTTAATTCCGTTCCAATTTCTGTGTTTCATCGTCAATAAGAAGGATTGAGGGATACAGTAATCCTGAGGTGAAGCATCGGAATCAATAACTAGTGTCACAGGGATGGTTCAAAACATAGACAGTAAGAAGAGTCAGTTTTCTTGTACTTAAGTCGGCATTGTGCCTTTTCTATTTTATTCCGATGCAATTTCTGTGTTTCATCGTCAATAAGAAGGTCAGAGCGATACAGTAAAGCCGAAGTGAAGCTTCGGAATCTATAACTAGTGTCACAGGAAAGGTTCAAAACTTAGACATAAGAAGAGTCAGTTTTCTTGTACTTAAATCGGCATTGTGCCTTTTGTATTTAATTCCGATGCAATTTCTGTGTTTCATCGTAAATAAGAAGGTCAGAGGGATACAGTGAACCGGAAGTGTAGCATCGGATTCTATAACCAGTGTCACAGGAATGGTTCAAATCATAGACAGTAAGAAGAGTCAGTTTTCTTGTACTTAAGTCGGCATTGTGCCTTTTGTATTTAATTCCGTTGCAATTTCTGTGTTTCATCGTCAATAAGAAGGTCAGAGGGATACAGTAATCCTGAGGTGAAGCATCGGAATCAATAACTAGTGTCACAGGAATGGTTCAAAACATAGACAGTAAGAAGAGTCCTTTTTCTTGTACTCAAGTCGGCATTGTGCCTTTTACATTTAATTCCGATGCAATTTCTGTGTTTCATCGTCAATAAGAAGGTCAGAGGGATACAGGAAACCAGAAGTGAAGCATTGGAATCTATAACTATTGTCACATGAATGGTTCAAAACATAGTCAGTAAGAAGAGTCAGTTTTCGTGTATTTAAGTCGGCATTGTGCCTTTTGTATTTAATTCCGATGCAGTTTCTGTGTTTCATCGTCAATTAGAAGGTCAGAGGGATACAGTAAACCTGAAGTGAAGCATCGGAATCGATAACTAGTGTCACATGAATGGTTCAAAACATAGACAGTAAGAAACGTCAGTTTTCTTGTACTTAAGTCGGCAATGTGCCATTTGTATTTAATTACGATGCAATTTCTGTGTTTCATCGTCAATAAGAAGGTCAGAGGGATACAGTAAACCTGAAGTGAAGCATCGGAATCTATTACTAGAGTCACAGGAATGGTTCAATCATAGACAGTAAGAAGGGTCAGCTTTCTTGTACTTAATTCGGCATTGTGCCTTTCGTATCTCATTCCGATTCAATTTCTGTGTTTCATCGTCAATAAGAAGGTCAGAGGGATACAGTAAACCTGAAGTGAAGCATCGGAAGATATAACTAGTGTCACATGAATGGTTCTAAGCATAGACAGTATGAAGTATCACTTTTCTTGTACTTAAGTCGGCATTGTGCCTTTTCTATTTAATTCCGATGCAATTTCTGTGCTTCATCGTCAATAAGAAGGTTAGAGGGATACAGTAAACCTGAAGTGAAGCATCGGAATCTATAACTAGTGTCACAGGAATGGTTCAAAACATAGACAGTAACAAGATTCAGTTTTCTAGTACTTAAGTCGGCATTGTGCCATTTGTATTTTATGCCGATGCAATTTCTGGGTTTCATCAACAATAAGAAGGTCAGAGGGATACAGTAAACCTGAAGTGAAGCATCGGAATATATAACTAGTGTCACATGAATGGTTCAAACATAGACAGTAAGAAGAGTCAGTTTTCTTGTACTTAAGTCGGCATTTTCCTTTTGTATTTAATTCCGATGGAATTTCTGTGTTTCATCGTCGATTAGAAGGTCAGAGGGATACAGTGAAATTGAGGTAAAGCATCGGAATGTATAACTAGTGTCACAGGAATCGTTCAAAACATAGACAGTAAGAAGAGTCAGTTCTCTTATACTTAAGTCGGCACTGTGCCTTTTGTATTTAATTCCGTTGCAATTTCTGTGTTTCATCGTCAATAAGAAGGTCAGAGGGATACAGTAATCCTTACGTGAAGCATCAGAATCAATAACTAGTGTCACAGGAAAGGTTTAAAACATAGACAGTAAGAAGACTCAGTTTTCTTCTACTTAAGTCGGCATTGTGCAATTTCTATTTAATTCCGTTCCAATTTCTGTGTTTCATCGTCAATAAGAAGGATTGAGGGATACAGTAATCCTGAGGTGAAGCATCGGAATCAATAACTAGTGTCACAGGGATGGTTCAAAACATAGACAGTAAGAAGAGTCAGTTTTCTTGTACTTAAGTCGGCATTGTGCCTTTTCTATTTTATTCCGATGCAATTTCTGTGTTTCATCGTCAATAAGAAGGTCAGAGCGATACAGTAAAGCCGAAGTGAAGCTTCGGAATCTATAACTAGTGTCACAGGAAAGGTTCAAAACTTAGACATAAGAAGAGTCAGTTTTCTTGTACTTAAATCGGCATTGTGCCTTTTGTATTTAATTCCGATGCAATTTCTGTGTTTCATCGTAAATAAGAAGGTCAGAGGGATACAGTGAACCGGAAGTGTAGCATCGGATTCTATAACCAGTGTCACAGGAATGGTTCAAATCATAGACAGTAAGAAGAGTCAGTTTTCTTGTACTTAAGTCGGCATTGTGCCTTTTGTATTTAATTCCGTTGCAATTTCTGTGTTTCATCGTCAATAAGAAGGTCAGAGGGATACAGTAATCCTGAGGTGAAGCATCGGAATCAATAACTAGTGTCACAGGAATGGTTCAAAACATAGACAGTAAGAAGAGTCCTTTTTCTTGTACTCAAGTCGGCATTGTGCCTTTTACATTTAATTCCGATGCAATTTCTGTGTTTCATCGTCAATAAGAAGGTCAGAGGGATACAGGAAACCAGAAGTGAAGCATTGGAATCTATAACTATTGTCACATGAATGGTTCAAAACATAGTCAGTAAGAAGAGTCAGTTTTCGTGTATTTAAGTCGGCATTGTGCCTTTTGTATTTAATTCCGATGCAGTTTCTGTGTTTCATCGTCAATTAGAAGGTCAGAGGGATACAGTAAACCTGAAGTG
The DNA here is from genome assembly GCF_021461395.2 of Schistocerca americana. Taxonomy (NCBI): domain Eukaryota; kingdom Metazoa; phylum Arthropoda; class Insecta; order Orthoptera; family Acrididae; genus Schistocerca; species Schistocerca americana. The sequence continues at coordinate 268,279 of NW_025726104.1, forward strand.
AAGCATCGGAATCGATAACTAGTGTCACATGAATGGTTCAAAACATAGACAGTAAGAAACGTCAGTTTTCTTGTACTTAAGTCGGCAATGTGCCATTTGTATTTAATTACGATGCAATTTCTGTGTTTCATCGTCAATAAGAAGGTCAGAGGGATACAGTGAACCTGAAGTGGAGCATCGGAATCTATAACTAGTGTCACAGGAATGGTTCAAAACATAGACAGTAAGAAGAGTTAGTTTTCTTGTACTTAAGTCGGCATTGTGCCTTTTGTATTTAATTCCGATGCAATTTCTGTGTTACATCGTCAATAAGAAGGTCAGAGGGATACAGTAAACCTGAAGTGAAGCATCGGAATCTATAACTAGAGTCACAGAAACGGTTCAATCATAGACTGTAAGAAGAGTCAGTTTTCTTGTACATAATTCGGCATTGTGGATTTTGTATTTGATTCCGATTCAGTTTCTGTTTTTCATCGTCAATAAGAAGGTCAGAGAGATACATTAAAGCCGAAGTGAAGCATCGGAATCCATAACTAGTTTGACATGAATGAATCAAACATAGACAGTAAGAAGAGTCACTTTTCTTGTACTTAATTCGGCATTGTGCCTTTTGTATTTCATTCCGATTCAATTTCTGTGTTTCATCGTCAATAAGAAGGTCAGAGGGATACAGTAAACCTGAAGTGAAGCATCGGAATCTATAACTAGTGTCACATTAATGGTTCAAACATAGACAGTAAGAAGGGTCAGTTTTCTTGTACATAAGTCGGCATTGTGCCTTTTGTATTTAATTCCGATGCAGTATATGTGTTTAATCGTCAATAGGAAGGTCAGAGGGATACAGTAAACCTAAGGTGAATCATCGGAATCGACAACTAGTGTCACATGAATGGTTCAAAACATACACAGTAAGAAACGTCAGTTTTCTTGTACTTAAGTCGGCAATGTGCCTATTGCATTTAATTCCGTTGCAATTTCTGTGTTTCATCGTCAATAAGAAGGTCAGAGGGATACAGTGAACCTGAAGTGAAGCATCGGAATCTATAACTAGAGTCACAGGAATGGTTCAAAACATAGACAGTAAGAAGAGTCAGTTTTCTTGTACTTAAGTCGGCATTGTGCCTTTTGTATTTAATTCCGATGCAATTTCTGTGTTTCATCGTCAATATGAAGGTCAGAGGGATACAGTAAACCTGAAGGGAAGCATCGGAATCTATAACTAGAGTCACAGGAATGGTACAATCATAGACAGTAAGAAGAGTCAGTTTTCTTGTACTTAATTCGGCATTGTGGATTTTGTATTTGATTCCGATTCAGTTTCTGTGTTTCATCGTCAATAAGAAGGTCAGAGAGATACATTAAAGCCGAAGTGAAGCATCGGAATCCATAACTAGTTTGACATGAGTGAATCAAACATAGACAGTAAGAAGAGTCACTTTTCTTGTACATAAGTCGGCATTGTGCCTTTTGTATTTAATTTCGATGCAATATCTGTGTTTCATCGTCAATAAGAAGGTCAGAGGGATACAGTAAACCTGAAGTGATGCATCGGAATCTATAACTATTGTCACATGAATGGTTCAAAACATAGTCAGTAACAAGAGTCAGTTTTCGTGTACTTAAGTCGGTATTGTGAGTTTTGTATTTAATTCCGATGCAATTTCTGTGTTTGGTCGTCAATAAGAAGGTTAGAGGGATACAGTAGACCTGAAGTGAAGCATCGGAATCTATAACTAGTGTCACAGGAATGGTTCAAAACATAGACAGTAAGAAGACTCAGTTTTCTAGTACTTAAGTCGGCATTGTGCCTTTTCTATTTTATTCCGATGCAACTTCTGTGTTTCATCGTCAATAAGAAGGTCAAAGGGATACAGTGAACTTGAAGTGATGCATCGGATTCTATAACTAGTGTCAAAGGAATGGTTCAAAACATAGACAGTAAGAAGAGTCAGTTTTCTTGTACTTAAGTCTACATTGTGCCTTTTGTATTTAATTCCGTTGCAATTTCTGTGTTTCATCGTCAATAAGAAGGTCAGAGTGATACAGTAATCCTGAGGTGAAGCATCGGAATCAATAACTAGTGTCACAGGAATGGTTCAAAACATACACAGTAAGAAGAGTCCTTTTTCTTGTACTTAAGTCGGCATTGTGCCTTTTCTATTTAATTCCGATGCAATTTCTGTGTTTCATCGTCAATAAGAAGGTCAGAGGGATACAGGAAACCAGAAGTGAAGCATCGGAATCTATAACTAGTGTCACAGGAATGGTTCAAAGCCAGACAGTAAGAAGAGTCAGTTTTCCTGTACTTAAGTTGGCATTGTGCCTCTTCTATTTTATTCCGATGCAATTTCTGTGTTTCATCGTCAATAAGAAGGTCAGAGGGATACAGTAAACCTGAAGTGAAGCATCGGAAGCTATAACTAGTGTCACATGATGGTTCAAAGCATAGACAGTAAGAAGTGTCAGTTTTCTTGTACTTAAGTCGGGATTGTGCCTTTTCTATTTAATTCCGATGCAATTTCTGTGCTTCATCGTCAATAAGAAGGTCAGAGGGATACAGTAAACCTGAAGTGAAGCATCGGAATCTATTACTAGAGTCACAGGAATGGTTCAATCATAGACAGTAAGAAGGGTCAGCTTTCTTGTACTTAATTCGGCATTGTGCCTTTCGTATTTCATTCCGATTCAATTTCTGTGTTTCATCGTCAATAAGAAGGTCAGAGGGATACAGTAAACCTGAAGTGAAGCATCGGAAGCTATAACTAGTGTCACATGAATGGTTCAAAGCATAGACAGTAAGAAGTGTCAGTTTTCTTGTACTTAAGTCGGCATTGTGCCACTTTTATTTTATGCCGATGCAATTTCTGGGTTTCATCAACAATAAGAAGGTCAGAGGGATACAGTGAACCGGAAGTGTAGCATCGGATTCTATAACTAGTGTCACAGGAATGGTTCAAAACATAGACAGTAAGAAGAGTCAGTTTTCTTGTACTTAAGTCGTCATTGTGCCTTTTGTATTTAATTCCGTTGCAATTTCTGTGTTTCATCGTCAATAAGAAGGTCAGAGGGATACAGTAATCCTGAGGTGAAGCATCGGAATCAATAACTAGTGTCACAGGAATGGTTCAAATCATAGACAGTAAGAAGAGTCCTTTTTCTTGTACTCAAGTCGGCATTGTGCCTTTTATATTTAAATCCGATGCAATTTCTGTGTTTCATCGTCAATAAGAAGGTCAGAGGGATACAGGAAACCAGAAGTGAAGCATCGGAATCTATAACTATTGTCACATGAATGGTTCAAAACATAGTCAGTAAGAAGAGTCAGTTTTCGTGTATTTAAGTCGGCATTGTGCCTTTTGTATTTAATTCCGATGCAGTTTCTGTGTTTCATCGTCAATTAGAAGGTCAGAGGGATACAGTAAGCCTGAAGTGAAGCATCGGAATCCATAACTAGTGTCACATGAATGGTTCAAAACATAGACAGTAAGAAACGTTAGTTTTCTTGTACTTAAGTCGGCAATGTGCCATTTGTATTTACTTCCGATGCAATTTCTGTGTTTCATCGTCAATAAGAAGGTCAGAGGGATACAGTGAACCTGAAATGGAGCATCGGAATCTATAACTAGTGTCACAGGAATGGTTCAAAACATAGACAGTAAGAAGAGTCAGTTTTCTTGTACTTAAGTCGGCATTGTGCCTTTTGTATTTAATTCCGATGCAATTTCTGTGTTACATCGTCAATAAGAAGGTCAGAGGGATACAGTAAACCTGAAGTGAAGCATCGGAATCTGTAACTAGAGTCACAGAAACGGTTCAATCATAGACAGTAAGAAGAGTCATTTTTCTTGTACCTAATTCGGCATTGTGCCTTTTGTATTTCATTCCGATTCAATTTCTGTGTTTCATCGTCAATAAGAAGGTCAGAGGGATACAGTAAACCTGAAGTGAAGCATCGGAATCTATAACTAGTGTCTCATTAATGGTTCAAACATAGACAGTAAGAAGAGTCAGTTTTCTTGAACATAAGTCGGCATTGTGCCTTTTGTATTTAATTCCGATGCAGTATATGTGTTTCATCGTCAATAAGAAGGTCAGAGGGATACAGTAAACCTGAAGTGAATCATCGGAATCGACAACTAGTGTCACATGAATGGTTCAAAACATAGACAGTAAGAAACGTCAGTTTTCTTGTACTTATGTCGGCAATGTGCTTATTGTATTTAATTCCGTTGCAATTTCTGTGTTTCATCGTCAATAAGAAGGTCAGAGGGATACAGTGAACCTGAAGTGAAGCATCGGAATCTATAACTAGAGTCACAGGAATGGTTCAAAACATAGACAGTAAGAAGAGTCAGTTGTCTTGTACTTAAGTCGGCATTGTGCCTTTTGTATTTAATTCCGAAGCAATTTCTGTGTTTCATCGTCAATAAGAAGTTCAGAGGGATACAGTAAACCTGAAGGGAAGCATCGGAATCTATAACTAGAGTCACAGGAATGGTACAACCATAGACAGTAAGAAGAGTCAGTTTTCTTGTACTTAATTCGGCATTGTGGATTTTGTATTTCATTCCGATTCAGTTTCTGTGTTTCATCGTCAATAAGAAGGTCAGAGAGATACAGTAAAGCCGAAGTGAAGCATCGGAATCCATAACTAGTTTCACATGAATGAATCAAACATAGACAGTAAGAAGAGTCACTTTTCTTGTACATAAGTCGGCATTGTGCCTTTTGTATTTAATTTCGATGCAATATCTGTGTTTCATCGTCAATAAGAAGGTCAGAGGGATACAGTAAACCTGAAGTGAAGCATCGGAATCTATAACTACTGTCACATGAATGGTTCAAAACATAGTCAGTAAGAAGAGTCAGTTTTCGTGTACTTAAGTCGGTATTGTGAGTTATGTATTTAATTCCGATGCAATTTCTGTGTTTGGTCGTCAATAAGAAAGTTAGAGGGATACAGTAAACCTGAAGTGAAGCATCGGAACCTATAACTAGTGTCACAGGAATGGTTCAAAACATAGACAGTAAGAAGACTCAGTTTTCTTGTACTTAAGTCGGCATTGTGCCTTTTCTATTTTATTCCGATGCAATTTCTGTGTTTCATCGTCAATAAGAAGGTCAGAGGGATACAGTAAAGCCGAAGTGAAGCATCGGAATCTATAACTAGTGTCACAGGAATGGTTCAAAACTTAGACGTAAGAAGAGTCAGTTTTCTTGTACTTAAGTCGGCATTGTGCCTTTTGTATTTAATTCCGATGCAATTTCTGTGTTTCATCGTCAATAAGAAGGTCAGAGGGATACAGTGAACCTGAAGTGAAGCATCGGATTCTATAACTAGTGTCAAAGGAATGGTTCAAAACATAGACAGTAAGAAGAGTCAGTTTTCTTGTACTTAAGTGGGCATTGTGCCATTTGTATTTAATTCCGTTGCAATTTCTGTGTTTCATCGTCAATAAGAAGGTCAGAGGGATACAGTAATCCTGAGGTGAAGCATCGGAATCACTAACTAGTGTCACAGGAATGGTTCAAAACATAGACAGTAAGAAGAGTCCTTTTTCTTGTACTTAAGTCGGCATTGTGCCTTTTCTATTTAATTCCGATGCAATTTCTGTGTTTCATCGTCAATAAGAAGGTCAGAGGGATACAGGAAACCAGAAGTGGAGCATCGGAATCTATAACTAGTGTCACAGGAATGGTTCAAAGCCTAGACAGTAAGAAGAGTCAGTTTTCTTGTACTTAAGTTGGCATTGTGCCTCTTCTATTTTATTCCGATGCAATTTCTGTGTTTCATCGTCAATAAGAAGGTCAGAGGGATACAGTAAAGCCGAAGTGAAGCATCGGAATCTATAACTAGTGTCACAGGAATGGTTCAAAACTTAGACGTAAGAAGAGTCAGTTTTCTTGTACTTAAGTCGGCATTGTGCCTTTTGTATTTAACTCCGATGCAATTTCTGTGTTTCATCGTCAATAAGAAGGTCAGAGGGATACAGTAAAAGTGAAGTGAAGCATCGGAATCTATAACTAGTGACACAGGAATGGTTGAAAACATAGACAGTAAGAAGAGTCATTTTTCTTGTACTTAAGTCGCCATTGTGTCTTTTGTAATTAACTCCGATGCAATTTCTGTTCTTCATCGTCATTAAGAAGGTCAGAGGGATACTGTAAATGTGAGGTGAAGCATCGGAATCTATAACTAGTGTCACAGGAATGGTTCAATCATAGACAGTAAGAAGAGTCACTTTTCTTGTACATAAGTCGCATTGTGCCTTTTGTATTTAATTTCGATGCAATTTCCGTGTTTCATCGTCAATAAGAAGGTCAAAGGGATGCAGTAAACCTGAAGTGAAGCATCGGAATCTATAACTATTGTCACATGAATGGTTCAAAACATAGTCAGTAAGAAGGGTCAGTTTTCGTGTACTTAAGTCGGCATTGTGCCTTTTGTGTTTAATTCCGATGCAATTTCTGTGTTTGATCGTCAATAAGAAGGTCAGAGGGATACAGTAAACCTGAAGTGAAGCATCGGAATCTATAACTAGTGTCACAGGAATGGTTCAAAACATAGACAGTAAGAAGATTCAGTTTTCTAGTACTTAAGTCGGCATTGTGCCATTTGTATTTTATTCCGATGCAATTTCTGGGTTTCATCAACAATAAGAAGGTCAGAGGGATACAGTAAACCTGAAGTGAAGCATCGGAATATTTATCTAGTGACAAATGAATGGTTCAAACATAGACAGTAAGAAGAGTCAGTTTTCTTGTACTTAAGTCGGCATTGTGCCTTTTGTATTTAATTCCGATGGAATTTCTGTGTTTCATCGTCAATAAGAAGGTCAGAGGGATATAGTGAACCTGAGGTGAAGCATCGGAATGTATAACTAGTGTCACAGGAATGGTTCAAAACATAGACAGTAAGAAGAGTCAGTTCTCTTGTCCTTAAGTTGGCATTGTGCCTTTTGTATTTAATTCCGTTGCAATTTCTGTGTTTCATCGTCAATAAGAAGGTCAGAGGGATACAGTGAGCCTGAGGTGAAGCATCAGAATCAATAACTAGTGTCACAGGAATGGTTCAAAACATAGACAGTATGAAGACTCAGTTTTCTTCTACTTAAGTCTTCATTGTGCAATTTCTATTTAATTCCGTTGCAATTTCTGTGTTTCATCGTCAATAAGAAGGTCAGAGGGATGCAGTAATCCTGAGGTGAAGCATCGGAATCAATAACTAGTGTCACAGGAATGGTTCAAAACATAGACAGTAAGAATAGTCAGTTTTCTTGTACTTAAGTCGGCATTGTGCCTTTTCTATTTTATTCCGATGCAATTTCTGTGTTTCATCGTCAATAAGAAGGTCAGAGGGATACAGTAAAGCCGAAGTGAAGCATCGGAATCTATAACTAGTGTCACAGGGATGGTTCAAAACTTAGACGTAAGAAGAGTCAGTTTTCTTGTACTTAAGTCGGCATTGTGCCTTTTGTATTTAATTCCGATGCAATTTCTGTGTTTCATCGTCAATAAGAAGGTCAGAGGGATACAGTGAACCTGAAGTGAAGCATCGGATTCTATAACTAGTGTCACAGGTATGGTTCAAAACATAGACAGTAAGAAGGGTCAGTTTTCTTGTACTTAAGTCGGCATTGTGCCTTTTGTATTTAATTCCGTTGCAATTTCTGTGTTTCATCGTCAATTAGTAGTTCAGAGGGATACAGTAATCCTGAGGTGAAGCATCGGAATCAATAACTAGTGTCACAGGAATGGTTCAAAACATAGACAGTAAGAAGAGTCCTTTTTCTTGTACTTAAGTCGGCATTGTGCCTTTTCTATTTAATTACGATGCAATTTCTGTGTTTCATCGTCAATAAGAAGGTCAGAGGGATACAGGAAACCAGAAGTGAAGCATCGGAATCTATAACTAGTGTCACAGGAATGGTTCAAAACTTAGACGTAAGAAGAGTCAGTTTTCTTGTGCTTAAGTCGGCATTGTGCCTTTTGTATTTAATTCCGTTGCAATTTCTGTGTTTCATCGTCAATAAGAAGGTCAGAGGGATACAGTAAAAACGAAGTGAAGCATCGGAATCTATAAATAGTGTCACAGGATTGGTTCAAAACATAGACAGTAAGAAGAGTCAGTTTTCTTGTACTTAAGTCGCCTTTGTGCCTTTTGTAATTAACTCCGATGCAATTTCTGTTTTTCATCGTCAATAAGAAGGTCAGAGGGATACTGTAAACGTGAGGTGAAGCATCGGAATCTACGAGGGTTATTCCAAAAGTAAGGTCCGATTGATTGCCAAATTGAAACCACAGTAAACATCAGAAATGTTTTACTTGTAACAATTAGCTACACCTTTCAGCTACTTCTCTATGTAGTCGCCGTTCTGACTTAGACTTTTGTCATAGCGTTGTACCAACTTTTCAATAGCCTCATCATAGAAGGCAGCCGCCAGTGCTTTCCGCCAATTCCCCACGCTGTTCTACACCTCGTTGTCTGTGTCAAAATGTTGTCTTCAAAGACAGCGGTTCATGTGACCAGAGATGAAACTCAGGGGGAGACAATTGCGGACTGTATTGTGGGTAATCTAACATGTCCATTTGAAAACGATGCAGGAGCATCTTCATTGCCCCTGCAGAATGCGGCTGAGAATTGTCGTGAAGACGAAACAGCACGACAGTTATGTAATGTTGGCTGCATAGCTTCAGGCGAAATTTCTCACCAGGCCCTCGTACTTGGCGGCAGACACTATTTTCTAGACATCTTTACGCACTCACTGCGAGCTCAGAAATGAGAAGAGCGACGTGATGCTAACTGGGGTTATTCTAGAGACACTACCCAACACATCTATGCAAAGCTTTATCGGATTTTCATAGTCGTTTCCATTTCGCGACCGATCGGACCTTACTTTTGGAATAACCCTCGTATAACTAGTGTCACAGGAATGGTTCAAAACATAGACAGTAAGAAGATTCGGTATTCTAGTACTTAAGTCGGCATTGTGCCATTTGTATTTTATTCCGATGCAATTTCTGGGTTTCATCAACAATAAGAAAGTCAGAAGGATACAGTAAACCTGAAGTGAAGCACCGGAATCTATAACTAGTGTCACAGGAATGGTTCAAAACATAGACAGTATGAAGACTCAGTTTTCTTCTACTTAAGTCGGCATTGTGCAATTTCTATTTAATTCCGTTGCAATTTCTGTGTTTCATCGTCAATAAGAAGGTCAGAGGGATACAGTAATCCTGAGGTGAAGCATCGGAATCAATAACTAGTGTCACAGGAATGGTTCAAAACATAGACAGTAAGAATAGTCAGTTTTCTTGTACTTAAGTCGGCATTGTGCCTTTTCTATTTTATTCCGACGCAATTTCTGTGTTTCATCGTCAATAAGAAGGTCAGAGGGATACAGTAAAGCCGAAGTGAAGCATCGGAATCTATAACTAGTGTCACAGGGATGGTTCAAAACTTAGACGTAAGAAGAGTCAGTTTTCTTGTACTTAAGTCGGCATTGTGCCTTTTGTATTTAATTCCGATGCAATTTCTGTGTTTCATCGTCAATAAGAAGGTCAGAGGGATACAGTGAGCCTGAGGTGAAGCATCAGAATCAATAACTAGTGTCACAGGAATGGTTCAAAACATAGACAGTATGAAGACTCAGTTTTCTTCTACTTAAGTCGGCATTGTGCAATTTCTATTTAATTCCGTTGCAATTTCTGTGTTTCATCGTCAATAAGAAGGTCAGAGGGATACAGTAATCCTGAGGTGAAGCATCGGAATCAATAACTAGTGTCACAGGAATGGTTCAAAACATAGACAGTAAGAATAGTCAGTTTTCTTGTACTTAAGTCGGCATTGTGCCTTTTCTATTTTATTCCGATGCAATTTCTGTGTTTCATCGTCAATAAGAAGGTCAGAGGGATACAGTAAAGCCGAAGTGAAGCATCGGAATCTATAACTAGTGTCACAGGGATGGTTCAAAACTTAGACGTAAGAAGAGTCAGTTTTCTTGTACTTAAGTCGGCATTGTGCCTTTTGTATTTAATTCCGATGCAATTTCTGTGTTTCATCGTCAATAAGAAGGTCAGAGGGATACAGTGAACCTGAAGTGAAGCATCGGATTCTATAACTAGTGTCACAGGTATGGTTCAAAACATAGACAGTAAGAAGGGTCAGTTTTCTTGTACTTAAGTCGGCATTGTGCCTTTTGTATTTAATTCCGTTGCAATTTCTGTGTTTCATCGTCAATTAGTAGGTCAGAGGGATACAGTAATCCTGAGGTGAAGCATCGGAATCAATAACTAGTGTCACAGGAATGGTTCAAAACATAGACAGTAAGAAGAGTCCTTTTTCTTGTACTTAAGTCGGCATTGTGCCTTTTCTATTTAATTACGATGCAATTTCTGTGTTTCATCGTCAATAAGAAGGTCAGAGGGATACAGGAAACCAGAAGTGAAGCATCGGAATCTATAACTAGTGTCACAGGAATGGTTCAAAACTTAGACGTAAGAAGAGTCAGTTTTCTTGTGCTTAAGTCGGCATTGTGCCTTTTGTATTTAATTCCGTTGCAATTTCTGTGTTTCATCGTCAATAAGAAGGTCAGAGGGATACAGTAAAAATGAAGTGAAGCATCGGAATCTATAAATAGTGTCACAGGATTGGTTCAAAACATAGACAGTAAGAAGAGTCAGTTTTCTTGTACTTAAGTCGCCTTTGTGCCTTTTGTAATTAACTCCGATGCAATTTCTGTTTTTCATCGTCAATAAGAAGGTCAGAGGGATACTGTAAACGTGAGGTGAAGCATCGGAATCTACGAGGGTTATTCCAAAAGTAAGGTCCGATTGATTGCCAAATTGAAACCACAGTAAACATCAGAAATGTTTTACTTGTAACAATTAGCTACACCTTTCAGCTACTTCTCTATGTAGTCGCCGTTCTGACTTAGACTTTTGTCATAGCGTTGTACCAACTTTTCAATAGCCTCATCATAGAAGGCAGCCGCCAGTGCTTTCCGCCAATTCCCCAAGCTGGCCTACACCTCGTTGTCTGTGTCAAAATGTTGTCTTCAAAGACAGCGGTTCATGTGACCAGAGATGAAACTCAGGGGGAGACAATTGCGGACTGTATTGTGGGTAATCTAACATGTCCATTTGAAAACGATGCAGGAGCATCTTCATTGCCCCTGCAGAATGCGGCTGAGAATTGTCGTGAAGACGAAACAGCACGACAGTTATGTAATGTTGGCTGCATAGCTTCAGGCGAAATTTCTCACCAGGCCCTCGTACTTGGCGGCAGACACTATTTTCTAGACATCTTTACGCACTCACTGCGAGCTCAGAAATGAGAAGAGCGACGTGATGCTAACTGGGGTTATTCTAGAGACACTACCCAACACATCTATGCAAAGCTTTATCGGATTTTCATAGTCGTTTCCATTTCGCGACCGATCGGACCTTACTTTTGGAATAACCCTCGTATAACTAGTGTCACAGGAATGGTTCAAAACATAGACAGTAAGAAGATTCGGTATTCTAGTACTTAAGTCGGCATTGTGCGATTTGTATTTTATTCCGATGCAATTTCTGGGTTTCATCAACAATAAGAGGGTCAGAGGGATGCAGTAAACCTGAAGTGAAGCATCGGAATATATAACTAGTGTGACATGAATGGTTCAAACATAGACAGTAAGAAGAGTCAGTTTTCTTGTACTTAAGTCGGCATTGTGCCTTTTGTATTTAATTCCGATGCAATTTCTGTGTTTCCTCGTCAATAAGAAGGTCAGAGGGATACAGTGAACCTGAGGTGAAGCATCGGAATGTATAACTAGTGTCACAGGAATGGTTCAAAACATAGACAGTAAGAAGAGTCAGTTTTCCTGTACTTAAGTCGGCATTGTGCCTTTTCTTTTTAATTCCGAAGCAATTTCAGTGTTTCATCGTCAATAAGAAGGTCAGAGGGATACAGTGAACCTGAGGTGAAGCATCGGAATGTATAACTAGTGTCACAGGAATGGTTCAAAACATAGACAGTAAGAAGAGTCAGTTTTCTTGTACTTAAGTCGGCATTGTGCCATTTGTATTTTATTCCGATGCAATTTCTGTGTTTCATCAACAATAAGAAGGTCAGAGGGATACAGTAAACCTCAAGTGAAGCATCGGAATCTATAACTAGAGTCACAGGAATGGTTCAATCATACACAGTAAGAAGAGTCAGTTTTCTTGTACTTAATTCGGCATTGTGGATTTTGTATTTGATTCCGATTCAGTTTCTGTGTTTCATCATCAATAAGAAGGTCAGAGAGATACAGTAAACCTGAAGTGAAGCATCGGAATCCATAACTAGTGTCACATGAATGAATCAAAGATAGACAGTAAGAAGAGTCACTTTTCTTGTACATAAGTCGGCATTGTGCCTTTTGTATTTAATTTCGATGCAATTTCCGTGTTTCATCGTCAATAAGAAGGTCAAAGGGATGCAGTAAACCTGAAGTGAAGCATCGGAATCTATAACTATTGTCACAACAATGGTTCAAAACATAGTCAGTAAGAAGGGTCAGTTTTCGTGTACTTAAGTCGGCATTGTGCCTTTTGTGTTTAATTCCGATGCAATTTCTGTGTTTGATCGTCAATAAGAAGGTCAGAGGGATACAGTAAACCTGAAGTGAAGCATCGGAATCTATAACTAGTGTCACAGGAATGGTTCAAAACATAGACAGTAAGAAGAGTCAGTTTTCTTGTACTTAATAGGCATTGTGCCTTTTGTATTTAATTCCGATGCAATTTCTGTGTTTCATCGTCAATAAGAAGGTCAGAGGGATACAGTGAACCAGAAGTGAAGCATCGGATTCTATAACTAGTGTCACAGGAATGGTTCAAAACATAGACAGTAATAAGAGTCAGTTTTCTTGTACTTAAGTCGGCATTGTGCCTTTTGTATTTAATTCCGTTGCAATATCTGTGTTTTATCGTCAATAAGAAGGTCAGAGGGATACAGTAATCCTGAGGTGAAGCATCGGAATCAATAACTAGTGTCACAGGAGTGGTTCAAAACATAGACAGTAAGAAGAGTCCTTTTTCTTGTACTTAAGTCGACATTGTGCCTTTTTCTATTTATTCCGATGCAATATCTGTGTTTCATAGTCAATAAGAAGGTCAGAGGGATACAGGAAACCAGGAGTGAAGCATCGGAATCTATAAATAGTGTCACAGGAATGGTTCAAAGCATAGACAGTACGAAGAGTCAGTTTTCTTGTACTTAAGTTGGGATTGTGCCTTTTCTATTTAATTCCGATGCAATTTCTGTGTTTCATCGTCAATAAGAAGGTCAGAGGGATACAGTGAACCAGAAGTGAAGCATCGGATTCTATAACTAGTGTCACAGGAATGGTTCAAAACATAGACAGTAATAAGAGTCAGTTTTCTTGTACTTAAGTCGCCATTGTGCCTTTTGTAATTAACTCCGATGCAATTTCTGTTTTTCATCGTCAATATGAAGGTCAGAGGGATACTGTAAACGTGAGGTGAAGCATCGGAATCTATAACTAGTCTCACAGCAATGGTTCAAACATAGACAGTAAGAAGAGTTAGTTTTCTTGTACTTATGTCGGCATTGTGCCTTTTGTATTTAATTCCGATGCAATTTCTGTGTTTCATCGTCAATAAGTAGGTCAGAGGGATACAGTAAACCTGAAGTGAAGGATCGGAAGCTATAACTAGTGTCACATGAATGGTTCAAAGCATAGACAGTAAGAAGTGTCAGTTTTCTTGTACTTAAGTCGGCATTGTCTTTTTCTATTTAATTCCGATGCAATTTCTGTGCTTCATCGTCAATAAGAAGGTCAGAGGGATACAGTAAACCTGAAGTGAAGGATCGGAATCTATAACTAGTGTCACAGGAATGGTTCAAAACACAGACAGTAAGAAGATTCAGTTTTCTAGTACTTAAGTCGGCATTGTGCCTTTTGTATTTAATTCCGATGCAATTTCTGTGTTTCATCGTCAATAAGAAGGTCAGAGGATACAGTGATTCTGAGGTGAAGCATCGGAATGTATAACTAGTGTCACAGGAATGGTTCAAAACATAGACAGTAAGAAGAGTCAGTTCGGTTGTACTTAAGTCGGCATTGCGCCTTTGGTATTTCATTCCGAAGCAATTTCAGTGTTTCATCGTCAATAAGAAGGTCAGAGGTATACCGTGAACCTGAAGTGTGCATCGGAATCTATAACTAGTGTCACAGGAATGGTTGAAAACATAGACAGTAATAAGTGTCAGTTTTCCTTTACTTAAGTCGGCGTTGTGCCTTTTGTATTTTAATTCCGATGCAATTTCTGTGTTCCATCGTCAATAAGAAGGTCAGAGGGATACAGTAAACCTGAAGTGAAGCATCGGAATCTGTAACAAGTGTCACAGGAATGGTTCAAAACATAGACAGTAAGAAGAGTCAGTTTTCTTGTACTTAAGTCGGCATTGTGGTATTTGTATTTTATTCCGATGCAATTTCTGTGTTTCATCGTCAATAAGAAGGTCAGAGGGATACAGTAAACCTGGAGTTAAGCATCGGAATCTATAACTAGTGTCACAGGAATGGTTCAAAACATAGACAGTAAGAAGAGTCAGTTTTCTTGTACTTAAGTCGGCATTATACATTTTGTATTTAAGTCCGTTGCAACTTCTGTGTTTCATCGTCAATAAGAAGGTCAGAGGGATACAGTAATCCTGAGGTGAAGCATCGGAATATATAACTAGTGTGACATGAATGGTTCAAACATAGATAGTAAGAAGAGTCAGTTTTCTTGTACTTAAGTCGGCATTGTGCCTTTTGTATTTAATTCCGATGCAATTTCTGTGTTTAATCGTCAATAAGAAGGTCAGCGGGATACAGTTAACCTGAAGTGAAGCATCGCAATCTATAACTAGAGTCACAGGTATGGTTCAAAACATAGACAGTAAGAAGAGTCAGTTTTCTTGTACTTAAGTCGGCATTGTGCTCTTTGTATTTAATTCCGATGCAATTTCTGTGTTTCATCGTCAATAAGAAGGTCTGAGGGATACAGTAAACCTGAAGTGAAGCATCGGAATCTGTATCTAGTGTCACAGGAATGGTTCAAAACATAGACAGCAAGAAGAGTCAGTTTTCTTGTTCTTAAGTCCTCATTCTGCCTTTTGTATTAAATTCCGAAGCAATTTCAGTGTTTCATCGTCAATAAGAAGGTCAGAGGGATACCGTGAACCTGAAGTGTGCATCGGAATCTATAACTAGTGTCACAGGAATGGTTCAAAACTTAGACAGTAAGAAGAGTAAGTTTTCTTGTACTTAAGTCGGCATTGTGCCTTTTCTATTGAATTCCTTTGCAATTTCTGTGTTTCATCGTCAATAATAAGGTCAGAGGGATACAGTAATCCTGAGGTGAAGCATCGGAATCAATAACTAGTGTCACAGGAATGGTTCAAAACATAGACAGTAAGAAGAGTCAGTTTTCTTGTACTTAAGTCAGCATTGTGCTTTTTCTATTTAATTCCGAAGCAATTTCAGTGTTTCATCGTCAATAAGAAGGTCAGAGGGATACAGTGAACCTGAAGTGAAGCATCGGAATCTATAACTAGTGTCATAGGAATGATTCAAAACACAGACAGTAAGAAGTGTCAGTTTTCTTGTACTTATGTCGGCATTGTGCCTTTTCTATTTAATTCCGATGCAATTTCTGTGCTTCATCGTCAATAAGAAGGTCAGAGGGATACAGTAAACCTGAAGTGAAGCATCGGAATCTATAACTAGTGTCACAGGAATGGTTCAAAACATAGACAGTAAGAAGAGTCAGTTTTCTAGTACTTAAGTCGGCATTGTGCCATTTGTATTTTATTCCGATGCAATTTCTGTGTTTCATCAACAATAAGAAGGTCAGAGGGATACAGTAAACCTGAACTGAAGCATCAGAATATATAACTAGTGTCACATGAATGGTTCAATCATAGACAGTAAGAAGAGTCAGTTTCCTTGTACTTAAGTCGGCATTGTGCCTTTTGTATTTAATTCCGATGCAATTTCTGTGTTTCATCGACAATAAGAAGGTCAGAGGGATACAGTGAACCTGTGGTGAAGCATCGGAATGTATAACTAGTGTCACAGGAATGGTTCAAAACATAGACAGTAAGAAGAGTCAGTTCTCTTGTACTTAAGTCGGCATTGTGCCTTTTGTATTTAATTCCGTTGCAATTTCTGTGTTTCATCCTCAATAAGAAGGTCAGTGGGATACAGTAATCCTGAGGTGAAGCATCGGAATCAATAACTAGTGTCACAGGAATGGTTCAAAACATAGACAGTAAGAAGACTCAGTTTTCTTATACTTAAGTCGGCATTGTGCCATTTCTATTTAATTCCGTTGCCATTTCTGTGTTTCATCGTCAATAAGAAGGTCAGAGGGATACAGTAATCCTGAGGTGAAGCATCGGAATCAATAACTAGTGTCACAGGAATGGTTCAAAACATAGACAGTCAGAAGAGTCAGTTTTCTTGTACTTAAGTCGGCATTGTGCCTTTTCTATTTAATTCCGATGCAATTTCTGTGTTTCATCGTCAATAAGAAGGTCAGAGGGATACAGTAAACCTGAAGTGAAGCATCGGAATCTATAACTAGTGTCACAGGAATGGTTCAAAACATAGACAGTAGGAAGAGTCAGTTTTCTTGTACTTAAGTCGGCATTGTGCCATTTGTATTTTATTCCGATGCAATTTCTGTGTTTCATCTACAATAAGAAGGTCAGAGGGATACAGTAAACCAGAAGTGAAGCATCGGAATATATGACTTGTGTGACATGAATGGTTCAAACATAGACAGTAAGAAGAGTCAGTTTTCTTGTACTTAAGTCGGCATTGTGCCTTTTGTATTTAATTCCGATGCAATTTCTGTGTTTCATCGTCGATAAGAAGGTCAGAGGGATACAATGAACCTGAAGTAAAGAATCGGAATCTATAACTAGTGTCACAGGAATGGTTCGAAACATAGACTGTAAGAAGAGTCAGTTTTCTTGTACTTAAGTCGGCATTCTGCCTTTTGTATTTAATTCCGAAGCAATTTCAGTGTTTCATCGTCAATAAGAAGGTCAGAGGGATACCGTGAACCTGAAGTGTGCATCGGAATCTATAAGTAGTGTCACAGGAATGATTCAAATCATAGACAGTAATAAGAGTCAGTATTCTTGTACTTAAGTCGGCATTGTGCCATTTGTATTTTATTCCGATGCAATTTCTGTGTTTCATCAACAATACGAAGGTCAGAGGGATACAGTAAACCTCAAGTGAAGCATCGGAATCTATAACTAGAGTCACAGGAATGGTTCAATCATAGACAGTAAGAAGAGTCAGTTTTCTTGTACTTAATTCGGCATTGTGGATTTTGTATTTGATTCCGATTCTTTTTCTGTGTTTCATCGTCAATAAGAAGGTCAGAGAGATACAGTAAACCTGAAGTGAAGCATCGGAATCCATAACTAGTGTCACATGAATGAATCAAAGATAGACAGTAAGATAAGTCACTTTTCTTGTACATAAGTCGGCATTGTGACTTTTGTATTTAATTTCAATTTTATTTCCGTGTTTCATCGTCAATAAGAAGGTCAAAGGGATGCAGTAAACCTGAAGTGAAGCATCGGAATCTATAACTATTGTCACATGAATGGTTCAAAACATAGTCAGTAAGAAGGGTCAGTTTTCGTGTACTTAAGTCGGCATTGTGCCTTTTGTGTTTAATTCCGATGCAATTTCTGTGTTTGATCGTCAATAAGAAGGTCAGAGGGATACAGTAAACCTGAAGTGAAGCATCGGAATGTATAACTAGTGTCACAGGAATGGTTCAAAACATAGACAGTAAGAAGAGTCAGTTTTCTTGTACTTAAGTCGGCATTGTGCTTTTTGTATTTAATTACGATGCAATTTCTGTGTTTCATCGTCAATAAGAAGGTCTGAGGGAGACAGTAAACCTGAAGTGAAGCATCGGAATCTGTATCTAGTGTCACAGGAATGGTTCAAAACATAGACAGCAAGAAGAGTCAGTTTTCCTGTTCTTAAGTCGGCATTGTGCCTTTTGTATTTAATTCCGATGCAATTTCTGTGTTTCATCGTCAATAAGAAGGTCGGAGGGATACAGTAAACCAGAAGTGAAGCATCGGAATCTGTATCTAGTGTCACAGGAATGGTTCAAGACATAGACAGCAAGAAGAGTCAGTTTTCTTGTACTTAAGTCGGCATTGTGCCTTTTGTATTTAATTCCGATGGAATTTCAGTGTTTCATCGTCGATAAGAAGGTCAGAGAGATACAATGAACCTGAAGTGAAGCATCGGAATCTATAACTAGTGTCACAGGAATAGTTCGAAGCATAGACTGTAAGAAGAGTCAGTTGTCTTGTATTTAAGTCGGCATTCTGCCTTTTGTATTTAATTCCGAAGCAATTTCAGTGTTTCATCGTCAATAAGAAGGTCAGAGGGATACCGTGAACCTGAAGTGTGCATCGGAATCTATAACTAGTGTCACAGGAATGGTTGAAAACTTAGACAGTAAGAAGAGTAAGTTTTCTTGTACTTAAGTCGGCATTGTGCCTTTTCTATTGCATTCCTTTGCAATTTCTGTGTTTCATCGTCAATAAGAAGGTCAGAGGGATACAGTAATCCTGAGGTGAAGCATCGAAATCAATAACTAGTGTCACAGGAATGCTTCAAAACATAGACAGTAAGAAGAGTCAGTTTTCTTGTACTTAAGTCGGCATTGTGCCTTTTCTATTTAATTCCGAAGCAATTTCAGTGTTTCATCGTCAATAAGAAGGTCAGAGGGATACAGTGAACCTGAAGTGAAGCATCAGAATCTATAACTAGTGTCACAGGAATGATTCAAAACATAGACAGTAAGAAGTGTCAGTTTTCTTGTACTTAAGTCGGCATTGTTCCTTTTCTATTTAATTCCGATGCAATTTCTGTGCTTCATCGTCAATAAGAAGGTCAGAGGGATACAGTAAACCTGAAGTGAAGCATCGGAATCTATAACTAGTGTCACAGGAATGGTTCAAAACATAGACAGTAAGAAGAGTCAGTTTTCTAGTACTTATGTCGGCATTGTGCCATTTGTATTTTATTCCGATGCAATTTCTGGGTTTCATCAACAATAAGAAGGTCAGAGGGATACAGTAAACCTGAACTGAAGCATCGGAATATGTAACTAGTGTCACATGAATGGTTCAAACATAGACAGTAAGAAGAGTCAGTTTTCTTGTACTTCAGTCGGCATTGTGCCCTTTGTATTTAATTCCGATGCAATTTCTGTGTTTCAACGTCAATAAGAAGGTCAGAGGGATCCAGTGAACCTGTGGTGAAGCATCGGAATGTATAACTAGTGTCACAGGAATGGTTCAAAACATAGACAGTAAGAAGAGTCAGTTCTCTTGTACTTAAGTCGGCATTGTGCCTTTTGTATTTAATTCCGTTGCTATTTCTGTGTTTCATCCTCAATAAGAAGGTCAGATTGATACAGTAATCCTGAGGTGAAGCATCGGAATCAATAACTAGTGTCACAGGAATGGTTCAAAACATAGACAGTAAGAAGACTCAGTTTTCTTCTACTTAAGTCGGCATTGTGCCATTTCTATTTAATTCCGTTGCCATTTCTGTGTTTCATCGTCAATAAGAAGGTCAGAGGGATACAGTAATCCTTACGTGAAGCATAGGAATCAATAACTAGTGTCACAGGAATGGTTCAAACATAGACAGTAAGAAGAGTCAGTTTTCTTGTACATAAGTGGCATTGTGCCTTTTGTATTTAAATCCGATGCAATTTCTGTGTTTAATCGTCAATACGAAGGTCAGCGGGATACAGTTAACCTGAAGTGACGCATCGGAATCTATAACTAGAGTCACAGGTATGGTTCAAAACATAGACAGTAAGAAGAGTCAGTTTTCTTGTACTTAAGTCGGCATTGGGCTTTTTGTATTTAATTCCGATGCAATTTCTGTGTTTCATCGTCAATAGGAAGGTCAGAGGGATACAGTAAACCTGAAGTGAAGCATCGGAATCTGTATCTAGTGTCACAGGAATGGTTCAATACATAGACAGCAAGACGAGTCAGTTTTCTTGTACTTAAGTCGGCGTTGTGCCTTTTGTATTTAATTCCGATGCAATTTCTGTGTTTCATCGTCGATAAGAAGGTCAGAGGGATACAATGAACCTGAAGTGAAGCATCGGAATCTATAACTAGTGGCACAGGAATGGTTCGAAACATAGACTGTAAGAAGAGTCAGTTTTCTTGTACTTAAGTCGGCATTCTGCTGGTTGGTTGGTTTTAGGGGGAGGAGACCAGACAGCGAGGTCATCGGTCTCATCGGATTAGGGGCGGATGGGGAAGGAGGTCGGCCGTGCCCTTTGAAAGGAACCATCCCGGCATTTGCCTGGAGCGATTTAGGGAAATCACGGAAAACCTAAATCAGGATGGCCGGACGCGGGATTGAACCGTCGTCCTCCCGAATGCGAGTCCAGTGTGCTAACCACTGCGCCACCTCGCTCGGTCGGCATTCTGCCTTTTGTATTTAATTCCGAAGCAATTTCAGTGTTTCATCGTCAATAAGAAGGTCAGAGGGATACCGTGAACCTGAAGTGTGCATCGGAATCTATAACAAGTGTCACAGGAATGGTTCAAACCATAGACAGTAATAAGAGTCAGTATTCTTGTACTTAAGTCGGCATAGTGCCTTTTGTATTTTAATTCCGATGCAATTTCTGTGTTTCATCGTCAATAAGAAGGTCAGAGGGATACAGTAAACCTGAAGTGAAGCATCGGAATCTATAACTAGTGTCACAGGAATGGTTCAAAACATAGACAGTAAGAAGAGTCAGTTTTCTTGTACTTAAGTCGGCATTGTGCCTTTTGTATTTTAATTCCGATGCAATTTCTGTGTTTCATCGTCAATAAGAAGGTCAGAGGGATACAGTAAACCTGAAGTGAAGCATCGGAATCTATAACTAGTGTCACAGGAACGGTTCAAAACATAGACAGTAAGAAGAGTCAGTTTTCTTGTACTTAAGTCCGCATCGTGCCTTTTCTATTTAATTCCGAAGCAATTTCAGTGTTTCATCGTCAATAAGAAGGTCAGAGGGATACAGTGAACCTGAAGTGAAGCATCGGAATCTATAACTAGTGTCACAGGAATGGTTCAAAACATAGACAGTAAGAAGAGTCAGTTTTCTTGTACTTAAGTCGGCATTCTGCCTTTTGTATTTAATTCCGAAGCAATTTCAGTGTTTCACCGTCGATAAGAAGTTCAGAGGGATACCGTGAACCTGAAGTGTGCATCGGAATCTATAACTAGTGTCACAGGAATGGTTCAAAACATAGACAGTAATAAGAGTCAGTTTTCTTGTACTTAAGTCGGCATTGTGCCTTTTGTATTTAATTCCGTTGCAATTTCTGTGTTTCATCGTCAATAAGAAGGTCAGAGGGATACAGTAATCCTGAGGTGAAGCATCGGAATATAAAACTAGTGTGACATGAATGATTCAAACATAGACAGTAAGAAGAGTCAGTTTTCTTGTACTTAAGTCGGCATTGTGCCTTTTGTATTTAATTCCGATGCAATTTCTGTGTTTAATCGTCAATAAGAAGGTCAGCGGGATACAGTTAACCTGAAGTGAAGCATCGGAATCTATAACTAGAGTCACAGGTATGGTTCAAAACATAGACAGTAAGAAGAGTCAGTTTTCTTGTACTTAAGTTGGCATTGTGTTTTTGTATTTAATTCCATTGCAATTTCTGTGTCTCATCGTCTATAAGAAGGTCAGAGGGATACAGTAAACCTGAAGTTAAGCATCGGAATCTGTATCTAGTGTCACAGGAATGGTTCAAAACATAGACAGCAAGAAGAATCAGTTTTCTTGTACTTAAGTCGGCATTGTGCCTTTTGTATTTAATTCCAATGCAATTTCTGTGTTTCATCGTCGATAAGAAGGTCAGAGGGATACAATGAACCTGAAGTGAAGCATCGGAATCTATAACTAGAGTCACAGGAATGGTTCGAAACATAGACTGTAAGAAGAGTCAGTTTTCTTGTACTTAAGTCGGCATTCTGCCTTTTGTATTTAATTCCGAAGCAATTTCAGTGTTTCATCGTCAATAAGAAGGTCAGAGGGATACCGTGAACCTGAAGTGTGCATCGGAATCTATAACTAGTGTCACAGGAATGTTTCAAAACATAGACAGTAATAAGAGTCAGTTTTCTTGTACTTAAATCGGCATTGTGCCTTTTGTATTTTAATTCCGATGCAATTTCTGTGTTTCATCGTCAATAAGATGGTCAGAGGGATACAGTAAACCTGAAGTGAAGCATCGGAATCTATAACTAGTGACACAGGAATGGTTCAAAACATAGACAGTAAGAAGAGACAGTTTTCTTGTACTTAAGTCGGCATTGTGAATTTTCTATTTAACTCCGATGCAATTTCTGTGTTTCATCGTCAATAAGAAGGTCAGAGGGATACAGTAATCCTGAGGTGAAGCATCGGAATCAATAACTAGTGTCACAGGAATGGTTCAAAACATAGACAGTAAGAAGAGTCAGTTTTCTTGTACTTAAGTCGGCATTGTGCCTTTTCTATTTAATTCCGAAGCAATTTCAGTGTTTCATCGTCAATAAGAAGGTCAGAGGGATACACTGAACCTGAAGTGAAGCATCGGAATCTATAACTTGTGTCACAGGAATGGTTCAAAACATAGACAGTAAGACGAGTCAGTTTTCTTGTACTTAAGTCGGCATTGTGCCTTTTCTTTTTAATTCCGTTGCAATTTCTGTGTTTCATCGTGAATAAGAAGGTCAGAGGGATACAGTAATCCTGAGGTGAAGCATCGGAATCAGTAACTAGTGTCACAGGAATGGTTCAAAACATAGACAGTAAGAAGAGTCTGTTTTCTTGTACTTAAGTCGGCATTGTTCCTTTTCTATTTAATTCCGAAGCAATTTCAGTGTTTCATCGTCAATAAGAAGGTCAGAGGGATACACTGAACCTGAAGTGAAGCATCGGAATCTATAACTAGTGTCACAGGAATGGTTGAAAACATAGACAGTAAGAAGAGTCAGTTTTCTTGTACTTAAGTCGGCATTGTGCCTTTTGTATTTAATTCCGTTGCAATTTCTATGTTTCATCGTCAATAAGAAGGTCAGAGGGATACAGTAATCCTTACGTGAAGCATCGGAATCAATAACTAGTGTCACAGGAATGGTTCAAAACATAGACAGTAAGAAGAGTCAGTTTTCTTGTACTTAAGTCGGCATTGTGCCTTTTCTATTTAATTTCGAAGCAATTCCTGTGTTTCATCGTCAATAAGAAGGTCAGAGGGATACAGTAAACCTGAAGTGAAGCATCGGAATCTATAACTTGTGTCTCAGGAATTGTTCAAAACATAGACAGTAAGAAGAGTCAGTTTTCTTGTACTTAAGTCGGCATTGTGCCATTTGTATTTTATTCCCATGCAATTTCTGCGTTTCATCAACAAATAGAAGGTCAGAGTGATACAGTAAACCTGCAGTGAAGCATCGGAATATATAACTAGTGTCACATGAATGGTTCAAACATAGACAGTAAGAAGAGTCAGTTTACTTGTACTTATGTCGGCATTGTGCATTTTGTATTTAATTCCGATGCAATTTCTGTGTTTCATCGTCAATAAGAAGGTCAGAGGGATACAGTAAAAATGAAGTGAAGCATCGGAATTTATAACTAGTGTCACAGGAATGGATCAAAACATAGACAGTAAGAAGTGTCAGTTTTCTTGTACTTAAGTCGCCATTCTGCCTTTTGTAATTAACTCCGATGAAATTTCTGTTTTTCATCGTCAATAAGAAGGTCAGAGGGATACAGTAAACCTGAAGTGAAGCATCGGAATCTGTAACTAGTGTCACATGAATGGTTCAAAACATAGACAGTAACAAGAGTCAGTTTTCTTGTACTTAAGTAGGCATGGTGCCTTTTGTATTTAATACCGAAGCAATTTCAGTGTTTCATCGTCGATAAGAAGTTCAGAGGGATACCGTGAACCTGAAGTGTGCATCGGAATCTATAACTAGTGTCACAGGAATGGTTCAAAACATAGACAGTAAGAAGAGTCAGTTTTCTTGTACTAAAGTTGGCATTCTGCCTTTTGTATTTAATTCCGAAGCAATTTCAGTGTTTCACCGTCGATAAGAAGTTCAAAGGGATACCGTGAACCTGAAGTGTGCATCGGAATCTATAACTAGTGTCACAGGAATGGTTCAAAACATAGACAGTAATAAGAGTCAATTTTCTTGTACTTAAGTCGGCATTGTTCCTTTTGTATTTTAATTCCGATGCTATTACTGTGTTTCATCGTCAATATGAAGGTCAGAGGGATACAGTAAACCTGAAGTGAAGCATCGCAATCTATAACTAGTGTCACAGGAACGGTTCAAAACATCGACAGTAAGAAGAGTCAGTTTTCTTGTACTTAAGTCCGCATCGTGCCTTTTCTATTTAATTCCGAAGCAATTTCAGTGTTTCATCGTCAATAAGAAGGTCAGAGGGATACAGTGAACCTGAAGTGAAGCATCGGAATCTATAACTAGAGTCACAGGTATGGTTCAAAACATAGACAGTAAGAAGAGTCAGTTATCTTGTACTTAAGTTGGCATTGTGTTTTTGTATTTAATTCCGATGCAATTTCTGTATCACATCGTCTATAAGAAGGTCAGAGGGATGCAGTAAACCTGAAGTTAAGCATCGGAATCTGTATCTAGTGTCACAGGAATGGTTCAAAACATAGACAGCAAGAATAATCAGTTTTCTTGTACTTAAGTCGGCATTGTGCCTTTTGTATTTAATTCCAATGCAATTTCTGTGTTTCATCGTCGATAAGAAGGTCAGAGGGATACGATGAACCTGAAGTGAAGCATCGGAATCTATAACTAGTGTCACAGGAATGGTTCGAAACATAGACTGTAAGAAGAGTCAGTTTTCTTGTACTTAAGTCGGCATTGTGCATTTTCTATTTAATTCCGTTGCAATCTCTGTGTTTCATCGTGAATAAGAAGGCCAGAGGGATACAGTAATCCTGAGGTGAAGCATCGGAATCAATAACTAGTGTCACAGGAATGGTTCAAAACATAGACAGTGAGAAGAGTCTGTTTTCTTGTACTTAAGTCGGCATTGTTCCTTTTCTATTTAATTCCGAAGCAATTTCAGTGTTTCATCGTCAATAAGAAGGTCAGAAGGATACACTGAACCTGAAGTGAAGCATCGGAATCTATAACTAGTGTCACAGGAATGGTTCAAAACATAGACAGTAAGAAGAGTCAGTTTTCTTGTACTTATGTCGGCATTGTGCCTTTTGTATTTAATTCCGTTGCAATTTCTGTGTTTCATCGTGAATAAGAAGGTCAGAGGGATACAGTAATCCTGAGGTGAAGCATCGGAATCAATAACTAGTGTCACAGGAATGGTTTAAAACATAGACAGTAAGAAGAGTCTGTTTTCTTGTACTTAAGTCGGCATTGTGCCTTTTCTATTTAATTCCGTTGCAATTTCTATGTTTCATCGTCAATAAGAAGGTCAGAGGGATACAGTAATCCTTACGTGAAGCATCGGAATCAATAACTAGTGTCACAGGAATGGTTCAAAACATAGACAGTAAGAAGAGTCAGTTTTCTTGTACTTAAGTCGGCATTGTGCCTTTTCTATTTAATTTCGAAGCAATTCCTGTGTTTGATCGTCAATAAGAAGGTCAGAGGGATACAGTAAACCTGAAGTGAAGCATCGGAATCTATAACTAGTGTCTCTGGAATTGTTCAAAACATAGACAGTAAGAAGAGTCAGTTTTCTTGTACTTAAGTCGGCATTGTGCCATTTGTATTTTATTCCCATGCAATTTCTGTGTTTCATCAACAAATAGAAGGTCAGAGTGATACAGTAAACCTGCAGTGAAGCATCGGAATATATAACTAGTGTCACATGAATGGTTCAAACATAGACAGTAAGAAGAGTCAGTTTACTTGTACTTATGTCGGCATTGTGCATTTTGTATTTAATTCCGATGCAATTTCTGTGTTTCATCGTCAATAAGAAGGTCAGAGGGATACAGCAAAAATGAAGTGAAGCATCGGAATTCATAACTAGTGTCACAGGAATGGATCAAAACATAGACAGTAAGAAGTGTCAGTTTTCTTGTACTTAAGTCGCCATTGTGCCTTTTGTAATTAACTCCGATGAAATTTCTGTTTTTCATCGTCAATAAGAAGGTCAGAGGGATACAGTAAACCTGAAGTGAAGCATCGGAATCTGTAACTAGTGTCACAGGAATGGTTCAAAACATAGACAGTAAGAAGAGTCAGTTTTCTTGTACTTATGTCGGCATTGTGCCATTTGTATTTTATTCCGATGCAATTTATGGGTTTCATCAACAATAAGAAGGTCAGAGGGATACAGTAAACCTAAAGTGAAGTATCGGAATATATAACTAGTGTCACATGATTGGTTCAAACATAGACAGTAAGAAGAGTCAGTTTTCTTGTACTTAAGTCGGCATTGTGCCTTTTGTATTTAATTCCGATGCAATTTCTGTGTTTCATCGTCAATAAGAAGTTCAGAGGGATACAGTAAACCTGAAGTGAAGCATCGGAATCTGTATCTAGTGTCACAGGAATGGTTCAAAACATAGACAGCAAGAACAGTCAGTTTTCTTGTACTTAAGTCGGCATTGTGCCTTTTGTATTTAATTTCGATGCAATTTCTGAGTTTCATCGTCGATAAGAAGGTCAGAGGGATACAATGAACCTGAAGTGAAGCATCGGAATTTATAACTAGTGTCACAGGAATGGTTCGAAACATAGACTGTAAGAAGAGTCAGTTTTCTTGTACTTAAGTCGGCATTCTGCCTTTTGTATATAATTCCGTTGCAGTTTCTGTGTTTCATCGTCAATAAGAAGGTCAGAGGGATACAGTAATCCTGAGGTGAAGCATCGGAATCAATAACCAGTGTTACAGGAATGGTTCAAAGCATAGACAGTTAGAAGAGTCAGTTTTCTTGTTCTTAAGTCGGCATTTTGCCTTTTCTATTTAATTCCGTTGCAATTTCTGTGTTTCATCGTCAATAAGAAGGTCAGAGGGATACAGTAATCCTGAGGTGAAGCATCGGAACAATAACTAGTGTCACAGGAATGGTTCAAAACATAGACAGTAAGAAGAGTCAGTTTTCTTGTACTTAAGTCGGCGTTGTGCCTTTTCTATTTAATTCCGATGCAATTTCTGTGTTTCATCGTCAATAAGAAGGTCAGAGGGATACAGTAAACTTGAAGTGAAGCATCGGAATCTATAACTAGTGTCACAGGAATGGTTCAAAGCATAGACAGTAAGAAGAGTCACTTTTCTTGTACTTAAGTCGGCATTGTGCCATTTGTATTTTATTCCGATGCAATTTCTGTGTTTCATCAACAATGAGAAGGTCAGAGTGATACAGTAAACCTGAAGTGAAGCATCGGAATATATAACTAGTGTCACATGAATGGTCCAAACACAGACATTAAGAAGAGTCAGTTTTCTTGTACTTAAGTCGGCATTGTGCCTTTTGTATTTAATTCCGATGCAATTTCTGTGTTTCATTGTCAATAAGAAGGTCAGAGGGATACAGTAAACCTGAAGTGAAGCATCAGAATCTATAACTAGTGTCACAGGAATGGTTCACAACATAGACAGCAAGAAGAGTCAGTTGTCTTGTACTTAAGTCGGCATTGTGCATTTTGTATTTAATTCCCATGCAATTTCTGTGTTTCATCGTCAATAAGAAGGTCAGAGGGATACAGTAATTCTCAAGTGAAGCATCGGAATCTATAACTAGTGTCACAGGAATGGTTCGAAACATAGACTGTAAGAAGAGTCAGTTTTCTTGTACTTAAGTCGGCATTGTGCATTTTGTATTTAATTCCGTTGCAATTTCTGTGTTTCATCGTCAATAAGAAGGTCAGAGGGATACAGTAATCCTGAGGTGAAGCATCGGAATCAATAGCTAGTGTCACAGGAATGGTTCAAAACATAGACCGTGAGAAGCGTCAGTTTTCTTCTACTTAAGTCGGCATTGTGCCTTTTCTATTTAATTCCGAAGCAATTTCAGTGTTTCATCGTCAATAAGAAGGTCAGAGGGATACAGTGAACCTGAAGTGAAGCATCGGAATCTATAACTAGTGTCACAGGAATGGTTCAAAACATAGACAGTAAGAAGAGTCAGTTTTCTTGTGATTAAGTCGGCATTGTGCCTTTTCGATTTAATTCCGTTGCAATTTCTGTGTTTCATCGTCAATAAGAAGGTCAGAGGGACACAGTAATCCTGAGGTGAAGCATCGGATTCAATAACTAGTGTCACAGGAATGGTTCAAAACATAGACAGTAAGAAGAGTCAGTTTTCTTGTACTTATGTCGGCATTGTGCCTTTTCTACTTAATTCCGTTGCAATTTCTGTGTTTCATCGTCAATAAGAAGGTCAGAGGGATACAGTAATCCTTACGTGAAGCATTGGAATCAATAACTAGTGTCACAGGAATGGTTCAAAACATAGACAGTAAGAAGAGTCAGTTTTCTTGTACTTCAGTCGGCATTGTGCCTTTTCTATTCAATTCCGAAGCAATTTCAGTGTTTCATCGTCAATAAGAAGGTCAGAGGGATACAGTGAACCTGAAGTGAAGCATCGGAATCTATAACTAGTGTCACAGGAATGGTTCAAAACATAGACAGTGAGAAGAGCCGTTTTTTTGTACTTAAGCCGGCATTGTGCCTTTTGTATTTAATTCCGTTGCAATTTCTGTGTTTCATCGTCAATAAGAAGGTCAGAGGGATACTGTAATCCTGAGGTGAAGCATCGGAATCAATAACTAGTGTCACAGGAATGGTTCAAAACATAGACAGTAAGAAGAGTCAGTTTTCTTGTACTTAAGTCGGCATTGTGCCTTTTCTATTTAACTCCGTTGCAATTTCTGTGTTTCATCGTCAATAAGAAGGTCAGAGGGATACAGTAATCCTGAGGTGAAGCATCGGAATCAATAACTAGTGTCACAGGAATGGTTCAAAACATAGACAGTAAGAAGAGTCAGTTTTCTTGAACTTAAGTCGGCATTGTGCCTTTTCTATTTAATTCCGAAGCAATTTCATTGTTTCATCGTCAATACGAAGGTCAGAGGGATACACTGAACCTGAATTGAAGCATCGGAATCTATAACTAGTGTCACAGGAATGGTTCAAAAAATAGACAGTAAGACGAGTTAGTTTTCTTGTACTTAAGACGGCATTGTGCCTTTTCTATTTAATTCCGTTGCAATTTCTGTGTTTCATCGTGAATAAGAAGGTCAGAGGGATACAGTAATCCTGAGGTGAAGCATCGGAATCAATAACTAGTGTCACAGGAATGGTTCAAAACATAGACAGTAAGAAGAGTCTGTTTTCTTGTACTTAAGTCGGCATTGTCCCTTTTCTATTTATTTCCGAAGAAATTTCAGTGTTTCATCGTCAATAAGAAGGTCAGAGGGATACACTGAACCTGAAGTGAAGCATCGGAATCTATAACTAGTGTCACAGGAATGGTTCAAAACATAGACAGTAAGAAGAGTCAGTTTTCTTGTACTTAAGTCGGCATTGTGCCTTTTGTATTTAATTCCGTTGCAATTTCTGTGTTTCATCGTGAATAAGAAGGTCAGAGGGATACAGTAATCCTGAGGTGAAGCATCGGAATCAATAACTAGTGTCACAGGAATGGTTTAAAACATAGACAGTAAGAAGAGTCTGTTTTCTTGTACTTAAGTCGGCATTGTCCCTTTTCTATTTAATTCCGTTGCAATTTCTATGTTTCATCGTCAATAAGAGGGTCAGAGGGATACAGTAATCCTTACGTGAAGCATCGGAATCAATAACTAGTGTCACAGGAATGGTTCAAAACATAGACAGTAAGAAGAGTCAGTTTTCTTGTACTTATGTCGGCATTGTGCCTTTTCTATTTAATTTCGAAGCAATTCCTGTGTTTGATCGTCAATAAGAAGGTCAGAGGGATACAGTAAACCTGAAGTGAAGCATCGGAATCTATAACTAGTGTCTCAGGAATTGTTCAAAACATAGACAGTAAGAAGAGTCAGTTTTCTTGTACTTAAGTCGGCATTCTGCCTTTTGTATTTAATTCCGAAGCAATTTCAGTGTTTCATCGTCAATAAGAAGGTCAGAGGGATACAGTAAACCTGAAGTGAAGCATCGGAATCTGTAACTAGTGTCACAGGAATGGTTCAAAACATAGACAGTAAGAAGAGTCAGTTTTCTTGTACTTATGTCGGCATTGTGCCATTTGTATTTTATTCCGATGCAATTTCTGGGTTTCATCAACAATAAGAAGGTCAGAGGGATACAGTAAACCTGAAGTGAAGTTTCGGAATATATAACTAGTGTCACATGATTGGTTCAAACATAGACAGTAAGAAGTGTCAGTTTTCTTGTACTTAAGTCGGCATTGTGCCTTTTGTACTTAATTCCGATGCAATTTCTGTGTTTCATCGTCAATAAGAAGGTCAGAGGGATACAGTAAACCTGAAGTGAAGCATCGGAATCTGTATGTAGTGTCACAGGAATGGTTCAAAACATAGACAGCAAGAAGAGTCAGTTTTCTTGTACTTAAGTCGGCATTGTGCCTTTTGTATTTAATTTCGATGCAATTTCTGAGTTTCATCGTCGATGAGAAGGTCAGAGGGATACAATGAACCTGAAGTGAAGCATCGGAATTTATAACTAGTGTCACAGGAATGGTTCGGAACATAGACTGTAAGAAGAGTCAGTTTTCTTGTACTTAAGTCGGCATTCTGCCTTTTGTATTTAATTCCGAAGCAATTTCAGTGTTTCATCGTCAATAAGAAGGTCAGAGGGATACCGTGAACCTGAAGTGTGCATCGGAATCTATAACTATTGTCACAGGAATGGTTCAATCCATAGACAGTAAGAAGAGTCAGTTTTCTTGTACTTAAGGCGGCATTGAGCCTTTTGTATATAATTCCGTTGCAGTTTCTGTGTTTCATCGTCAATAAGAAGGTCAGAGGGATACAGTAATCCTGAGGTGAAGCATCGGAATCAATAACTAGTGTTACAGGAATGGTTCAAAACATAGACAGTTAGAAGAGTCAGTTTTCTTGTTCTTAAGTCGGCATTTTGCCTTTTCTATTTAATTCCGTTGCAATTTCTGTGTTTCATCGTCAATAAGAAGGTCAGAGGGATACAGTAATCCTGAGGTGAAGCATCGGAACAATAACTAGTGTCACAGGAATGGTTCAAAACATAGACAGTAAGAAGAGTCAGTTTTCTTGTACTTAAGTCGGCATTGTGGCTTTTCTATTTAATTCCGATGCAATTTCTGTGTTTCATCGTCAATAAGAAGGTCAGAGGGATACAGTAAACTTGAAGTGAAGCATCGGAATCTATAACTAGTGTCACAGGAATGGTTCAAAGCATAGACAGTAAGAAGAGTCACTTTTCTTTTACTTAAGTCGGCATTGTGCTATTTGTATTTTATTCCGATGCAATTTCTGTGTTTCATCAACAATAAGAAGGTCAGAGTGATACAGTAAACCTGAAGTGAAGCATCGGAATATATAACTAGTGTCACATGAATGGTTCAAACATAGACATTAAGAAGAGTTAGTTTTCTTGTACTTAAGTCGGCATTGTGCCTTTTGTATTTAATTCCAATGCAATTTCTGTGTTTAATTGTCAATAAGAAGGTCAGAGGGATACAGTAAACCTGAAGTGAAGCATCAGAATCTATAACTAGTGTCACAGGAATGGTTCACAACATAGACAGCAAGAAGAGTCAGTTTTCTTGTACTTAAGTCGGCATTGTGCATTTTGTATTTAATTCCCATGCAATTTCTGTGTTTCATCGTCAATAAGAAGGTCAGAGGGATACAGTAATTCTCAAGTGAAGCATCGGAATCTATAACTAGTGTCACAGGAATGATTCGAAACATAGACTGTAAGAAGAGTCAGTTTTCTTGTACTTAAGTCGGCATTGTGCATTTTGTATTTAATTCCGTTGCAATTTCCGTGTTTCATCGTCAATAAGAAGGTCAGAGGGATACAGTAATCCTGAGGTGAAGCATCGGAATCAATAACTAGTGTCACAGGAATGGTTCAAAACATAGACAGTGAGAAGCGTCAGTTTTCTTCTACTTAAGTCGACATTGTGCCTTTTCTATTTAATTCCGAAGCAATTTCAGTGTTTCATCGTCAATAAGAAGGTCAGAGGGATACAGTGAACCTGAAGTGAAGGATCGGAATCTATAACTAGTGTCACAGGAATGGTTCAAAACATAGACAGTAAGAAGAGTCAGTTTTCTTGTGATTAAGTCGGCATTGTGCCTTTTCGATTTAATTCCGTTGCAATTTCTGTGTTTCATCGTCAATAAGAAGGTCAGAGGGACACAGTAATCCTGAGGTGAAGCATCGGATTCAATAACTAGTGTCACAGGAATGGTTCAAAACATAGACAGTAAGAAGAGTCAGTTTTCTTGTACTTATGTCGGCATTGTGCCTTTTCTATTTAATTCCGTTGCAATTTCTGTGTTTCATCGTCAATAAGAAGGTCAGAGGGATACAGTAATCCTTACGTGAAGCATTGGAATCAATAACTAGTGTCACAGGAATGGTTCAAAACATAGACAGTAAGAAGAGTCAGTTTTCTTGTACTTCAGTCGGCATTGTGCCTTTTCTATTCAATTCCGAAGCAATTTCAGTGTTTCATCGTCAATAAGAAGGTCAGAGGGATACAGTGAACCTGAAGTGAAGCATCGGAATCTATAACTAGTGTCACAGGAATGGTTCAAAACATAGACAGTGAGAAGTGCCGTTTTTTTGTACTTAAGCTGGCATTGTGCCTTTTGTATTTAATTCCGTTGCAATTTCTGTGTTTCATCGTCAATAAGAAGGTCAGAGGGATACAGTAATCCTGAGGTGAAGCATCGGAATCAATAACTAGTGTCACAGGAATGGTTCAAAACATAGACAGTAAGAAGAGTCAGTTTTCTTGTACTTAAGTCGGCATTGTGCCTTTTCTATTTAACTCCGTTGCAATTTCTGTGTTTCATCGTCAATAAGAAGGTCAGAGGGATACAGTAATCCTGAGGTGAAGCATCGGAATCAATAACTAGTGTCACAGGAATGGTTCAAAACATAGACAGTAAGAAGAGTCTGTTTTCTTGTACTTAAGTCGGCATTGTCCCTTTTCTATTTATTTCCGAAGCAATTTCAGTGTTTCATCGTCAATAAGAAGGTCAGAGGGATACACTGAACCTGAAGTGAAGCATCGTAATCTATAACTAGTGTCACAGGAATGGTTCAAAACATAGACAGTAAGAAGAGTCAGTTTTCTTGTACTTAAGTCGGCATTGTGCCTTTTGTATTTAATTCCGTTGCAATTTCTGTGTTTCATCGTGAATAAGAAGGTCAAAGGGATACAGTAATCCTGAGGTGAAGCATCGGAATCAATAACTAGTGTCACAGGAATGGTTTAAAACATTGACAGTAAGAAGAGTCTGTTTTCTTGTACTTAAGTCGGCATTGTGCCTTTTCTATTTAATTCCGTTGCAATTTCTATGTTTCATCGTCAATAAGAAGGTCAGAGGGATACAGTAATCCTTACGTGAAGCATCGGAATCAATAACTAGTGTCACTGGAATGGTTCAAAACATAGACAGTAAGAAGAGTCAGTTTTCTTGTACTTAAGTCGGCATTGTGCCTTTTCTATTTAATTTCGAAGCAATTCCTGTGTTTGATCGTCAATAAGAAGGTCAGAGGGATACAGTAAACCTGAAGTGAAGCATCGGAATCTATAACTAGTGTCTCAGGAATTGTTCAAAACATAGACAGTAAGAAGAGTCAGTTTTCTTGTACTTAAGTCGGCATTGTGCCATTTGTATTTTATTCCCATGCAATTTCTGTGTTTCATCAACAAATAGAAGGTCAGAGTGATAGAGTAAACCTGCAGTGAAGCATCGGAATATATAACTAGTGTCACATGAATGGTTCAAACATAGACAGTAAGAAGAGTCAGTTTACTTGTACTTATGTCGGCATTGTGCATTTTGTATTTAATTCCGATGCAATTTCTGTGTTTCATCGTCAATAAGAAGGTCAGAGGGATACAGCAAAAATGAAGTGAAGCATCGGAATTTTTAACTAGTGTCACAGGAATGGATCAAAACATAGACAGTAAGAAGTGTCAGTTTTCTTGTACTTAAGTCGCCATTGTGCCTTTTGTAATTAACTCCGATGAAATTTCTGTTTTTCATCGTCAATAAGAAGGTCAGAGGGATACAGTAAACCTGAAGTGAAGCATCGGAATCTGTAACTAGTGTCACAGGAATGGTTCAAAACATAGACAGTAAGAAGAGTCAGTTTTCTTGTACTTATGTCGGCATTGTGCCATTTGTATTTTATTCCGATGCAATTTCTGGGTTTCATCAACAATAAGAAGGTCAGAGGGATACAGTAAACCTGAAGTGAAGTATCGGAATATATAACTAGTGTCACATGATTGGTTCAAACATAGACAGTAAGAAGAGTCAGTTTTCTTGTACTTAAGTCGGCATTGTGCCTTTTGTACTTAATTCCGATGCAATTTCTGTGTTTCATCGTCAATAAGAGGGTCAGAGGGATACAGTAAACCTGAAGTGAAGCATCGGAATCTGTATGTAGTGTCACAGGAATGGTTCAAAACATAGACAGCAAGAAGAGTCAGTTTTCTTGTACTTAAGTCGGCATTGTGCCTTTTGTATTTAATTTCGATGCAATTTCTGAGTTTCATCGTCGATGAGAAGGTCAGAGGGATACAATGAACCTGAAGTGAAGCATCGGAATTTATAACTAGTGTCACAGGAATGGTTCGGAACATAGACTGTAAGAAGAGTCAGTTTTCTTGTACTTAAGTCGGCATTCTGCCTTTTGTAATTAATTCCGAAGCAATTTCAGTGTTTCATCGTCAATAAGAAGGTCAGAGGGATACCGTGAACCTGAAGTGTGCATCGGAATCTATAACTATTGTCACAGGAATGGTTCAATCCATAGACAGTAAGAAGAGTCAGTTTTCTTGTACTTAATGCGGCATTGTGCCTTTTCTATTCAATTCCGAAGCAATTTCAGTGATTCATCGTCAATAAGAAGGTCAGAGGGATACAGTGAACCTGAAGTGAAGCATCGGAATCTATAACTAGTGTCACAGGAATGGTTCAAAACATAGACAGTGAGAAGAGCCGTTTTTTTGTACTTAAGCCGGCATTGTGCCTTTTGTATTTAATTCCGTTGCAATTTCTGTGTTTCATCGTCAATAAGAAGGTCAGAGGGATACAGTAATCCTGAGGTGAAGCATCGGAATCAATAACTAGTGTCACAGGAATGGTTCAAAACATAGACAGTAAGAAGAGTCAGTTTTCTTGTACTTAAGTCGGCATTGTGCCTTTTCTACTTAACTCCGTTGCAATTTCTGTGTTTCATCGTCAATAAGAAGGTCAGAGGGATACAGTAATCCTGAGGTGAAGCATCGGAATCAATAACTAGTGTCACAGGAATGGTGCAAAACATAGACAGTAAGAAGAGTCAGTTTTCTTGAACTTAAGTCGGCATTGTGCCTTTTCTATTTAATTCCGAAGCAATTTCATTGTTTCATCGTCAATAAGAAGGTCAGAGGGATACACTGAACCTGAAGTGAAGCATCGGAATCTATAACTAGTGTCACAGGAATGGTTCAAAAAATAGACAGTAAGACGAGTCAGTTTTCTTGTACTTAAGACGGCATTGTGCCTTTTCTATTTAATTCCGTTGCAATTTCTGTGTTTCATCGTGAATAAGAAGGTCAGAGGGATACAGTAATCCTGAGGTGAAGCATCGGAATCAATAACTAGTGTCACAGGAATGGTTCAAAACATAGACAGTAAGAAGAGTCTGTTTTCTTGTACTTAAGTCGGCATTGTCCCTTTTCTATTTATTTCCGAAGAAATTTCAGTGTTTCATCGTCAATAAGAAGGTCAGAGGGATACACTGAACCTGAAGTGAAGCATCGGAATCTATAACTAGTGTCACAGGAATGGTTCAAAACAGAGACAGTAAGAAGAGTCAGTTTTCTTGTACTTAAGTCGGCATTGTGCCTTTTGTATTTAATTCCGTTGCAATTTCTGTGTTTCATCGTGAATAAGAAGGTCAGAGGGATACAGTAATCCTGAGGTGAAGCATCGGAATCAATAACTAGTGTCACACGAATGGTTTAAAACATAGACAGTAAGAAGAGTCTGTTTTCTTGTACTTAAGTCGGCATTGTGCCTTTTCTATTTAATTCCGTTGCAATTTCTATGTTTCATCGTCAATAAGAGGGTCAGAGGGATACAGTAATCCTTACGTGAAGCATCGGAATCAATAACTAGTGTCACAGGAATGGTTCAAAACATAGACAGTAAGAAGAGTCAGTTTTCTTGTACTTAAGTCGGCATTGTGCCTTTTCTATTTAATTTCGAAGCAATTCCTGTGTTTGATCGTCAATAAGAAGGTCAGAGGGATACAGTAAACCTGAAGTGAAGCATCGGAATCTATAACTAGTGTCTCAGGAATTGTTCAAAACATAGACAGTAAGAAGAGTCAGTTTTCTTGTACTAAAGTCGGCATTGTGCCATTTGTATTTTATTCCCATGCAATTTCTGTGTTTCATCAACAAATAGAAGGTCAGAGTGATACAGTAAACCTGCAGTGAAGCATCGGAATATATAACTAGTGTCACATGAATGGTTCAAACATAGACAGTAAGAAGAGTCAGTTTACTTGTACTTATGTCGGCATTGTGCATTTTGTATTTAATTCCGATGCAATTTCTGTGTTTCATCGTCAATAAGAAGGTCAGAGGGATACAGCAAAAATGAAGTGAAGCATCGGAATTTATAACTAGTGTCACAGGAATGGATCAAAACATAGACAGTAAGAAGTGTCAGTTTTCTTGTACTTAAGTCGCCATTGTGCCTTTTGTAACTAACTCCGATGAAATTTCTGTTTTTCATCGTCAATAAGAAGGTCAGAGGGATACAGTAAACCTGAAGTGAAGCATCGGAATCTGTAACTAGTGTCACAGGAATGGTTCAAAACATAGACAGTAAGAAGAGTCAGTTTTCTTGTACTTATGTCGGCATTGTGCCATTTGTATTTTATTCCGATGCAATTTCTGGGTTTCATCAACAATAAGAAGGTCAGAGGGATACAGTAAACCTGAAGTGAAGTATCGGAATATATAACTAGTGTCACATGATTGGTTCAAACATAGACAGTAAGAAGAGTCAGTTTTCTTGTACTTAAGTCGGCATTGTGCCTTTTGTACTTAATTCCGACGCAATTTCTGTGTTTCATCGTCAATAAGAAGGTCAGAGGGATACAGTAAACCTGAAGTGAAGCATCGGAATCTGTATGTAGTGTCACAGGAATGGTTCAAAACATAGACAGCAAGAAGAGTCAGTTTTCTTGTACTTAAGTCGGCATTGTGCCTTTTGTATTTAATTTCGATGCAATTTCTGAGTTTCATCGTCGATGAGAAGGTCAGAGGGATACAATGAACCTGAAGTGAAGCATCGGAATTTATAACTAGTGTCACAGGAATGGTTCGGAACATAGACTGTAAGAAGAGTCAGTTTTCTTGTACTTAAGTCGGCATTCTGCCTTTTGTATTTAATTCCGAAGCAATTTCAGTGTTTCATCGTCAATAAGAAGGTCAGAGGGATACCGTGAACCTGAAGTGTGCATCGGAATCTATAACTATTGTCACAGGAATGGTTCAATCCATAGACAGTAAGAAGAGTCAGTTTTCTTGTACTTAAGGCGGCATTGAGCCTTTTGTATATAATTCCGTTGCAGTTTCTGTGTTTCATCGTCAATAAGAAGGTCACAGGGATACAGTAATCCTGAGGTGAAGCATCGGAATCAATAACTAGTGTTACAGGAATGGTTCAAAACATAGACAGTTAGAAGAGTCAGTTTTCTTGTTCTTAAGTCGGCATTTTGCCTTTTCTATTTAATTCCGTTGCAATTTCTGTGTTTCATCGTCAATAAGAAGGTCAGAGGGATACAGTAATCCTGAGGTGAAGCATCGGAACAATAACTAGTGTCACAGGAATGGTTCAAAACATAGACAGTAAGAAGAGTCAGTTTTCTTGTACTTAAGTCGGCATTGTGGCTTTTCTATTTAATTCCGATGCAATTTCTGTGTTTCATCGTCAATAAGAAGGTCAGAGGGATACAGTAAACTTGAAGTGAAGCATCGGAATCTATAACTAGTGTCACAGGAATGGTTCAAAGCATAGACAGTAAGAAGAGTCACTTTTCTTGTACTTAAGTCGGCATTGTGCTATTTGTATTTTATTCCGATGCAATTTCTGTGTTTCATCAACAATAAGAAGGTCAGAGTGATACAGTAAACCTGAAGTGAAGCATCGGAATATATAACTAGTGTCACATGAATGGTTCAAACATAGACATTAAGAAGAGTCAGTTTTCTTGTACTTAAGTCGGCATTTTGCCTTTTGTATTTAATTCCGATGCAATTTCTGTGTTTAATTGTCAATAAGAAGGTCAGAGGGATACAGTAAACCTGAAGTGAAGCATCAGAATCTATAACTAGTGTCACAGGAATGGTTCACAACATAGACAGCAAGAAGAGTCAGTTTTCTTGTACTTAAGTCGGCATTGTGCATTTTGTATTTAATTCCCATGCAATTTCTGTGTTTCATCGTCAATAAGAAGGTCAGAGGGATACAGTAATTCTCAAGTGAAGCATCGGAATCTATAACTAGTGTCACAGGAATGGTTCGAAACATAGACTGTAAGAAGAGTCAGTTTTCTTGTACTTAAGTCGGCATTGTGCATTTTGTATTTAATTCCGTTGCAATTTCTGTGTTTCATCGTCAATAAGAAGGTCAGAGGGATACAGTAATCCTGAGGTGAAGCATCGGAATCAATAACTAGTGTCACAGGAATGGTTCAAAACATAGACAGTGAGAAGCGTCAGTTTTCTTCTACTTAAGTCGACATTGTGCCTTTTCTATTTAATTCCGAAGCAATTTCAGTGTTTCATCGTCAATAAGAAGGTCAGAGGGATACAGTGAACCTGAAGTGAAGCATCGGAATCTATAACTAGTGTCACAGGAATGGTTCAAAACATAGACAGTAAGAAGAGTCAGTTTTCTTGTGATTAAGTCGGCATTGTGCCTTTTCGATTTAATTCCGTTGCAATTTCTGTGTTTCATCGTCAATAAGAAGGTCAGAGGGACACAGTAATCCTGAGGTGAAGCATCGGATTCAATAACTAGTGTCACAGGAATGGTTCAAAACATAGACATTAAGAAGAGTCAGTTTTCTTGTACTTATGTCGGCATTGTGCCTTTTCTATTTAATTCCGTTGCAATTTCTGTGTTTCATCGTCAATAAGAAGGTCAGAGGGATACAGTAATCCTTAGGTGAAGCATTGGAATCAATAACTAGTGTCACAGGAATGGTTCAAAACATAGACAGTAAGAAGAGTCAGTTTTCTTGTACTTCAGTCGGCATTGTGCCTTTTCTATTCAATTCCGAAGCAATTTCAGTGTTTCATCGTCAATAAGAAGGTCAGAGGGATACAGTGAACCTGAAGTGAAGCATCGGAATCTATAACTAGTGTCACAGGAATGGTTCAAAACATAGACAGTGAGAAGAGCCGTTTTTTTGTACTTAAGCCGGCATTGTGCCTTTTGTATTTAATTCCGTTGCAATTTCTGTGTTTCATCGTCAATAAGAAGGTCAGAGGGATACAGTAATCCTGAGGTGAAGCATCGGAATCAATAACTAGTGTCACAGGAATGGTTCAAAACATAGACAGTAAGAAGAGTCAGTTTTCTTGTACTTAAGTCGGCATTGTGCCTTTTCTATTTAACTCCGTTGCAATTTCTGTGTTTCATCGTCAATAAGAAGGTCAGAGGGATACAGTAATCCTGAGGTGAAGCATCGGAATCAATAACTAGTGTCACAGGAATGGTTCAAAACATAGACAGTAAGAAGAGTCTGTTTTCTTGTACTTAAGTCGGCATTGTCCCTTTTCTATTTATTTCCGAAGCAATTTCAGTGTTTCATCGTCAATAAGAAGGTCAGAGGGATACACTGAACCTGAAGTGAAGCATCGGAATCTATAACTAGTGTCACAGGAATGGTTCAAAACATAGACAGTAAGAAGAGTCAGTTTTCTTGTACTTAAGTCGGCATTGTGCCTTTTGTATTTAATTCCGTTGCAATTTCTGTGTTTCATCGTGAATAAGAAGGTCAGAGGGATACAGTAATCCTGAGGTGAAGCATCGGAATCAATAACTAGTGTCACAGGAATGGTTTAAAACATAGACAGTAAGAAGAGTCTGTTTTCTTGTACTTAAGTCGGCATTGTGCCTTTTCTATTTAATTCCGTTGCAATTTCTACGTTTCATCGTTATTAAGAAGGTCAGAGGGATACAGTAATCCTTACGTGAAGCATCGGAATCAATAACTAGTGTCACAGGAATGGTTCAAAACATAGACAGTAAGAAGAGTCAGTTTTCTTGTACTTAAGTCGGCATTGTGCCTTTTCTATTTAATTTCGAAGCAATTCCTGTGTTTGATCGTCAATAAGAAGGTCAGAGGGATACAGTAAACCTGAAGTGAAGCATCGGAATCTATAACTAGTATCTCAGGAATTGTTCAAAACATAGACAGTAAGAAGAGTCAGTTTTCTTGTACTTAAGTCGGCATTGTGCCATTTGTATTTTATTCCCATGCAATTTCTGTGTTTCATCAACAAATAGAAGGTCAGAGTGATACGGTAAACCTGCAGTGAAGCATCGGAATATATAACTAGTGTCACATGAATGGTTCAAACATAGACAGTAAGAAGAGTCAGTTTACTTGTACTTATGTCGGCATTGTGCATTTTGTATTTGATTCCGATGCAATTTCTGTGTTTCATCGTCAATAAGAAGGTCAGAGGGATACAGCAAAAATGAAGTGAAGCATCGGAATTTATAACTAGTGTCACAGGAATGGATCAAAACATAGACAGTAAGAAGTGTCAGTTTTCTTGTACTTAAGTCGCCATTGTGCCTTTTGTAATTAACTCCGATGAAATTTATGTTTTTCATCGTCAATAAGAAGGTCAGAGGGATACAGTAAACCTGAAGTGAAGCATCGGAATCTGTAACTAGTGTCACAGGAATGGTTCAAAACATAGACAGTAAGAAGAGTCAGTTTTCTTGTACTTATGTCGGCATTGTGCCATTTGTATTTAATTTCGATGCAATTTCTGAGTTTCATCGTCGATGAGAAGGTCAGAGGGATAC